>NC_041380.1:450692160-450710488 GCF_002162155.2 Triticum dicoccoides | reverse complement strand
GCAATCGGGCGCGGGGTCGGCGGAGATGGGCCGCGTGGGCCCGGTTCAGGCTCCGGTGGGCCGCGCGGTGGGAGGAGGCGGTGGGGACTGGTGGCGGCGCGTGATTGGCAGTGGTGGCGATGTCTGGCACGGACCGGACACGTCCGGCGCGTGGAGAGGAGCGGGGCTAGGTCTAGGGTTGGAATGATCCGAAAATTTCGGGGGGAGTGCCTTTTTATAGGTAGGAGGAGCTAGGAGGCTCCAAATTGAGCACGGTCTTTGGCCACGCGATCGTGATCGAACGACCTAGATGATGGAGGAGGTTTTGGTGGGTTTTGGGCCACTTTGGAGGGGTGTTGGGCTGCAACACACACGAGGCCTTTTCGGCTCCTCGGTTAACCGTTGGAGTATCAAACGAAGTCCAAATGGCACGAAACTTGACAGGCGGTCTACCGGTAGTAAACCAAGGCTGCTTGGCAAGTCTCGGTCCAATCTGAGAACGTTTAATACCCGCACATGAAAAGAGGTAGAAAGGTACACCGGACGACATAGGAGCGCCGGAATGCAAAATGGACAACGGGGAAAATGCTCGGATGCATGAGACGAACACGTATGCAAATGCGATGCACATGATGACATGATATGAGATGCATGACAAAGACAAAACAATACGAAGACAAAAACCTGACAACGAGGAAATATCATAACTTAGTGCCGGAAATGGCAAGAGTTGGAATACAAATATGGAAGGTTACATACGGGGTGTTACAGTGCACTACCGAGAGGGCCCAGAGATACCTCTCCAATACTCGGAGTGACAAATCCTAATCTCGATATATGCCAACCAAACAATCACCATCGGAGACACCTGTAGAGCATCTTTATAATCACCCAGTTACGTTGTGACGTTTAATAGCACACAAGGTGTTCCTCCGGTATTCGGGAGTTCCATAATCTCATAGTCTGAGGAACATGTATAAGTCATGAAGAAAGCAATAGCAGAAAAACTGAAACGATCAACATGCTAAGCTAACGGATGGGTCCTGTCCATCACATCATTCTCCTAATGATGTGATCCCGTTCATCAAATGACAACACATGTCTATGGTCAGGAAACTTAACCATCTTTGATTTACGAGCTAGTCAAGTAGAGGCATACTAGGGACACTCTGTTTTGTCTATGTATTCACACATGTACTAAGTTTCCGATTAATACAATTCTAGCATGAATAATAAAAATTTATCATGATGTAAGGAAATACAAATAACAACTTTATTATTGCCTCTAAGGCATATTTCCTTCAGATGCTAGCAAGGAAATCATTATACTCAGTCTTATGAGGTTCACGAAGGATGCCCCACTATGGAATTTTGCATGCAGTATTAAAGTCTTTAAGGTCCATTGTATATGATTCATCATAAAGGTCAAATAAAACAGTATGGGTATTGCGCTTAGATGAAAATTCAAACCTTCGCACAAAGGAATCGGTGAGGTAATAGTATTGTCGGCACTTATCTGACACAAAATCCTCAAGACCTGTATTTTGTATGTATGCATCAAACTCATCCTTGAAACCTGCATTAACCATGAATTCATCCGACGTCCATTCACAAGGCCGCACTTGATCTTCCCTTCGTGGTTCAAGGTCCGGCTCACGTATCGCGAGCCTCAGTGCTTGCTTCCTCGATGAACCACCTTGGTACATTTTTCTTCCTCCGAAAAATTTCTGAAATTTTTAGTGACTCAAAATAAAAGTGACCCAAACTCAACAAGCTTGATAGCAACTACTCCTACAAGTGCCTGGGGGCTAAATCATGCATAAAAACTACTTTGGACCATATAAACTTGACAGGCAATCTCAAGAACAGGGTCACCACAGCAGCAAAAAATTGCAATAAATAAAGCACTAGAACAAAAATGAATTGGACCATTGGAGGAGTCACATACCGAAGGCCAATCCCCCAAAATAGTTTTGTGAATGGAGCTTTGAGCAAGGAGATCAAAAATGGCAGCAGGATGAGCTAGAACATGGGTTTGAGCTACGGGATGATTTTTTCTAGAGGAAGATGAAGTGGATGGGTACTGGAATAAGTGGAGGGGTGATATGTCTCCATTGTATCTATAATTTTTGATTGTTTCATGCCAATATTATACAAGTTTTACATACTTTTGTCAACTTTTTATATGATTTATTGGACTAACCTATTTATCCAGTGCCAAGTGCTAGTTCCTGTTTTCTGCATGTTTTTTGTATCGCAGAGTATCCATATCAAACGAAGTCCAAATGCAATAAAATTTCACGGAGAATTATTTTGGAATATGTGTGATTTTTGGGAGTTGGAATCACCGCAAATGGAGGCCCGTGGTGGGCACAACCCACCAGGGTGCGCCAGAGGAGCCAGGCGTGGCGTGGTGGGTTGTGCCCACCTCGTACATCGGTTGGACCTCTAATTCAGGCGCAAGGAAGCTTATATCCGGGAAAAAGTCGTGTTAAAATATGAGTGCAATCGGAGTTACGGATCTCTGAGAATATAAGAAACGGTTTTCAGCTAGATCTGGGGAACGCGAAATAGAAGAGAACAGAGAGGGAGATCCAATCTCGGAGGGGCTCCTGCCCCTCCGCCACCATGGAGACCACGGACCAGAGGGGGAACTCTCCTCCCCATCTAGGGGGGAGGCCAAGGATGAATAAGAAGTAGGGGGGCTCTCTCCTCCTCGTTTCAGGTGGCGCCGGAGTGCCGCCGGGGCAACGATCGGGATGGTGATCTACATCAACAATCTTGCTACCATCAACACCAACTCTCTCCCCCTCTATGCAGCAGTGTAACACCTCTTCTCCCCGATGTAATCTCTACTTAAACATGGTGCTCAACTCCATATATTATTTCCCAATGATATATGGTTATCCTATGATGTTTGAGTAGACCCGTTTTGTCCTATGGGGTAATCATGATCTTGGTTGGTATGATTGTATATTTTATTTATGGTGCTGTCCTACGGTGCCCTCCGTCTCGCACAAATGTGAGGGGCCCTCGCTGTAGGGTGTTGCAATGTGTTCGTGGTTTTCTTATCGTCACTGTTGCGGGGGTGACAGCGGCCTAAACGCGGATAGGTGGGTTATGGCGTATGGGAGTAAAGAGGACTTGATACTTAATGCTATGGTTGGGTTACACGACCTTATTGATCTTTAGTAGTTGCGGATGATTGCTAGAGTTCCAATCATAAGTGCATATGATCCATGTAGAGAAAGTATGATAGCTCATGCCTCTCCCTCATACAAAGTTGCAAGAATGATTACCGGTACTTGTTATCGATTGCCTAGGGACAAATAACTTTCTTGTTGACAAAAACCCTTTTACTAAACACCTAACTTTTATTATCTTGCAAAGTACTTCTAGTTTTATTCTTGCAAAGTAGTTCTAGCATCACACCTGCAAAATAGTTTCATACTTGTTTCCGGTAAACCAAACGTCAAGTGAGCGTAGAGTTGTATCGGTGGTCGATAGAACTTGAGGGAATATTTGTTCTGCCTTTAGCTCCTCATTGGGTTCGACACTCTTATTTATCGAAGAGGCTACAAATGATCCCCTATACTTGTGGGTTATCATGGGGACCCACGTGGGACCCACAAGACAGGGGGGCGTGCCCTCCACCCTTGTGGCCCACTGGTGCATCCCCCTAGTGCAAGTTCAGTGCCAGAAATTATAAAATATTCTATAAAAAATCATACTAAATATTCATGGCATTTGGAGAACTTTTATTTTTGGGACATTCTTTATTTCATGAGTAATTCAGAAAACAGACAGAAAATACTAATTTTGCTTTATTTAATCTAAATAACAGAAACTAAAAAGTAGGTGCAGAAAGTTGTGCTTTCTAAATTCATCCATCTCGTGCCGGTCAAAAGGAATCCATTAACAAGGTTGATCAAGTCTTACTAACAAACTTCTTTCGAATGGCATGAAACCGGAGAACTTTTGAATAACACTAGGTTACCTCAATGGGGATATGCATGTCCCCAACAATAAGAATATCATATTTCTTTTTCACAGTAGGGAGAGGGAATTAAAAACCTTCAATAGTAATAGTTGAAAATTTTCCAATAGAATTGATACTATGAACTTAGGGTTGTTTCTTCGAAAAGTGTATCATATGCTCATTACCATTAACATGAAAAGTGACATTGTCATTGTTGCAATAAATAACAGACCCTTCAGTATTCAAAAAGGGTTTACCAGGGATGATCGACATACTGTCGTCCTCGGGAATACCAAGAACAACAAAGTCCGTTAAGATAGTAATGTTTGCAACCACAACAGGCACATCCTCACAAATAGCGATGGGTATAGCAGTTGATTTATCAACCATTTGGAAAGAGATTTTAGTAGGTATCAACTTATTCAATTCAAGTCTACGATATAAAGAGAAAGGCATAACACTAACACCGGCTCCAAGATCACATAAAGCAGTTTTAACATAGTTTCTTTTAATGGAGCATGGTATAGTTGGTATTCCTGGACCTCCAAGTTTCTTTGGTATTCCACCCTTAAAAGTATAATTAGCAAGCATGGTAGAAATTTCAGATTCCGGTATCTTTCTTTTATTTGTAACAATATCTTTCATATACTTAGCATAAGGAGGCATTTTAAGCATATCAGTCAAACACATACGTAAAAAGATAGGTCTAATCATTTCAGCAAAGCGCTCAAAATCCTCATCATCCTTTTTCTTGGATGGCTTAGGAGGAAAGGGCATGGGTTTCTGAACCCATGGTTCTCTTTCTTTACCGTGTTTCCTAGCAACGAAGTATCTCTTATCATAGCGTTGATTCTTTGATTGTGGGTTATCAAGATTAACAACATGTTCTATATCAACATCATTATCATTACTAGGTTGAGCATCAACATGAACATCATCATTAACATTATTACTAGGTTCATGTTCATCACCAGATTGTGTCTCAGCATCAGAAATAAAAATATCATTGGTATTCGCAGGTGTATCTATGACAGGCTCAATAGAAGCATGCAAAGTCCTATCAGTTTTCCTTTTCTTTTTATTACTAGGAGGACTAGGTGCGTCAGTATTTGTTCTCTGAGAATCTTGCTCAACTCTCTTAGGATGACCCTCAGGTTACAAAGGTTCCTGAGTCATTTTACCACCCCTAGTCATAACCCTAACATCATTATCATTATTCTTACTATTCAACTCATTGAGAAAATCATCCTGTGCTTTAAGCACTTGTTCTACTTGAGTTCTAACCATGGAAGCATGTTTACTAATAAGCTTAAGATCATTAACAGTTCTACTCATATAATCACCCAAGTAGTCAAGCATGCACTACTGCAGGATGCTGCTAACGCGACACTAGAATCAGAGACCCTTCGATGAAACTGTGTGCGATGCCATAATCGCGAACGGTGGTGTAAAAACCATAAAAAAGGTGCAAAACATTTGTGATGGAGGATGCATCAAACACGGTTCAGATTTTAGTTGCGTGTGCGACGCAGGGCATATGGTTCAGCTCGATTAACTGTTTGCGAAGAGGAGGAACAAAAGAAACGGGAAGCCAGATGAAGGTGTGTGCGATGTACAACGTACGGTTCACTCGAATGAATTGTTTGTGATTAGGCAACACAAAAGAAACGGCCAGCCAGATCAAAGGTGTGTGCGATATATGGCATGCGGTTCACTCGGATGAACTATTTGTGTTGAGACATGAGAGCAGAAACGGTTCAATATAACAAGATGTTTGTGATACGCGGCAAACAGGTCTATAATCAGAAATGTGTGCGAATACAGATAATAACAGAAACGGTTCCCTGGTGTGGTTCGTGTTCATCTGATCATCATCTCCTTCTTGTGCTAGCTCCATGTTCCTTCTATGCTAAGTTTCCACTAATTGATGGTGTTTTATGAACACGCCACCGTTTCCCGCCATTTCCTCACCTGTTTCCCGCCACCCAGCGATATTGCGCATAGGCGGCGCACGATGCACGAAGGCAACAAGTGCAGCATGTAGCACATCCACCTTTTCCAAGCATGTCAACCCACCAAAGTGTCGCCTCTGCCATCAACCTCGTCGATGAGGAAAATGAGCAGGCGCCACAGCCCGTCGAGGCCGAGGCGCTCCCCGGCAACGCGATGGACGATGTCGTGATGCGTGTCATCGCCAGGGTTGAGCAGACCTTGGTGCATGGCGCTTGAGCGCCGCGGATCAAGATAGGCATGTCAGCGCCGACAGGCTGCAGCTCGCTGCATAACATGATCGATGGCGCGCCGCAGAGCAAGCCAGGCGCATCCGCGCTGATAGGCTGCGGCTCGCCGCACGGCGAGACCGTTGGAGCGCCGTAGAGAAAGAGGCGCGGTGTGCCGCACAGCAAGAGCGGATCCATCGACGCTTGCCTGCTCTCGACACGGCGTCGCAGCTGGGTACACATCCGGTCAGTACCCCCATTCCTTGCCAGGAGTGGGCAGAGGCCCTCAGCATTGTACTTGCACCAGAGGCTGGCCGCACCGTACTTGCACCGAACGCCCGCCACACCGTTTGCATGGGTGCCGCCGTTCGCCTTGTCCGTGGCCTGCTAGATGCCAACACGCTGGTCCGTAGGCTCGACCGCCTCCTTGGCCCAGGTGTCCACCTGGGCGCGGTAGAGGAACATGGCCGTCGCATCCTCGAGCTGGTGATCTCCAACGAAATAGCCAACTTGGAGCTCGAGATCACGCTCCAGATGTACCGCAAGCGTGTTGACCGCTTGGACGAACGCCTGTATGAGTTCAGGCAGAGCCAAGAGCTACTGTAGGCAAGGGCTGCTGGTCATGGTCTCATGGTCGCGTTTTATTTTGAAAAGTCGTTTCGACATGGATAGCTATGTATTCACAGCAATCATAGTATTGCTCTGTTTCAATGTGTGTACTCTATTTTTCATTCTTATATGTTTTGTTTCAATGTGTGTATATACGCTTTCCATTCTGTATATTTGAATGATAACATCTAGATTCAAATTAGTATACAAAAACAGATAGAAAATGTGGAATTCATAATATATATATATATATATATATATTAAATGTTCATTGGTTCATCACAGAATATATATATAATATCATCACATATACTGATGATACTTAACTACTAGGTACAATGCATAAAATTGAAAACGAACAATACCAAAAATAATAATCCCTCCTGGGGCCAGTATTCTGGCAGCCCCTCGCCAGCAGCTCCCTGGTGCGCGGCGTCTTCCTAGTGCGGTGGTAGTACTCTACCTCCTCCACCTCACAGCGCTTGACGTACCGATCTTCCTCTTGTTGGCAGACGTGCGCGGCTGATCTTGCCATTTCTTTGGGCGCCCACCGGAGCTCCTCGTCAGTGGCACGCTGGAGCTTATCGGCCCACCTCCACACAGCGACGAGGTGCCCAATGCCTATGACCTTCCTCGCGAAGTACCCGTCTTCGTACACCTCCTCGGCACAACGACACGCCCGCCCCCAAAGCTCCACCACCTACTTTTTCCAGGCAGCATCACGGGCTTCACAGGCCGCCTGGTACCTGGCTTTCTCCTCCGCCATCTCCTTCTTGAACAGCACTTGCCTGGCTTTCTCAGCCGGCGGCAGCGTTCCACAGACAAAGATTGTACTGGCCCCAAAACCAATCCAAAGTTGGGGGGTCCTGCGCAACCTCATCAAGCGACACATAGGGGTCCTTGTCGCTGCTAATCGAGTGAGCGTCCTCGGGGGGCGGTGACTTCTCGTCGGCGCGTGGGAAAACCGGCGGCGCCATGGCAGAGATTTGAGAGAGAGAGAGAGAGCGAGGGGAGGATGTAGATGAGAATGCAGGCGGGACGACGTGAGCAATGTAGTATTTATTGGTGGCCGGAATTTACATCGGCAGGGATAGTACACATGCCGGTTGCCAGAATTTACGAGTACTGTAGTTTGAATTACACACGATTCCCACAGCAAAATACATGTGTGAACATAATAGCCAAAATCCATGTGTGAACATAATAGCTGACAGCTTCTAATGCAGAACCGTGTCTGATTAATGATCCCCGCCACTCACCTACCAAACCTCGTGCCGCGAGATAGAGTGCCAATCGTGTGGGGGGCGGTTGTCTTGCCAGATCTTCACATTTTCTTTTTTGAACACCAGATATTTACATCGTTTGATGATTTTTTAACTCACACACAAGTACACAAAAACATGATTTTTCAAACCGTTATGGTTAGGCATTGCATGTAGATGTAGTTCAAATTTTAATTACGGTCATTAAATGGTTAGAAAATCACTTAAATGTCTTTAAAAGGTCAAATGACCCCTGAAATTTTCCAAATTTTCACAAGAGAGTTGTATTAGTGCATGTTAAACGTAGAAAAAATTGGAAGGCCATAAGAGGAAGCTATCTCCCGTTCGTCATCAAACATGCATTGTTCCCTCTCGGAACCACGAACCTTCTAGTGAGTTGCTCCGGTTTGTGAGGGGTGTGTGTCCAAACTTTCGTCAAACATGCCAATTTTGTTACCACATCATCTTGGTGGCATGACATTAAATCAACCAAGATTTCATGTTTTTCTGATCATTTTTTAATTTTTTGGAATTAAAATACCATGGCACTCCATGCATGTGTGCCCATGCCTTGAGACCAATATGTTTGAAAATTCCTTCTAATTTACTACACATGGAATTAACTCGCACACAAGTACACAAAATATGATTTTTCCAACCGTTATGGTTAGGCATTGCATGTAGATGTAGTTCGAATTTGAATTATGATCATTAAATGGCTAGAAAATCACTTAAATGTCTTTAAAAGGTCAAATGACCCATGGAATTTTCAAAAAATTCACACGACAATTGTATTAGTGCATGTTAGAGGTAGAAAAAAATTTGAAGGCCGTAAGAGGAAGCTATCTCCCATTCGTCATCAAACATGCATTGTTCGCTCTCGGAACCACGAACCTTCTAGTGAGTTCCTCCGGTTTGTGAGGGATGTGTGTCCAAACTTTCGTCAAACATGCCAATTTTGTTACCACATCATCTTGGTGGCATGACATTAAATCAACCAAGGTTTCATGTTTTTCTGATCATTTTTAATTTTTTTGGAATTAAAATGCCATGTCACTCCATACATACGTATGCATGTGTCCATGTCGTGAGACAAATATGTTTGAAAATTCCTTCTAATTTATTGCACATGGAATTAACTTGCACACAAGTACACAGATAAGATTTTTCAAACCGCTTTGGTTAGGCATTGCATGTAGATGTAGTTCAAATTTGAATTACGGTCATTAAATGGCTAGAAAATCACTTAAATGTCTTTAAAAGGTCAAATGACCCCTAGAATTTTTTGAAATTCCACATTACAGTTATATAGTGCACGTTAGACGTAGAAAACAATTGAAGGCCATAAGAGGAAGCTATCTCCCGTTCGTCATCAAACATGCATTGTTCCCTCCTAGAACCACGAGCCTTCTAGTGAGTTGCTCCGGTTTCTGAGGGGTGTGTGTCCAAACTTTCGTCAAACATGCCAATTTTTTACCACATCATCTTGGTGGCATGACATTACATCAACGAAGGTTTCATGTGTTTCTGATATTTCTTATTTTTTTGGAATTAAAATGCCATGTCACTCCATGCATACATATTCATGTGTCCATGTCGTGAGACAAATATGTTTGAAAATTTCTTCTAATTTACTGCACGTGGAATTAACTCGCACATAAGTACACAAATATGATTTGTCAAACTGCTATGGTTAGGCGTTGCATGTAGATGTAGTTCAAATTTGAATTAAATGGCTAGAAAATCACTTAAATGTCTTTAAAATGTCAAATGACCCCTAGAATTTTCCAAAATTTCACATTACAGTTGTAGTAGTGCACGTTAAACATTGAAAAAAAATTGAAGGCCATAAAGGAAACTATCTCCTGTTCGTCATCAAACATGCATTGTTCCCTCTTGGAACCACGAGCCTTCTAGTGAGTTGCTCCGGTTTGTGAGGGGTGTGTGTCCAAACTTTCATCAAACATGCCAAAAACAATTCCACACCATCTTGGTGGCATGAAATTACATAATCCAAGGTTTCATGTGTTCCTGATATTTTTTTATTTTTTTGGAATTAAAATGTGATGTGACTCCATGCTTAATTGTGGCATAGCCTTGAGACCAATATGTTCGAAAATTCCTTCCAATTTACTGCACATGGAATTAAATCGCAAACAAGTACACAAAATATGAGTTTTCAAACCGTTATGGTTAGCTGTTGCATGTACATGTAGTTCAAATTCCAATTATGGTCATTAAATGGCTAGAAAATCACTTAAATGTCTTAAAAGGTCAAATGACCCCTGAAATTTTCCAAAATTTGACATGATAGTTGTATTAGTACTACAAAATTTCTCGTACATTTAAAACACCATCCGTTGCCACTGTACTCCAAATTCGTCTTTCATAGCTAATAAAAAATATATACAACATCACACACAATTGTTTTCTAGGAACCGTTTGCGGTGAAAATATCTGGGTCTATTTAAGTCTCCCTCCTTAAGCTTCGTCGGCTCGTCTGCCCCTGTGCCTGCAACCCCGAATCCACGAATCTCAGCCCCCATTCCCACACCCCCTTCTTGCAAAGATGACGCCATGGAAACGCTTCGTGAAGGCTCGTACGATGGTCGCATCCCCCCCGAGCGTTGCCGCCTGCACCGAGAGCGTGGCCGCCTACACCGAGAGTGCGGCCGCATCCGCATTGAGCGTGTCCTCTTCCGCCGAGAGGGCGTCTGCGGCAGCCGATAGGGCAGCTGCAGCAGCCGAGACGGTTACAACTTCTGCTGCGACGACGGCTGCAAACGCCGAGAGTGCTCGAGCTGCTGTCCGTGCCGCTGATGTCGCCCTAGCCCGGGTCGAGGCCATCCACGCCAAGATTGAGGATGCACACGCCAAGATATTCGAGGCCACCTCGGACTCCAGCATGCAACCCACATCTAAAAAGGCGTCGGTGGCCATGGAGCACCTGCTTCCTCATAAGGTCGCCGAGCGGGAGCTGGAGATGTAGGAGGCGGCGGAGATCGAGGAGCGCCGGGAGGAGGAGTTGCGCGCGGCCGAGGTCGAGGTAGAGAAGAGACACTCCCTCGAGGAATCAGCGGTGGAGTACCAACACGAGCTCTGGCGCAGCCACTACTACGAGTACTACGACCTTGAGGGCGGCGCCGAGGATGAGGATGAGGACGCAGTTGACTTCAGCAGGGAGGACGCGGAGTCCACCAACGGAGGCATGTCGCCAGGATAAGTCATCGATGTCTCATCTCACACCGGCGACGCATAGGCCGGCGCAGCAGCGGATTTGTTAAAATTATGCGTACTTAGGCTTTGTTTTTAATGCTGGTCTTTTGTTAGAGCAATGTTTAGGTCAACTGGCTCTATTTAATTACTAAAATTGCTCGATTCAGTAAGTGTGGTCTATCTATTGTACACTCTTTTGTGTGCCCAAATTAGCAAGCGATGTTAAATTATGCAATGACGTACCCGGGGAAATTTCCACCAAAATTTGAATTATCAAACTCATCTGATGCACACAATCATTCAAAGTGAATGGTCCGACGGCACCGAGCGCAAAGTTTCCCTCCACATTTCCAAAATTTTGGCATACCGCCAAAATATCTACCCCCGCCCCTTCCCCCCTTCCCCACCCCCTTTTCTCCCTGACCACAAGTCACATTTCCCATGTTTCCTCCTTCCTTCCTACCTTCCTTGCTAAGCTATAGCCGCTTCCTCTCTCTCGCCATCTCGCATCCTACCACCGGGGTCGCCATGGTCTTCTTCAAAGACCTCTCCAGCAGTTCCTCCTCCGGCGACTACTCCTTCACTACCCAGGTATGCCTCTCTTCTCTCTCTCTCGGGCTATGACTTGGAATGAAGGATTTTTACCCGGCGGTCGATTTGAGTCATTTCTTCCTCGTGTATCTCCCTAAGACCATTAGTGGCAACTAATGGAGCGGGGTGGCTGAAGATCTATCTGCTTGTTGTCACCATCAATCTCCATCCGTGAAGCTAGTTGCGTTTGATTCTGTGGACAGTGGGAGGAAGTTTCTGGCATGTGCAGAGATGGTTAGACCCTCTTTCGTTGTTACAAATCATTTCTTAGATGTGATTCAGACACTATCATGGTCCCAACCCATTCATACCACACCTTCAACCAAACGCATCCTAAGACAGTGTCATAGTTTGTACCTAGGATCTTAAACTGTTGCCATCTCATCAGCGGTGCCATTAGAAAATTATTTGGCACCGCTTCAGCAGTCTGTGCAGCCAACTTTGGTCCACACATCCGAGCAACTAAGTAGTAAAATACTAAATATTTATGGCACGAAGGAACTGGGCATCGGAGCAACTACATGCTCCAGAGTCCGGGTCCCTGATTTTTTTCCACTGCATTGGCTTGCCAGTGCAGGGCACCAGTGCAAGATGTACAACAGTTGTCTTTACCCCAGTTTTGGCATACATAGTGGACAGCCTTAGTGCTATTAGCTCATTTTACTAAATTTGTGCATGTACACACCTGTTAGTATCAATTTGTTCTCATCCAAACACTATCGCTATGTTGTTGCAGTTATATTTACCTTCCTCATTAAATGTTCAATTTGTTATTTATTGTACATGAGTAAGAACTTGTAGCGTCGTTGTAGTTAATTGTAGCTTCTGATGTTCCAAAATTTGGTTGTTGTCTCAGTACCAATTATTTCATTTGCACATTGATGTTTTTGAGAAGATATGTCATAATTAACATGTTTCTTCAGTTTTTCAAAATAAGCATTGGTGATTTTCTATGTTGCTATAAACCCATTTCCCCTACAATTGTTACAGATCTAGTTTTAAATATTATAGGACGAACGGAAGTGTTCTTACTTGGAGTGGGTTGATCAAGAGTGTCCACAGTCTTTGAAGATGTGCCTAGCGAAGCTCTGGAGCATGTATGAGGAAGAGAACACACGTAGGCTTAGAGAAAGTGTTGTCAATGCTGAAGCATATTTCAAGATGCGGGACAAAAAGTTGAAGGTGGAGAATGAGCTTAGTTTTTTCTAAATCAGACTTTTCTAAGATGGTGTTGGCGAAGGAGGAGGCACTTTCCCAGTTGGCCCGTGCAAAACGGGTTCTTACTGAACTGGAAGCAGAGGTGGATAAGACGATCCTGGATGATCTCGGTTAGGAAAATGAATATATTGTTCTTATGAAGTTGAACTAGCTATATGTTGTACTGTGTTATTTTCATGTAGCTACCGTACTATGATGTTATAATATATTTATGTGCCTGATGTGAAATTAGCAAATGGCAGTTCGATATGAAATGTGAATTTTCGTAATATTGGAATTATTAATTGTAAACTAATAAACTTGCTAAATGTGTCATGGACCTTTGCAAACGGTTCTAGCATTAAAAGCGCTTGCGATGGATAGCCCAATGCCACACCGTTTTCTTCATCAAGTCATGTGTGATATAGTTGATAAAAGCAAAAAGTTAACAATGGCAAACCATGTGTGATAGTTACACCTTTCACACACGAGCCTACACATAAAACTGTGTGGGATGTACGTCCGAACGGAAACGTGTTCCCTGGATTGATTGTGTGGGATGTACATAAGAACGGAAAGGTATTCCTTGGATTTACTGTCTGTGATATACATATGAACGGAAATGTTTTTCTGGGATTCACCATGTGGGATGTACATACCTACGGAAATGATTTTCTTGGATTACCATGTGGGATGTACATACCTACGAAAATGATTGCTTTTCGATGCCTCTCCCAATCGCACACGGGCCCAGCCTGGGTCCCAGGAGGGCCTATCCCCGACGGTTTCTGGGTCATGTGGGAAGGACACCCTATCGCACACTCACTTGGCGACGGTTCTAAATGCCTTCGCAGAAAGGGGTTAAAACTGTTTGTGTAGGACCGACGCGTACCAGTGATGTAAGCATTATGTTTCAATTGTCTACTAACATAAGCATTGAAGTTTTCTTGTTTCACAATAAAATTATCAAACTCATCCAAGCATTGACTAGCATACTTATTATGAGGAATATCACCTTCATCAAATCTATAGAGAGAGTTTACCTCTACTACATGTGTTGGCTTATCAAGACCATGTATTTCTTCAATAGGCGGTAGATTCTTAACATCTTCAGCTTTACTACCTTTTTCTTTCATAGATTTCTTTGCCTCTTGCATATCTTCGGGACTAAGAAATAGAATACCTCTTTTCTTTGGAGTTGGTTTAGGAGTTGGTTCAGGAAGTGTCCAATCATTATCATTACTCAATATATTATTCAATAGCAATTCATCTTGCTCAATAGTTCGTTCCCTAAAAACACAACCAACACAACTATCCAGGTGGTCTCTGGAAGCATCGGTTAGTCCATTATAAAAGATATCAAGCATTTCATTTTTCTCGAGAGGATGATCAGGCAAAGCATTAAGTAATTGGAGAATCCTCCCCCAAGCTTGTGGGAGACTCTCTTCTTCAATTTGCACAAAGTTAAATATTTTCTTTAAGGCGGCTTGTTTCTTATGAGGAGGGAAGTATTTTTCAGAGAAGAAGTAAATCATATCCTGGGGACTACGGACACATCCAGGAGCAAGAGAATTAAACCATAACTCAGCATCACCCTTTAATGAGAAAGGAAACAACTTAAGAATATAGTAATAGTGAATTTTTTCCTCATGAGCAAATAGGGTGGCTATATAATTTAATTTAGTAAGATGTGCCACAACAGTTTCAGATTCATAAGCATAGAAAGGATCATATTCAACCAAAGTAATTAACTCAGGATCGATAGAGAATTCGTAATCCTTATCAGTAGCAAACTTAGGATCATATTGCATTCTAGCATTCAAAGAATTTTTTTTCAGCATAGCTAATAGTTTCTTAAGTTCATCTCTATCATTGCAAGCAAAAACGTCTCTAGCAGTTTCTTCATCCATAATATAACCCTCAGGTAAAACATGCAATTCATATCTAGGGGAGAATCATAATCCTCAGTTTCAATAATATCATCAGTATCAGTAATTTCATTCTCTCTAACCCTAGAAAGTTGTTAATCAAGAAATTCACCTAGTGGCACAGTATTATCAAGCAAAGAAGTAGTATCATCATAAGCATCATGCATAGCAGAAGTGGCATAATCAATAATATGCAACACATCAGAATCAATAGCAGGTGTAGGTCTCGCAAGTTTACTTAAAACAGAAGGTGTATCAAGTGCGGAGCTAGATGGCAGTTCCTTACCTCCCCTCATAGTTGTGGGAAAAATCTTGGTTCTTTGATCCTTCAAATTCCTCATAGTGATCAACATATATAAATCCCAAGTAACTAAGAGAATAGAGCTATGTGCCCCCGCAACGGTGCCAGAAAAAGGTCTTGATAACCCACAAGTATAGGGGATCGCAACACTTTTCGATGGTACATTATTCAACCCAAATTTATTAACTCGACACAAGGGGAGCCAAAGAATATTCTCAAGTATTAGCAGTTGAGTTGTCAATTCAACCACACCCGAAAGACTTAATATCTGTAGCAAAGTATTTAGTAGCAAAGTAGTATGGAAGTAACAGTAACGGTGGCAAAAGTAACCGTAGCAGTTCTGTAGCAATCGTAACAGTGGCAACAGAAAAGTAACTTAGCAAAGATCTATATGAAACGAACTCGTAGGCAATGGATCAATGATGGATAATTATGTCTAATGGCATTCATCATGCAACATTTATAACCTAGAGTTACACAGAACTAGCTCCAATTCATCAATATAATGTAGGCATGTATTCCGAATATAGTCATGCGTGCTTATGGAAGAGAACTTGCATAACATCTTTTGTCCTACCCTCCCGTGGCAGCGGCGTCCTAATGGAAACTAAGGGATATTAAGGCCTTCTTTTAATAGAGAACCAGACCAAAGCATTAGCACTTAGTGAATAAATGAACTCCTCAAACTACGGTCATCACCGGGAAGTGTCCCGACTATTGTCACTCCGGGATTGCTGGATCATAACACGTAGTAGATGACTATAACTTGCAAGGTAGGATCAAGAACACTATATATTCAGGAAAACATGATAGGTTCAGATCTGAAATCATGGCACTCGGGCCCTAGTGACAAGCATTAAGCATAGCGAAGTCATAGCAACATAAATCTTAGAACATAGTGGATACTAGGGATCAAACCCTAACAAAACTAACTCGATTACATGATAAATCTCATCCAACCCATCACGGGCCAGCAAGCCTACGATGGGATTACTCACGCACGGCGGTGAGCATCATGAAATTAGTGATGGAGGATGGTTGATGAGGACGATGGTGATGATTTCCCCTCTCCGGAGCCCAAAACGGACTCCAGATCTGCCCTCCCGAGGAAGAACAGGAGGTGGCGGTGGCTCCGTATCGTAAAATGTGATGAATCCTTCTCTCTGAATTTTTTCTTCCGGAACGTGAATATATGGAGTTGGTGTTGAGGTTGGTGGAGCTTCGTGGAACCCACAAGATCAGGGGCACGCCCAGGGGGGTAGGGCGCGCCCCCACCCTTGTGGACAGGGTGTGGGTCACCTCTGGTTTATTCTTTCGCCAGTATTTTTTATTTATTCCAAAAATATTCTCTGTGAAGTTTTAGGTCGTTTCGGGAACTTTTATTTCTGCACAAAAATAACACCATGGCAATTCTGCTGAAAACAGCGTCAGTCCGGGTTAGTTCCATTCAAATCATGCAAATTAGAGTCCAAAACAAGGGCAAAAGAGTTTGGAAAAGTAGATATGATGGAGACGTATCAGGCTATGACGTGTTGATCTCCCGAAGTTGAGCATGAACTAGGAAAGTGTGTCCAGCCAGAGATGATTGAGCATATTAGATAATGTGGTGCACCCCTGTAGGGAAGTTAATCTATTCCAATAGGTGTGTCCCTGGTAAAAGGATGACTTGGAGTTGTATCCCGGTCTATACAACTAGAGCTGGATATTGATATGTGAATTGGATATGTTGGCTCCGGGATTCCTTTCTCGCATGGAGTCAAGGAAGGATCTCGAGGCATTAATATTATAACATGCTTGCTTTTAATAATATGCTATTCTGTACTCCTCTAAATGCTGCAAGATGCTTGAAGATGCTAGTCTTCAATAGGCTAGGCTTTCTCCCTCTTCTGGCATTCTGCAGTCCAGTCCACAGATACAACCCATTCCTTTGATACTGATGCATACCTAGTATCACTGGTGCGCGTCGGTCCTAAACAAATGGTTTTTAACCCCTTTCGTGACAGCATTCGGAACCGTCGCCAAGTGAGTGAGGGCGATAGGAGGTCCTTCCCACACAACCCAGAAACCATTGGGGATATGCCCTCCTGGCACAAACGCTCGGCAAAATGAGGCCGTGTGCGACCGACGAGCGCTCAAATATGGAAATATGTACAGTAGTGCTAAAAATACAATTATACGGCGAAATTGTTTCCGGTCGCAATTACATCCCACACAGTCAGTCGCCGCTAAACGTTTCCATTCATATATACATCCCACACAGTCGCTACAAGGAAAACATTTGCGCAAGGTGGCGTAATGCAAACAGTTTTAAAAAGAATGTCATGTGTGATTGTTCATTGATCCAACACGGTTTATTCCTAGTGTAACATCTCAAATTTTCAATTTGGAATGTTATACATAGGTCATCATATGCATATCATATTTTATTTGCATTTTGGTTTGGATCCTAAAAATCCTAAGCAACTCAAGGACCCATGGAGAGAGTTGGGGATTCTATTATTTTCATATTTGAATTTTCTCAAATATTGAAAAGAGGATCATTTGGTTTTAATTATTTTCTCTCCGAAAATATTTCAATGTCAAAATATATGAGAGGAGATAATATGACTTCTCCAAAACAAAAGAAATATCGGAGGAAAATATTAAAATCAAATAAATAATTTTATTTGGATTTTATTGCTATTTTATTTGAATTAGAAAAAGTATGCATTTTTCAAAATTTCATTTTTTAGGCCAAGAAAATGTTCACTTTGTTCTAAATATTTTATTTAGACGGCGAAAAATGTTTTTGGCATTTTTAGAATTTTTTTATATTTATTAGGATTTTTCTCGGCGGAATTGTTATATTAAAAAATGTTTCGGACCGAGCGGGGCCGATGCCCAGCTGGCCCACTCCCGTGCCGCCATTGTCGTCGTGTTCGCGACGAACTTGGGGAGTCCGACCCCGAGCCGCCGGTGCCGCCCCCTCCCGCCCGCCATGCCCCCCGGGCCTTAAAAGCCCGAGGCGCCGCCGCCATCGACCCCCACATCGCCACCCCGCCCCGCCG
>NC_041380.1:450636981-450691821 GCF_002162155.2 Triticum dicoccoides | reverse complement strand
CTCGCCGCCACGTCGCGCTGACGCCCCACCGCCCGAGCCGTGCCGGAGCCGCCGCCGCACGTCGCCCGCCCGCCAGATCTCGCCTGTTTCCACCGCCGGTTTTTTTGGTTTTTAGGTAAAACCCGCCCGGTTTTCTTCAAAACCCTAGATTCGTATTTTTTATTTTTGACCCGTTCGGTTTTTCTCGGTTTAATTCGTTTGCGAATGTTCGTTCGATTCATTCGTTTTAACCAATGAATTCTCCCGTTCGTCTCTGTTAGCGGACATTCGTCCGATAGATTTTTTTTCTTTTTTCTACCAGGGACCTATCCGCGATTACTTTTATGGCAGATTAGCCCCTGATCTTCAAACCCTCGCCGTTTCTAAACCGTTTGTCCAAATCCAGTGAAACCAATGCTGAAATCATCGTCTCGAGCCCCTCTTTCTGTTTAATCAACTTTAAAAAGGTTTTGACAATTTAAAATTTGGTTTCAAGCAGATTTGTTTTCAAAGTTCTTTTGGCCGTAGTTTTAGTTCTGAAGCTCCATTTTGGTTGTTTCTTTTTGCAAATCGAAGCTTTTAGGTTGAACTTTTAGTTTGGATCTTCTTATTTGAAGTTTTACCCATGCATCTGTGCTAGAGTACTTATGTATGCTATTGTTTGTTTGCGATAGAATTCCCGAAGTGCGCAGCGTGCTACTATGAGTCTCTAGGTTTTGTGGATCATCAGCAAGGCAAGTAACACTTTGATCATAACTCTTTATTACCCAGTTTTTATGAATTAGCTACAATCCTCAAACATTGCATGAGTAGGATCTCTTAACTTGTGGGTTTTGGGAAGTAGATGTTGAGGTAGAACCTATTGCCCTTTTATTATCAAACCCTTGGGAGTTACTTCTACGTTATGCTTAATTTGCCATGCTATGCTCATAGACGTGGATTGGGTTTGAGTGTATCCATGACAGATGTGAGATTGTTAATTAATGGCTAACTTAAGGTGGCTACTTAAACACACATCTGGGTGGATTGGTTGCGGGCACCTGGGGATATACCAGTGATGTCCTTTTTAGTTCGCCACCCAGGATCAAAGGGATCATAAGATTATTCATGCTAGAAACTTCCGTGTGCAGCCACAAGCTATTATGGGCTCTAGCATAGTTGAGTATGTTGCATGACCTCTTTCAGTGGTGGGCTAGCAGATGTAGGGGAAAGTAGGTGTAACTGTCCACCCAGAGTAAAGAGTTAGTGCTTATGAAAGACTGTGTCTCGGTCATCCGTTTCTCAAACATCATGCAGTGCAAGAAATACAACGGAGGAGATCGAGTCTTGTGGGGAAAAGTGCGCAAACCTCTGCGGAGTGTACAAACTAATTATGATTAGTCATGTCTCCGATTATGGATAATCTTGAGTATCTGGTTCTTGGATTATCATGTTGATCTCATCACTCTAAATTAATTTGTTGGGTTGTTAATTACTTTTAATTGGGATTGAGATGGGGATTTACCATTCTCAATGTTTTCAACTACCATGTTAGTTAAATAAAATATATTCCTTTTGTTGTAGGAAAAAATTGGCATTTCGCAAAACATTATAACCATAGAGCCTCCACCAGCCATATATGCATGTAGTGATAGCATTTGTTCTGTTCATTACTCTACTGTGTTACATTGCCAACATATTCCATGTGCTGGCCCGTTTCGGGCTGCAACGTATCATGTTGCAGACTTTTCAAATGAAGAGTAAGGTGCACTAGGTCATTTTCATGCAGTCAGCTATGCCATTGGAGTTGATGGACTCATTTTATCTTCCAAGTCTTCCGTTGTTATCTTATTTAGATGGCCTTAAGCCATATTTATTGTAATAAGTTCTCTTTTGAGACATTCGATGTAATTTGTGTGTGATTGCCACTCTATTATAAAACCTTCAAGTACTGTGTGTGTCAGCATTACCGATCTAGAGATGACACTTATACGCAGAGATTTGACCGCCTGAGGTCGGATTGCTACAAGATGGTATCAGTGCACACGTTGATTGTAGGACACGACCACTAAGATGAGCCATAGGTCACTCTTCTCTACTCATTTTTGACTCCTCTCCATTTTCTACTCTGTAGGATGGCAGGCACAAGGAACTAGTTTGCACAACCAGATGAAGACACCTCTTTTGGACGACACTTGAAGGAAGTCACTAAGTACCTGAACATCGGAATACCAAGCTTCACCGGGACCTACACCGCCTCTTTACCAGAGGAGGAGCGTTTGATGATTCAAGTTCAAGTTCCAGGAAGGACATTCACGCCAGTCACTAACTATCGGTGTCAAAATCGGAGGATCTCGGGTAGGGGGTCCCAACTGTGTGTCTAAGGCGGATGGTAACAGGAGGCAGGGGACACGATGTTTACCCATGTTCGGGCCTTCTTGATGGAGGTAATACCCTACGTCCTGCTTGATTGTTCTTTATGATGTGAGTATTACAAGAGTTGATCTACCACGAGATCGTAGAGGCTAAACCCTAGAAGCTAGCCTATGGTATGATTGTATGTTGTCCTACGGACTAAACCCTCCGATTTATATAGACACTGGAGGGGGATAGGGTTACACAAGGGAGGAGATATACATATCTGTATTGCCTAGCTTGCCTTCCACGCCAAGGAGAGTTCCATCTGGACACGAGACGAAGTCTTCAATCTTGTATCTTCATAGTCCAACAGTTTGGCAAAAGGATATAGTCCGGCTGTCTGGAGAACCCCTAATGCAGGACTCCCTCAGTAGCCCTGAACCAGGCTTCAATGACGATGAGTCTGGTGCGCAATATTGTTTTCGGCATTGCAAGGCGGGTTCCTCATCTGTATACTCCATAGAAGAGTTTGAACACAAGTATAGTGTCCGGCCCTGAAAAATAAGTTCCACATACCACTGTAGAGAGAATAATATTTCCACAAATCTAATCTGCTGACATGTTTTGATAGCATGACATCACGCCACGGTCCGGTCATTATTCAAACCGTTTTTCTCAACCAACACCGCACATATCGCGAGGCGGTTTTCTTGACACGTCTTGTCAAAGCAGAGAGCGTGTTCCCCTTATCACGGGATTCTCATCAATACAAACGTGGGTAACCCAACCGTGCCTGTTGGTATGACTCCCAGATCTTAGGCAAGTCCCAAATGGCCACGAGCAGGACGCTTGATATTCACCCCCTTTATAACAAGGACAAGGCCTTTTCTTTTTCCCTCTCGTGCTCAATCGAATCCTTCCCCCGCCTCGAGTTCTAACACCCAAAGCTCAAGTCAGGCGCTTCGGACCTTTAGCTATGTCCCGCTCCAACCTTCAAGGTCGGTGGATGCCCTCCTCTATAACACAGGAGGACATCAAGAAGCTGAGAGAGGCCAGATATCTGATCGCCGAAATTTCACATAGGTTGCCTGCCCGAGGGCAGGTCGACCCTACTCCCGAACCCATCGAGAGTGTCGTGTTCATCTCCCACTTCTTCCGAGGACTAGGCCTTGCTATAGATCCCTTTGTCAGGGGTCTTATGTTCTATTATGGGCTGGATTCCCATGATCTAGCCCCGGACTCCCTTCTTCACATCTCGTCATTTATTGTCGTATGTGAGGCCTTCCTCCGCATTACCCCTCACTTCGGCCTGTGGCTCAAGACCTTCGATGTGAAGCCGAAGATGATCGAGGGGCGGCACGCAGAGTGTGGAGGTGCTTTAATAAGCAAAATCCCTGATGCTCCATGGCCATAGGGTTCCTTCCCAGAGGTGTCCGGATTGTGGCAGCAGGAGTGGTTTTACATCACAGCTCCCCGAAGTGCCAAGTGGGTAGCCGCCCCCACCTTTCGGGCCCCCCACCACAACTGATGTCATGGATCAGCAGGGGGCTGAGCTGGGGTCCAGCAAAGGATGTGCCAATACTACAGAGCCGTATCCGAGATCTCTTTGAGAGAGATTTTAGTCTGGTTATGGTAATGCAAGTTATGCTAGTTCGTCGAGTCCAGCCTTGCAAACGCCGGCCCCTCCGTATGTGGAAATTCAACCCAGAAGGACCGCGAGCTATTCAGCATTTCCTCGGCATGATGCTTCAAGAGATGTACAAATCGTTCTTCGGACCCCAAATAATGTGTCCGGACACCTCCGAGGATGTGGGTTTGAGCTGCAACCGCCCTGCTACCCAAGTAAGTAATCCCATGGCCGAACCCGTCGTCCTTTTATTTATCATGGCATCATTCTAAAGAGTCGCTCTTTGGCCAGGACTGGATAACAAAGGCAAAGATGATCAGGTGTTCGGTCCCCCTTCCTGAGGGCTTGGACAATCCGGTGTTGGAAAGCATGCTCGAGCCGACACCTTATCTAGTTCCCTCAAAGGAAGATGAAGGGGGAATAAAGAGGGCGAAAACGGGCCTCACTCGCTACTTATTCCAACTGAGGGATTGAGCGCCTCCGCGAGGGAGGATAACCAAGGGGAAGAATCTGACATTCTCTCTCCCCGGGGAAGGAAGAGGACTACCTCTGAAGATCCAGAAACTAAGGTTTCCAAACGGGAGAAGAAATCTTCGTCGGAGGGTCCTGCCTCGCAGGGTATTCTTACCGCACAATGTCCGCGCGGGGATCACCCCTCTACCGAGCTATAAGTAATCGAAAAGTACTTAATAGTGAAAATATCCTACCTTACTTCCGAAGACAATAACCAATGCTTATAAATTGTAGTCCGGATCGTAGCCCTTCTCGACAGAGTTCGTCTTCGGGGGATCTCCTTCCGGAGATGATGGAAAGAGAAACGCCTCCCCCTGACACCCCGCCTCCGGAGGCGGGCGACCCTGAAGTGTCGTCACGGAGGATATCTCCGGATCCGCCAAGGCCAGAGGATAACCCTTTGGCTACCCGAAATCCCCAGTATCCGGCTTCTAAGGAGAGCGGCAGCAAGGGTCCGGAACCGTACAGTGTGCGGTCAGACGTGCTGATGGATCTTCTGGGGCAAGCGGCCGTCTCGAAAGCGCATGGTACGCTAATGGGTACGGTAATTGAAAGGATTTTATCCGCTGAAAGCAGTTTGCACGAAGCCTTTATGAGTCTGCTGAAGGGCTTTGAGGTACGTGAAATAGTGCATGTTTTTGATAGTATCGCACACGTTAGGTGTGCCCTATGCGGATAGTAGCCCCTGAGACTCTGGTTGTCGTCGAGAATGGCGGCAACCCGAGGATCATATTCCCGGGTAATAACCCGACTGCCTTTATGTGCAGGTGGCTGAGGCTATGGTGGCTAGCCGAACTGATGGGTTTACCAAGCTAAAGCGGCAACTTGATGCGGCCGATGCCGATGTCGTGCTTGTCAACCAGCGGCTTGACGAGGCACAGGGTGAGTGATTTCTCTGGTGATCGTCACATAATAAGAGGAGCATGATGCCAGTATCTTTAATATGGTGTGACTGTAGATGGAGCTGCCACCATGGAGATCCTTCGGGCACAGCTGGCCCGAGCCAAGGAGCAAGCAAGGATGCGGCTGCTCTAAAGGCGGCCGGAGAGTTAAGGGCCGAACAGGCTGCGCATTGCGAGAGCAAGGAAAGAATAGCCAAAATGGCTGTAGAATTAAAAGATGCCGCTGACCGTTACCAGCTTCTTGAAGAAGAAAGCCGAGCGAGGGCGGCAGACCTGAAGAAGGCCCTGGTAGCTGCCAAGGAAACCAGCTCCAAAATTAGAGCGACGAAGGAGGAGCTGCATCAAGCTGCAGATATCGTGTCTGGGAATCCCTTCTTGTTGCGGACTAAATTCGGAGATCCGAAGTATGCTCCTCTTGACCAACTATGGAGTTCTGTGGAAACCAACATGGATTTTGCTGCAAGTGGTGCTGATGCGGCCGAGTACTTCAAGGATCAAAAAGATCGCGAAGTGGAGAAGCTGTTCTGGTCACAGTTTCATGCTCCAATCCATCCGCTGCTGTTGAATGAGCGAATGGCCGAGTGGGCCGAGCTCCATAGGTTGTTCGGACTTGCCATGAGGTTCGTTGTAGATGATAGCTACTTGCCATGTGGCCGGGAGGGCCAAGGCCGAATAGCTACTTTAGTTTAGTGCAACAATTCCTTGGTGGTGTGCCACGCATCGATGCTGTAAAGAGATCGGCGTGCATAGAGGGTGCGCGGATGGCCTTTGCCCGTGTTAAGACATACTGGGCGGAGATGGAGGCCACCACTGTTGCAACACAGGGTTCGTCCGTAGGCTGAGTGGCTGCCGAGCACTACTTTGAAGAAGTTCTTGAAGGCGCTCGTTCGATAGAGGCGCAGTTCTTGAAGGCGCTCGTTCGATAGAGGCGCAGTGCTCGAAGAATATTATGTTCTAGTAACATTTACTCCCATTGTAGAAACAATGTTTATTGAATTATCAAGGCTATATTTATACTTTTGCCCGAAAGTACTGTGATGCCTCCTGTGCGGCCGTTTATGTATATATGTGTATAACCTGAAAGTTTGCAGTCGTCGGCTTCCGCCCCCACGCATATAATGTGGGGGTGTTCGCAGAAAGGCATATCCACACTTGATCCAACGTCTTGGTCCGTTAAGGAGGTGATAGCGCAGCGAACGAGGCAATCAGACTATATTGCTTTAACACTTTCACTTAGTCATAGGAGTTTGACGGTGGGGCTACTATATAGCCCCTGGTACTTATGCGCTCGTCCGTATACGGGGCGCGTGTGTACCTGACCGGGAAATGGCCCTTCATTAATGCGGAGGAATCCCGAAGATTCCGCTGAGTCATCGAGTGGCTGACCAGTCTCTCGCTATATCATGCCAGTCAGTTTTCGGCTTTCTCTACTGAGGTGCTCATCCGGATGAACCAGTGCACAATCGCAGTAGTTCTCCCAGTGCTACCTTAGCCGATATAACGGAACGTAAGGTACCAAAACGTGGGAGCCGGACAAACCCAACATTTGACCAAAGACATGATTTGGACCTGATGCATATAGGGCCAAACTCGCGACGCCGAACACTCCCTAAGGTGTTCGGTCTTTATAATATATACCGCGTAAACAATGCCCTCAATAATAAACCCCATGTGTCCAGGTACGTGCAATATCCTGACGTGGCCACATGCCAATAACGTCAGCATCCTTCTCGGTTGTGTGGAGTATCCAGAGGATGAGAGCAACAAGAGACAGTAAAAAAGGTTTACGCAGGGTCTTAATCTAAAAAGAAACCTTTGGGCGGGTCCCTGCTGCACGTCTGCGCCTGCGTCTCTGTTGTGCCATGTCCTCGACGGGTGTAGCACGATTGTCATCTGTAAAAGGAAAGAACTTAGGTGAAAGTTGTCATGCCAAAAAAAGAAGGATTGGTTATTATCAATGAACTATCAAAATTCAAGAGAAGTCAAGTTGAGCCGGGCTGGCCCTGATTACACGCGGGAAGCCCCTGGTATCATCTTTGAGGGTTTGATCATCAAACCAATCTCGTGTATATGTGGTGGAACGCCGGACTCATCTAACCGTGTCTGACGACCTGCCATTTTCTTCTGGTTGGTGAGGCCGTCTAGTTCACGGCTGTTAGAGCTGCCGCATCCTCTTCCGGACGTAAGAAACGTTCGGTATTTCCGCTAACTATGATGATGCCAAGTGGGCTGGGCATTTTTAGCTTGAGAAAAACATAATGCGGTATTGCGTTAAAACGAGCGAAAGTCGTTCTTCTGAGTAGTGCTTGATAACCACTTCGGAATGGAGGGATGTGGAAAGTTAACCTTTCGCTTCGGAAGTTATCGGGAGAACCGAATACCACCTCTAGCAGTAGAGAGACCGTACAGTGGGCCTCTTGGCCTGGTACTACTCCCTTGAAGGTAGTATTACTGTGGCTTATTTGTGTCGGGTCTATCCCCATTTTGTGGACTGTGTCCTGATATATCAGATTTAGATCACTGCCGCCGTCCATGAGGACTCGTGTAAGATGGTACCCGTTTATTATTGGGTCTAACACCAAGGCCGCCAGTCCTTCATTCTGGATATTTGTCGCGTGATCCCTATGATCAAAAGTGATCGGGCAGGCCAACCAGGGGTTGATCCTAGGGGTGACGGGCTCTATGGCGCATGTGTCTCGGAGTGCATGCTTGCTTCTCCTCTTTGTCACATGGACCACATTTACCATTTTGACCTCTGGTGGGAACTTTTTCTGTCCTCCGGTGCTTTCCTGGCGAGGTTCATCCTCGTCTTCACTTGGTGTCTCCTCCTCTTTGTGTTTGGCGTTTAGCTTACCGGCTTGCTTGAAGACCAAACATTCTCTGTGGGTATGATTTGCAGGTTTGTCGGGGGTGCCATGAATTTGACAGAGCTTGTCAAGAATTTTGTTTAGGCTAGATTGTCTTTCTGTGCTGCCTTTGAAAGGCTTTTTCCGCTGACCTGGTCGAGAGCCCCTGAATCCGGCGTTTACCGCCATGTTATCTGGGCTACCTTCTTTATTTCGACGCTTGTTTTTGTTGCGTCATGGTTTACCATTGCCATCCCTGACTTCGGATGTGCTTGGGTCGCTGGTGCTGCTACGGGCCAACTAGCTATCTTCGCCCGCACAAAAGCGGGTCATGGGGCTTGTTAGGGCTGCCATTGTTCTCGGTTTTTCTTGGCCGAGGTGTCTGGTGAGCCATTCGTCTCGGACGCTGTGTTTAAAAGCTGCTAAGGCTTCGGCGTCCGGACAGTCGACGATTTGGTTCTTCTTACTGAGGAACCTGTTCCAAAGCTTTCGGGCAGACTCTCCGGACTGTTGGATTATATGACTTAAATTGTCTGCATCCGGAGGTCGGACATAAGTCCCTTGAAAATTAGCCCGAAAAGCATCCTCGAGCTCCTCCCAACTTCCAATTGAGTTTTCGGGGAGGCTTTTCAGCCAGTGCCAAGATGGCCCCTTAAGCTAGAGGGGCAAGTATTTAATGGCATGGAGATCGTCTCCACGAGCCATATGAATATGGAGGATAAAGTCCTCGATCCAGACTCCAGGGTCTGTGGTCCCGTCATACGCCTCTATGTTCACCGGTTTGAATCCTTCTGGGAATTCGTGATTCAGCACCTCATTAGTGAAACATAAGGGTTGTGCGGCACCCCTGTAGTGGGATGTCCATGGTGTTCGTACAGTTGTAGTATTCGATTTTGGTTTTGTACCGTAGCGCGCTTCCTAGATCCATAGATGGATCTAGTCGCGCCGGATTTTTGGCGCAAGTTCTCGCGTAAATCGAGTGTTGACTTATGCGTGACTTTGGTAGCCGCTCTATCGTGTTCACAAGGTGGTGGACCCGGCCGGTTGGCCATATCATTCTTCGGTTGTGTGGGCTCTAAAGCCTCATCGTCGCATTCCGGTAATAGCTTGTGCTTTGGATAGCTATTTGTGTGGTAACTTGCACCATACTTTGTTTCCTTGTCGAGCACTTTGTTCCACCTGCTGTTGAGCGTGTCTTGTGCGGCCTTAAGCCTTTGCTTCTATTTCTTCAGGCTCCTCGCTATGGCAATAAGCCTTCTGCGGAGGTTTTCTTGCTCCAAGTGCGTTTCCGGGATGATGTGTGCATCTTCGTCCGGACTGTTTTCCTCCCCAGACGGGGTTTGATGAGGTTTATCCTTGGCGTCGCCGTGTTTGGACGCCGGATCCGTACTATGTTCGCCGTTTGCATCTTGATCGTGCTCTGCCACCGGGGTGGTGTAGTCGTCCTTTCTTCTAGAGTTGATTGGACTGTTATTTCCTCTTGCGCTGTTATCGTTGTTTTTCCTATGGCGGGACTTAGAGCGGCGCCGCTGACATCGGCGCTTGGGTTGCTTGGGGGCATCCTCCGCTGTCTCTTTGCCATTGCCCTCTGTGGGTGTGTCCACCAGGTATATGTCATGTGATGAAGTGGTGGTCCGGCGCCCTGTGGGCGGTGGTTCCTGTTTGTCTCCTGCATCGTCGTCCATATCGTCGATGTCTTCGAAGTCGAAGTCGAGCATGTCGGTTAAGTCATTGATAGTGGCTACTAAGTGGATGGTGGGTGGGCAATGAATTTCTTCGTCGTCCGCATCCCATTCTAGCCGGACATAGTTCGGCCAAGGTTCTCCTGACAGGGAGAGAGACCTTAATGAATTTAGCACATCGCCGAAAGGTGAGTGCTGAAAGATATCCGTGGAGGTGAACTCCATGATCGGCGCCCAATCGGATTCGATGGGTGCGGATGCAGGCGGCTTGGAGCCCGTGGCAGGAGAAGAATCCAGTGGTTCGGCGACGCGGCTCTCGTAAGGGGTAAAGTCAGTATCCAGCTCTATCGCCACTGAGAGTGCAGCCTCCATGGCGGGGTCTATCCCTCCGCTCTCGGATGGCGCAATTTGCTCCGGACTGATAGCCGGAGAAGTTGCAGATGTGATCTCCCGAACATTGTCCGGCGGCAGAGTTACGTCATGCTCGTTGCGACTATGCGGCGCGTCCGGCATGGGCTCGAATCCGTCGAAGATCAAGTCTCCGCGCATGTTGGCTGTCTAGTTCAAGTTTTTGAATCTGACCTGATGGCCAGGGGCGTAGCTCTCGATTTGCTCCAGATGGCCAAGCGAATTGGCCCGCAGTGCGAAGCCACCGAATACAAAAATCTGCCCGGGGAGGAAAACCTCACCTTGGACCGCATCACTAGCAATGATTGAAGGAGCCATCAAGCCTTACGGTGACAACAAAGTGGAACTCTCAATGAAAGCACCAATGTCGGTGTCAAAACCGGCGGATCTCGGGTAGGGGGTCCCGAACTGTGCGTCTAAGGCGGATGGTAACAGGAGGCAGGGGACACGATGTTTATCCAGGTTTGGGCCCTCTTGATGGAGGTAATACCCTACGTCCTGCTTGATTGTTCTTGATGACATGAGTATTACAAGAGTTGATCTACCACGAGATCATAGAGGCTAAACCCTAGAAGCTAGCCTATGGTATGATTGTATGTTGTCCTATGGACTAAACCCTCTGGTTTATATAGACACCGGAGGGGGCTAGGGTTACACAAGGTCGGTTACAAGGGAGGAGATATACATATCCATATTGCCTAGCTTGCCTTCCACGCCAAGGAGAGTCCCATCCGGACACGAGACGAAGTCTTCAATCTTGTATCTTCATAGTCCAACAGTCCGGCCAAAGGATATAGTCCGGCTGTCCGGAGACCCCCTAATCCAGGACTCCCTCACTAAGCCCATAGAGTTTTCCTTTGGTGCACCAACCTGGAGTCTAGGTAAGAGCATGGCAGCCCACATCGCCATAGGACGCATCGGTGAAGTTTATCACAAGGATCTTAAGGACACTATCAACCAGATATGTGGGCGCCGAGATGAGCAATTGGAGATAATCCGCACCAGGAAGGACAGGTCCATTGCAGCTTTTATCCAGGAGTTAAACCAGCACATTCATCGCTAGGAGAACCAGATGTGTGCAAACATGATAGATCTAAAGAATTTGATGACTAGGAACATGGAGCTTGAAGAGGAACTCAAGTCTACACGTGACGGCTGCGAGGAGGAAATCACAATACTAGTGGAAAGGAATGACGACCTGACAAGGAAGCTAGGAGTATTCATGGGAGATCCCGCGCCAGGAGGAGATGATGACCCTCCCAAGGACTATATCATCATCGACGACACTGACTCCGACCCCGACAGTAGTGATGATGATTATGTAGACGAAGCTGGAGCGGATATAAGAAGTCTTCCACCGATCAAAATTTCTAGTCGTCCACCATATTATTAGTAGTATTTCCCCTGTGTATATAGTAGTAGTCCGAGCACTTCTGTAACGGTAGTTAGATCGATTGTATGCCCTTGCTTGAATTGATTTTGGTGTGATATGATTGTGTTTGTCTCATGTGCATATGGGTAGTGTTTTGTCACTAGACCTCATTTCTATTCTAATCTCTCCCCTCTAAACCCATCAGCTGCCTCTGAGACCTGACCCCGGATTTACTTTCCCACGGGAGCTCACCCAATTGATCCAACAACAGAATACCCTGATGCAGTTGCTAGCGCAGAACCAAGGCAAGAACAACAACAACAACAACAACAACAACAACAACAACAACAACAACAACAACAACAACAACAACAACAACAACAACAACAACAACAACAACAACAACAACAACAACAACAACAACAACAACCCACCACCACCACCTCCAGTTGACAACTTAGCCCGTTTTCTAAGGTTGCAGCCGCCGGTGTTTTCCAGTAGCATCGAGCCAATAGTTGCTGATGATTGGCTATGCAGGATTGGAAGGGAGTTGACCATCGCAGGTTGCACTGATGCTGGGAAGGTGTGTTTTGCCGCACACCAATTGGATGGACCTGCAGCCTCATGGTGGGAGAATTACACAACCACTTTCCCTATAGCCAATGTTACTTGGGAGCAGTTTCAGCAAGCATTCTGCACTGCTCATGTCTCAACTGGAGCTATGAGCATGAAGAAGCATGAGTTTCGCAACTTGCGCCAAGGAAATCATACTGTGGGGCAGTACGTGGATGAGTTTAGCAAGTTAGCCCGCTATGCCCCGGATGATGTGGCTACAGATGCTGCGAAGAAAGAGAAGTTTATGGAAGGGCTGAATGATGAGATGAGTATGCAGTTAATGGTGGCAACATTTAACATCTACCAGGAGTTGGTAGACAAGGCTCTTATGATTGAAGGGATGCAGCAGCAGATTGAGAGTCGCAAAAGGAAGAATGGACAAGGGAAGTACAATTCAAGAGCTCAGCAGAAGCCTCGTTTCACCCCGAACTGGGGAGGTTATACCCATAACCATGGAGGCCATAACCATAATGGAGGAGGTTCGCATAACCATAGTGGCCCCAAGAATGGAAATGGGAATGGAGCAGGCTGCAATCAGAATCGCTCTAACCCAGCCACACCCGCCAAAAAGGATCAAAGTCACATTACTTGTTTCAAGTGCGGGAAGACTGGACATTATGCCATGAGTGTCCTGAACTCAAGAATAGAAATGGCAATGGAAACTCTGGAAAGAAGCCCAACCCTTTCATTAGGGGACAGGTCAACCACCTAAACGCGGAGGAGGTTGAAGAGCAGCCCGATGCAGTTATAGGTAAGTTTTTGGTTAAGTCATTTACTACAGTCGTTCTTTTTGATACTGGTGCATCGCATTCATACATTTCAAGGGGATTTGTGGATAAGTATAAGTTGCCCACCAAAGTTCTTAGGACACCTATGTTAGTAAGCTCGCCAGGAGCGGAGTATATGGCAAGCCAAGGATGTTTTCAGATGCCATTAGCCATAGGTAGGCATGCTTTCCCCTCAGACTTGAAAATTCTGGAGTCACAAGGATTGGATGTGATACTAGGAAAGGATTGGCTATCGATGTATGGGGGAAACATTGATTGCGCCAGTAAGTCAATTCTGCTCACCACACCAGAGGGAAAAAGGATCAAGTATGTATCCAGGCATGCATCAAGGAGAACCCAAGTAAATTCCCTCTTAGAAGTTGTTTAGGAGGAAGTGCCTGTAGTAAAGGATTATCCGGACGTATTTCCAGAAGAGTTACTAGGCATGCCACCCGATCAAGACATTGAGTTTTTGATAGAACTGTTGCTAGGCACCGGACCACTATCGAAGAGGCCATACCGGATGCCCGCAAATGATCTAGAGGAGATTAAGAAGTAGATTAAGGAGTTATTGGAGAAAGCTTACATTCAACGAAGTTCATCACCATGGGGAGCCCCAGTGCTCTTGGTTGAGAAGAAGGATGGATCCTTGAGAATGGTTGTTGATTATCGTGCATTGAATGAAGTAACAATTAAGAACAAGTACCCTCTGCTGATGATCAATGATTTGTTTGACCAGTTGCAAGGAGCTAAAGTATTCTCCAAGATCGATTTACGATCAGGATACCACCAGTTGAAGATCCGAGAAAAGGATATACCTAAAATAGCCTTTACCACAAGGTATGGGATATATGAGTATACGGTTATGTCATTTGGATTGACTAATGCCCCAGCCTATTTTATGAGTATGATGAATAAGGTGTTCATGGAGTTCCTGGATAAGTTTGTTGTGGTGTCCATTGATGACATTTTGGTGTACTCGAAGAATGAAGAAGAACACAAGGAGCATTTGCGTTTAGTTCTGAAGAAACTCAAGGAACATCAGTTATATGCCAAGTTCAGCAAATGTGAGTTTTGGTTGAAGGAAGTTGGATTTCTTGGACATGTTATATCAGGAGAAGGTATAGTAGTAGATCCTACCAAGGTGCAGTCCATCACTAATTGGCTAGCGCCCACCTTAGTTGGAGAGATCCGCAGCTTTCTTCGACTCGCGGGATACTACTGGAGATTCATTGAGAATTTCTCTAAGATTGTGAAGCCCATGACGGAGTTGTTGAAGAAGGACACCAAGTTCAAATGGACGGAGGAATGTGAGGCAAGTTTCCAGGAGTTGAAGAAACGTTTGGTTACCGCCCCAGTGCTGATTTTGCCAGATATACGCAAGGATTTCCAAGTGTATTGCGACGCATCTCGCTTAGGACTTGGAGGGGTACTTATGCAAGACGGAAGAGTTGTTTCATATGCCTCACGTCAGCTTCGACCGCATGAGTTAAATTATGCCACCCATGATTTGGAGTTAGCAGCTGTAGTGCATGCACTCAAGACCTGGAGACATTTTCTTATTGGAAATCATTGTGATGTGTACACTGATCATAAGAGTTTGAAGTACATTTTCACACAGAAGGAGCTGAATCTCAGGCAAAGGAGATGGTTGGAGCTTATAAAAGATTATGATATGAAATTGCACTATCATCCAGGCAAGGCCAATGTCGTAGCAGACGCTTTGAGCCGGAAGAGTTACGCCAATACCCTCGTAAGTCGAGGTTTACCAAAGGAGTTGGCCGAAGATCTCAGGGAGCTTCATTTGGAGATAGTCCCTATAGGTTTTGTTGCAGCATTGGAAGTTCAGTCGACATTATTGGGAAAGATTCGAGAGGCTCAGTAGGATGATAAGGAAATTGATGAGATAAAGGATAAGGTGAGCAAAGGAAAAGCCAAGGGTTTTCGTGAGGATGAGCACGACACTTTGTGGTTTGAGGACCGTGTTTATGTACCCAATAATGCAGAGATCAGGAAGGTGATACTTCAGGAAGCTCATGACTCGCCATATTCGATACACCCTGGAAACACCAAGATGTATTTGGATTTGAAGGAGCGTTTCTGGTGGACTGGTATGAAGAACGATATTGCTGAGTATGTAGCCGTATGTGATGTATGTCAGAGAGTGAAGGCAGAACATCAGAAGCCAGCGGGATTACTGCAGCCTATGCCGATACCGGAACGGAAGTGGGATAAGCTTGGCATGGACTTTATCATCGGATTACCCAGGACCCGATCGGGATATGATTCTATTTGGGTAGTAGTGGATCGTTTGACCAAAGTGGCTCACTTTATCCCAGTGAAGACCACATATACAAGTGCGATGTTGGCCAAGATATATATGACCAGGATCGTATGTTTGCATGGAGTTCTGAGGACCATCGTATCAGATAGAGGAACACAGTTCACTTCAAAGTTTTGTCATCAGTTGCACCATAGGTCATCATATGCATATCATATTTTATTTGCATTTTGGTTTGGATCCTAAAAATCCTAAGCAACTCAAGGACCCACGGAGAGAGTTGAGGATTCTATTATTTTCATATTTGAATTTTCTCAAATATTGAAAAGAGGATCATTTGGTTTTAATTATTTTCTCTCCAAAAATATATCAATATCAAAATATATGAGAGGAGATAATCTGACTTCTCCAAAACAAAAGGAATACCGGAGGAAAAATATTAAAATCAAATAAATGATTTTATTTGGATTTTATTGCTATTTTATTTGAATTAGAAAAATATGCATTCTTCAAATTTTCATTTTTAGGCCAAGAAAATGTTCATTTTGTTCTAAATATTTTATTTAGATGGGAAAATTGTTTTTGGCATTTCTAGAATTTTTTTATATTTATTAGGATTTTCCTCAGCGGAATTGTTTTATAAAAAAATGTTTCGGACCGAGCCGGGCCGAAGCCCAGCTGGCCCACTCCCGTGCCACCATCGTCGTCGTGTTCGCGACGGACTGGGGGAGTCTGACCCCGAGCCATCAGTGTCGCCCCCTCCCGCACGCCACGCACCCCCGGCCTTTAAAGCCCGAGGCGTCGCCGCCGTCGACTCCCACATCGCCACCCCTCCGCGCCGACACCCAGCGCCGCCGCAGCCGCCGCCGCAGCTCCGCCGCTACCGCGCTGCCTCGCTACCGCGCCGCGTTGCCGCCCCGCCGCCGGAGCCGTCGCCTGCCCGCCGGAATCCCGCCGGATCTCGCCGGTTTCCGTCGCCCGTTTTTTTGGTTTTTAGGTAAAAGCCGCCCGATTTTCTTCAAAACCCTAGATCGTTTTTTTATTATTAATCAGTTCGATTTTTCTCGGTTTGCTCGATTCGTTTGTTTTAACGAACGAAATCGCCCATTCATCTCTATTAGCGGACGTTCATCCGATAGATTTTTTCTTTTTTCTGCCAGGGACCTATCCGCAATTACTTTTATCGCAGATTAGCCCCTGATCTTCAAACCCTCGCCATTTCTAAACCGTTTGTCCAAATCCAGTGAAACCAACGCCAAATTCTTCGTCTCGAGCTCCTCTTTCTGTTTAATCAACTTGAACATGGTTTTGACAATTTAAAATTTGGTTTGAAGCGGATTTGTTTTCGAAGTTCTTTTGACCGTAGTTTCAGTTCTGTAGCTCCGTTTTGGTTGTTTCTTTTTGCAAATCGAAGTTTTTCAGTTGAAATTTTAGTTTGGATCTTCTTATTTGAAGTTTTACCCATGCATCTATGCTAGAGTGCTTATGTATGCTATTGTTTGTTTGCGATAGAATTCCCAAAGTGCGCAGCGTGCTACTATGAGTCTCTAGGTTTTGCGGATCATCAGCAAGGCAAGTAACACTTTGATCATAACTCTTTATTACCCAGTTTCTATGCATTAGCTACAATCCTCAAACATTGCATGAGTAGGATCTCTTAACTTGTGGGTTTTGGGAAGTAGATGATGAGGTAGAACCATTTGCCCTTTTAATATCAAGCCCTTGGGAGTTACTTCTATGTTATGCTTAATTGGCCATGCTATGCTCGTAGACGTGGATTGGGTTTGAGTGTATACATGACAGATGTTAGATTGTTAATTAATGGTTAACTTAAGGTGGATACTTAAACACACATCTGGGTGGATTGGTTGCGGGCACCTGGGGATATACCAGTGCTATCCTTTTTGGTTCGCCGCCCAGGCTCAAAGGGATCATAAGATTATTCATGCTAGAAACTTTCGTGTGCAGCCACAAGCTATTATGGGCTCTAGCATAGTTGAGTATGTTGCATGACCTCTTTCAGTGGTGGGCTAGCAGATGTAGGTGAAAGTAGGTGTGACTGTCCACCCAGAGTAAAGAGTTAGTGCTTCTGAAAGACTGTTCCTCGATCATCTGTTTCTCAAACATCATGTAGTGCGAGAAATACAACGGAGGAGATCGAGTCTTGTGGGGAAAAGTGCGCAAACCTCTGCAGAGTGTACAAACTAATCATGATTAGCCGTGTCCCCGGTTATGGACAATCTTGAGTATCTGGTTCTTGAATTATCATGTTGATCTCATCACTCTAAATTAATTTGTTGGGTTGTTAATTACTTTTAATTGGGATTTAGATGGGGATTTACCATTCTTAGTGTTTTCAACTACCATGATAGTTAAATAAAATATATTCCTTTGTTGTAGGAAAAAAATAGCTTTTCACAAAACATTATAACCATAGAGCCTCCACCAGCCATATATGCATGTAGTGATAGCATTTGTTCTGTTCATTACTCTATAGTGTTACATTGCCAGTATATTCCATGTGCTGACCCGTTTAGGGCTGCAACGTATCATGTTGCAGACATTTCAGATGAAGAGTAAGGTGCTCTAGGTCATTGTCGTGCACTCAACTATGCCGTTGGAGTTGATGGACTCACTTTATCTTCCAAGTCTTCGGCTATTATCTTAGTTAGATGGCCTTAAGTCATATTTATTGCAATAAGTTCTCTTTTGAGACATTCGATGTAATAAGTGTGTGATTGCCACTCTGTTATAAATCCTTCGAGTACTGTGTGTGTCAGCATTACCAATCCAGGGATAACACTTATATGCAGAGAGTTGACCGCATTAGGTCGGATCGCTACACCTAGAAACTATGTGCGTTGCCTAAGGTCATCGCCCATGGTGTTTTGTCATTAACCGTTTGGAATAGGAAAACCCAATTAGCAAGCTAATTGGCCAATTAGTGGGCTAATTACCCTATTATTAATAATCCATTTACTAATCTAATTGACAGTCATATTAAGAACATAATATATTCCATTTCCATATTAAGGAAGCTGGATTTCATAATTGAAATACATCGGAGTACAACATGATATAGCTTTAACACTCAGCTACCCCATTACACAACTGCACCAGCAGCAAGTTTCACATGAAACATCTAGAACCTTTCGAAATTAGCATCATAGACGGTACATAGAGAGATGCATCTCATCTGGAAAACCGCTGAAGCGGAAGGCGAATATTGAGCCTTCATTCATGTTGAAGGTCTTTGCAACTTTAGGCCAGTGCCTGTGGATGATTGACCGTCCATCCTTCGACCTCTTCAGGAACACTTCAATATTGAACCGTGGGTGTTGTATGAAAACTTTCCTCGCCTCCTGACCACAGAGGTAATTTGAGAGGTAATCATCAGTGAACACTGAAAACAAGGATGTGCATAAATATCTTCTCTATATTGGAAATGGGGCTAAGGAATAAAAAAGGCAAGGTATAATAGTTAGTACCATCTTGTAAACCTCAGTGCTTCCCATTGTTTCTCAGCAACACATATAAGGTAGTTAGTCATCAGGTTAAGTAAGGGCTCGCATGCTATCAGTAAAATATGTTGATGAAAAATGAGCACATTGTAGATTCATCAGATTAATTCAAGCCACATGGAAAACCCATTTATCCAAACCAAGCATGATTAAGAACTAGGAAATATAGCACTTGTATATGTTTCTTATGTATTAAGTGCAGCCAAATTCGATTTATTCCTCACATGGTATACAATAATAGAATGCATCCACAACAATTGAACATCGCATTGCAGAATTGAACCAAGCAGTTAACTAAACACCACAACAAATGAACCAAACGTTAACTGAGCACCACATTGCACATTATAATGATACTCCTAATAGAAGATCAGACAGTTAACCAAACCAAGCATGCTTAACAACTTGGAAATATGGCAATTGTATTTGTTTCTCATGTATTTAGTACAGCCAAATTCGATTTATTCCTCACATGGTATACAATAACAGAATGCAGCCACAACAATTGAACATCGCATTGCAGAATTGAACCAAGCAGTTAACTAAACGCCACAACAAGTGAACCAAGCCACAGCAAATGAACCAAGAAGTTAACTAAACACCAATTGAACAAAATAGCATACTCCTAATAGAATATCAAACAGTTAACCAAACCAAGCATGCTTAACAACTTGGAAATATTGCACCCTGAAGAATTGAACATCACATTTGCAGAATTGAACCAAGCAGTTAATTGAACACCACATTGCATGACATATAGAACATATACACTATAGCAGAAGATTGCATGGTAAAAGTAGATAGCACAATTCACCAGAATTTGTTAAGGAAAGGCAGTAGCTAGCAAACTGAACATGGGTCCTTATAGTGAGCTAATAAGACAAGCTACTCCTCATTGTCGGAGATATCGATGATGATTGGCTCCTTGCACATGAAAGAGGGTGAGGCCTCCGCATAGTGGGCGCCCTCGTTGTAGTGTTGAGTTGCCTGAGCCGCTCCGGGCACCAACCTACTGGCTCTCGAGATGAGGTAAGCATGTGTACGCTGAGAAAACACCTCGTAGTCTTCGTCAAAGGCACTGACGGTGGCCTCGAGAAAACACCATGAACTGTCGTTTAAAGAAGCCAACCGCATCGTGACATCGGCACGCAAGACATTAACGATGGCTTCGACGGCGAGGTGCTCCTCCAAGATCTGGGGGTCGGCACGAATGGCAGCCATCGCGACCTCATCCGCGTGTGCAGCCACGATTTTCTTCTCCGCTGCAAATGCTCCTTGAGGTCCTGGCTATACTGCATGCACCATGGCTTAGGCCAGCGCTTATTTGGTGGAGGGGTCGGGGATTTGGGTGGAAGGTGTCGTGCTCGCGCCGGCAGTCGAGGCATGTGGGATGTGGAAGGAGGAGGAGGATGGGGGGTCGGGTGTGGATTGCCTGCCTGGATAGGCGAGGCCGAGCAGCGTGAAGGAGGGTCGCCGACGAGGAGGCGACGGAGCTACAAGCAAGGAGTGAAGGTTTCAACTTGGAAAAGAAGGAGGAAACAGGGGAAATGTGGCTTTTGGTAAGGGGGCGAGGAGGTAGATATTTCCGCGGAAGCCGAAAATTTGGAATCGCTTCAGCCAAAAAACTGGCGCACAAAGTGTCATCAGACATGGTCCCTTATTCAGACACGGTCCATAGATATTTTTGCTGCATCTCACACGGTTTGTTATAATAAACTATGTGGGATCTACTTGATTTTTCGTCTTGATTTGAATTACATAATGGGGTCACATCGGCCATGGATGGTGTTTGAATGGCTAGACCTTTTATCTGCAGTGATCATGCAAATATATGTGTGTCATAAAAGAATTGGAATTATTCAAGGTTCGTTTGGACATTTTTATGCATTAAGTGAGTTTTCAATGCATTTATGTGCATAATTCAAATTTGAACTACATGCACATGCTCCAGTGCATATAAATTGGTTGGGAAATCAAATCTTTGTCCTTGGGTGCATGCTTAGGTCCCATGCAAGAAATGGGAATGAATTTCAAACACCAGGGCACCGTTGATTGCCGGCAAAACATTGAGATGCCTGGTTTTTAAATTCTAGTAAATCCAAAACTTGTCTGAAATTCATAAAACTTGGCATGCTATCATGGAGCGGCATCAACATGTCATGGTAAATTTTTTGTCCCATTTGGGGTAGGTTTGGGTATATGCTTCTCACAAACCAGAGCTTCTCACAACAAGCATGATGGTTTCGGTAGGGAACACCCCACCTTTGGGGACGAACCAATATCCATTGCCTCTTATTGTTTTCAAAAGTTTTCTCATGTCAACATAGAACAACAGGAGTGTTGTGTTGTTTTTTCTGATTTTTCGGGGTTCGTTTGGACATTTTTATGCATTAACTGAGTTGTCAATGCATTTATGTGCATAATTCAAATTTGAACTACATGCACATGCTCCGGTGTATGTAAGTTGGTTGAAAAATCAAAACTTTGTCCTTGGGTGCATGCTTAGGTCCCATGCAAGAAATGGGAATGAATTTCAAACAACAGGGCACCGTAGATTGCAGTAAAACATTGAGATGTCTGGTTTTTAAATTCTAGTAAATCCAAAACTCATCTGAAATTCATGAAACTTGGCATGCTATCATGGATGGGCATCAACATGCCATGGTAAATTTTTTGTCCCATTTGGGGCAGGTTTGGGTATACGCTTCTCACAATCCTGAGCTTCTCACAACAAGCATGATGGTTTTGGTAGGGAACGTCCCACCTTTGGGGACAAAACGATATACATTGCCTCTTATTTCTTTTAAAAAAATTCTTGTGTCAACACAGAACAACAGGAGTGTTGTGTTATTTTTGTGATTTTTCAGAGTTCGTTTGGACATTTTTATGCATTAAGTGAGTTTTCAATGCATTTATGTGCATAATTCAAATTTGAACTACATGCACATGCTCCGTTGCATATAAATTGGTTGAAAAATCAAATCTTTGTCCTTGGGTGCATGCTTAGGTCCCATGCAAGAAATGGGAATGAATTTCAAACACCAGGGCACCGTTGATTGCCGGCAAAACATTGAGATGCCTGGTTTTTAAATTCTAGTAAATCCAAAACTCGTCTGAAATTCATGAAACTTGGCATGCTATCATGGAGCAGCATCAACATGCCGTGGTAAATTTTTTGTCCCATTTGGGACAGGTTTGGGTATATGCTTCTCACAAACCAGAGCTTCTCACAACAAGCATGATGGTTTCAGTAGGGAACACCCCACCTTTGGGGACGAAACGGTATCCATTGCCTCTTATTGCTTTCAAAAAATTTCTCGTATCAACATAGAACAACAAGAGTGTTGTGTTATTTTTTGTGATTTTTCGGGGTTCGTTTGGACATTTTTATGCATTAAGTGAGTTTTCAATGCATTTATGTGCATAATTCAAATTTGAACTACATGCACATGCTCCGGTGCATATAAATTGGTTGAAAAATCAAATCTTTGTCCTTGGGTGCATGCTTAGGTCCCATGCAAGAAATGGGAATAAATTTCAAACACCAAGGCACCGTTGATTGCCGGCAAAACATTAAGATGCCTGGTTTTTAAATTCTAGTAAATCCAAAACTCGTTTGAAATTCATGAAACTTGGCAGCTATCATGGAGTGGCATCAACATGTCGTGGTAAATTTTTTGTCCCATTTGGGGCAGGTTTGGGTATATGCTTCTCAAAATCCAGAGCTTCTCACAACAAGCATGATGGTTTCAGATAGAACACCCGTATGCAAAGCGAGAGCAGGATTTGTGCATCTATTGAACACTAACGGTTCTTTTGGATGACCCATGTGAATCACTTACAAACAATTTGGTGCGATTTGCATTTGTCATGTTGGGTATGTTGTCATTTGTCAAACTAGAAAGATTGACATTTGTTGATCTAGTAACATTGCCATTTTCCAACCTTGTAACGCTGCGATTTGTCAAAATATGAAGCTAAAAATCACTACAGTCTCTAATTTTTGCAACTAAAATTCACTAATTAAGCATAGATGGAGGCGAGGAGGCGCGTTCAGCCAGGCGTGCAGCGGGCGGCGCAGTACTATTCGATTTGACAGCGGGCGGCGTAGTTCCTGATATGGCTTTAATGCAGACGGGGGAGAGGGTAGTTGTTTCCGAAATGTTGAACGGCCAATGATGCATCTTCCTTCAATTAGCATCGTGTGAATGCATGAGGGAAGTAATGTGAGGACTGGGAAAAGAGAGGCAGCGATGTGAATGCAACGCAGTTTGCACTCATATAAGGGCGCCCCTCCATTCCAATGCATCTACCACATCGTACACACCTAAGCATTTGCCTAAGCACCTACACAAATAAGCGCAAAAGTGCCCACTCCATACCCATGGCGGCGATGCGCGCGAGCAGCCAGCGGCTGTGCCAGATGGTCCACGGCGCCGTCTTGCGGCATGGCACCGTGGATCATCTCCATACGGTGTTGGCGACCGGCTGGTGGATGGCCACCGTCGACGCCAGCTACGACTCTCAATTGGACCAGATGATCGTTCGCACCACCAACAGGTTCGCCGTTGTCAAGAAGCTCATGGACGACATCGCTGTACTCCTCCACCCCGCGTGCCCGGGCTCCTAATTGCCTGCCAACCTAATCGGCCTCCATGGTCGGAACCTCTTTCAAGCACTAGTGGCCCAGCGACTGCCCGCCGACGCCACGAAGAATGTCCACCTGGAGGTCGCGCTCGCCACCACTACAAAAAAAATACACTTCCGTGATGATACGTGTTTGTCATAGTAGGTCGCTTTTTTGTCATGCATGTACATCCATGACAAATTTATGACAGAATCAAGATAGTCATACCTGTGCTGTCGTAGAAGTGTTCCATGACATTACCAAAATTATCATCACGGAAGTGTCCACTTCCATGACAATAAATCACGCGTCACAGAAGTGCTTTCGTCAAGGGTGACCGACACGTGGCATCTACCGTAACGGAATGCCGTTAACCTATCGGGTCGGGTTCTCGATCCGATAACCCGTTAACAGCCCCGACCAATGGGAAATTTCCACGTGTAAAATTCTTATTGGCCGGACGAAACACGTGTCAGCTCGTCAGTGGGTCAGATAGGCGCCTATGATACGTCGACACGTGGCACGGCCCAACAGTGGCCCATTCCTGTGAAAAGGCCAGCCCGTTTGACTTGGTCAAAAGCTGGCAGGCCGGCCCATTTGACTTGGTCAAAAGCTGGCGGGCCGGCCCGTTTGACTTGATCAAAAGCTGGCGGCCCGGCCCATGGAAAGCCTGTTAACGGCATGTTCGCATATAGCCCAGCCCGCTAACCCAAGGCTCGTTACGCCCTATCCGAATTAGGCCCAGTAGCGTCATCTGCGCCGTCCACTATGATTCCAGCCCGTTTTCACTTTTGGCCCATGTATAGCCCATGAGGTCTTTCAGCCCATATGAGGCCCTTTGTAACTCTTGGCCCATTAGCGGCCCGTGCTGAAACTGGCCCGTAATGAACAGTGTATTACTTTACACCCATTAACGGCCCGTGGTGAAACTGGCCCGTAATGAACAGTGTATCACTTTATACCCATTAACGGCCCGTTATTCCGTTGGGCCGTTTCCAGCCCCAGTTAACTTTCGGCCTTCTGAGGGCCCATTTATTCTTGGGCTCATTTGCAGCATTCGGTTACTTACGGCCTGTTACTGTCATTTTCTGCTTGTGGGCCAAATTCAGCCCGTTGTTATAGTCGACCTGTTTGTGGACCGTTAGTCTGTTGGGCCATTTTCATAGCATCACCAAATATGGCCTATTAACGGCCCGTTATGGTCATCCCATAAAACATACGATTTCTATTAAAGGCCCGTCTACGGCCCATTAAAGGCCCGTACAAGACCCATAAATGTGTCGGCGGCCCATGGATCCTACGAGACGTACAAGGCCCATGGATCCTACGCGACGTAGAAGGCCCATGGAACCTACGAGACGTAGAAGGCCCATGGATCCTACGAGACGTAGAAGGCCCATGGATCCGACGGCCCATGAAGGGCCATGGTCGGGCGAATTGGCCTCCGTTTGAACGATATAGCATATTCAAAGAATTATCCTACTCAATACTATCACCTCTAAAAAGACTACAATATTACAACAAAGAGATTAAGGCATAGAAAGGTAGAATGATCCTACACTATACAATAAAGAAATTACAGCCGATTATACCCACTGGGCATTATAGTTCGGCACAGGTGATAATAAAGATACACAAACAGCAAATTACATACACTGGGCAAATACAGCTCATACATCATGGACGCGCATCAACTTAACTCCATTTGAACTATAATCTCTTCAGAAAATAGGATTGGCCGGATTCAGATAGCACAAATTTCAGTCTGCAAAATCTCCAATTCCTTCATGGTTACCTCAGTGTCTTGTTTCATTTTTTTTGACTCCTGCATCTAATACCTGCATGTCCAGTCTCAACTTGTTGATTATACATTGACAATCATGTACACGTTGTCTTGCCACCTCTAGTTGATGCTCGGGAACATCAGCACATTCCAATTCCAATCCATAATCATTCGGTAATGGCCATGCCGCACTGCTCGCAGATCTTTGTGTTGATGTCACTTCAACCTGAAATGTTTCTGTACGTACACATGACTAGGGCAAAAATATAGTTACAACAGTGAAGCGAACAACACACTATTTTGTACTACATGGCAAAACAGGACTAAAAATAATGTTACAAGTAACTTTTAAAAAAATGTTACACTTCATGAAGCATAAGCAGGTGATATTTTAAAAATTATAAAAAAGATAGTTTGTGCAGCCTGCATACAGAAATCCATCTTAGCTCACCAGAGGAGCATGATGTTGGGGCCCAATCAAAAACACAGACAAGTTACAAATTTAGACAACACGTTGTGTATAAGTAAGCAAGCGGTTGGCCATTCTGTGCCTCAATTAAAGTCTTAGGGAGCATAATGAACAGCAGAGGGTTTCATACAAACATACTACAGCAGGCAAAACTATGCAATCATTAGCGTAGTATAAACTAGATTGCAAGCCTCATGCAATAATAGTTGATTAATAGACTTCAAAGTTTCAGGCACACTTTGGCAGAGTAATTAAATGGTAAGGCCTTTAATTATGTCAACTAATAGTGATATAAGTACCGAACATCAAGCATGATTATTTGGGCATCTCATTAACTGAGGACAAATAAAGCAATTGCAAAGAGAAAATTAACTATGCCTGAAACAAACAAGGAATTGAACTGTTGAGTTGCATACATTGACTTACCTTAGCGGGTTGAAGAGGCTCAGCGCAGCTCCTACTTCTCTTGCAAGGCTCCTTCCTAACATCTTGTACTTGGAAATCCTCAATCTTATCTTCATTGCACCCCCTCTGCAAGGTGACACAAACTAGTTACTCGTCTCCTTGGAAGATAAATATGCATACTTTCCTGTCTATGAACACAAAAGGATGATATTATAACAAAACAACACCACATAATGAAACATGCCGCATCTCTTGCACTTGCACACAATGAAATGAGCATTTACTATGCCTGCACTATGTAAAAACTAGGCATACCTTCGAACTGGATCTCCAAGTACTCTTGGAGAGCCTAATGTAGTGTACAGCCAAACCTTTATGTCACCTATGAGTTAGACAAGGCCCCACTACAACAGCCCTTAGTGTTTAAATCATTGACAAGCTCTGTTAGAGTGTTAGGTCAAGAACAGCAAGTAATCAAAGCAAACAATCCTAGTATGGCTGGCTGATGCAAACAAACAATTGAACAGAAGTGTGAGCAAATCTTACATATCAACAAAAGAAGCAAAGAAGGAGGCTTAAAGACCATCACTTGACTGACCAGATTTAAGGGGCATTTAAACATCATGTGCAACGTATGAACTAACATAAACATTGCATATTCCAGATTCTACAATGGAATGCACATATATTAGGTTATGCCATGTATGATGATGCCTAAATGTACAGATAGCAGGCAGGAGTGATTCATCATTGCACGCACAATTGAATTGCAGGTTGAGGGCCAGTTCGATTCCGCCTTTTCAGGGCATATTGTCAAAATAAGCCATAAAAGATGTAAAGAAGTCATTTTTGAGTTATGGGCTTGGGCTTAACTAATTTCGCTTTGGAGGGGGGTGTTTCGGGTAGAACCTCACTAAAAATTGAAGGGAAGGGGAATAGTGAAATGACTCTGTTGTCTGCCTATATTACACTCAAAATGCAACTGCTGACGCCCGTGTCACACCTGACCCTCAAGTAAAAACAAACACGCAAGCATTCATTGCCCTATCCACTTGCATCTCCTCTCCCCTTTCCCTCTACCTCGATCCCCTGCCTACAGCACTAGGGTTCCTCCAGCGAGCCATCGCCACTGGTCCCATCTGGCCTTGTCCTCGATGATGTTATGTCCAGCTAGGCTACATGGCCGGCGGGTAGGGGCAAATCTCCCTGGCTTATCCTCCCTCTGGCACCGCCCCTCATTCTCATGGTCTCCAGCAGCTGCTCCACTGTGGTTCGTCCAATGCACTACTCCAGCGGGCGCTGCACAACTACGGCTGATGCCACACTGCGGCAGAAGGCACCTTATTCCCCCTCCCCTCCTCCCAGGCCATGGCCTTGAGGTGCTGTTGAAGGATGAGCTCATTCAACAAGGTGAGGATCTCCTTTGATTTTTTGCCAAATTTTCATTCTGATCCACTATACGATGAATTGCTATGAGCTGCTTCTGTTGCTGCTATATGATGCATTGCTATGAGCTGCTCCTGCTGCTGCTATATGATGAATTGCTATGAGCTGCTGCTGCTGTATGATGAGTTGCTATGAGCTGCTGCTGCTATATGAGGAATTGCTATGAGCTGCTGGTGCTATATGATGAGTTGCTACAAGCTGCTCCTGCTGCTGCTATATGATGAGTTGCTACAAGCTGCTCCTGCTGTTGCTATATGATGAATTGCTATGAGCTGCTCCTGCTGCTGCTATATGATGAATTGCTATGAGCTGCTCCTTCTACTGCTATATGATGAATTGCTATGAGCTGCTGCTGGTATATGATGAATTGCAGACTGCTGCTGCTATATGATGAGTTGCTATGAGCTGTTGTTGCTTCTATATGATGCTTTCGGGTGGTGCTGCTATACGATAATAACCAACCACTTGGACCATCGAATTTCAATAAATAATTGTTCTTCATTTAAATGCGGGTCATGTGTTCTTCGTTTAAATTAGGCAATGGGATCTCTATGGAAAACATTGACCAAAGTAGATTGTGCCAAGTAGATGGTATCTTTGTATTTGCATTTTGAGCAAATAGTGATGGTCTGTTTTCCTATCATATTAATTACTGCACTGGGTTCAATTTGTGGTGTTTGCAAGTCAAATTAATTTCCATATGGGCAGCAAAATGAAAAAAAATATAATGCAATCTAGACTTTCCACTAATCATACCAAAGATAAGCTGAAAACGCAATGAAAAGAACTAGTTGGCTTATTACATGGAACTTATATTCACAGGTGCTTATTTTCTTAGGATAACTCATAATAATTGTCCCTAAGAAACTTGGCTAATAGAACTGGCATACAAATAACATGTCACGATGATTGCAATGGAGGAGTGACGTACCATAGCACACTGTATAGGCTCACCGCTGCCTCTCCTTTTTTGCGATGTTCCATGAAATTGCCACATACATCTTGTACTTTTTCATTGTATAACCCTATCTGCAAGTTGACACGGCTAATTTCAGACATCTCTACATGATACTATATTGCATATCCCTTGCGCATATTTAAACCACCAATTAACAATTGTGTGCGTACCATAAACTAGCCATGACTCTGTATGCTGGACTAGCAGGCACTCTAAGGGAGCCTAATGTAGTGCACTGGAATTCCTACATGCCACCTACGATTTTGTGTAATGTACTGCCCCTGTTCCTAAATATATGTCTTTGTAGAGATTCCAGTATGGACCACATACAGATGTATATAGATGCATTTTCGAGTGTAGATTCACTCATTTTGCTCCGTATGTAGCCTATAATGGAATCTCTAGAAAGACTTATATTTAGGAATGGAGGTACGAGGTAGTATCATGTATGACATCTACATATCTAATTTAGCAGCCAGTAGTAGAAATCATTATCTGCACAAAGGGATTACTGGTCGAAAATCCTAGCAAAGCACGCTGGCAGGCACAGAACAATACAAGAGAGAGAGAGACGCGCTTACAAGATCATAGCAATGCCTCAGTCCAGGATCTTGGTTGGCCAAGCTGTTAGATCCAGAAGAAACATCGTCCTTGTAGTTTTTGCCAGCTGCATAACAGGTAACAGCGACCGATTAGTATATTTGAAGTACATCGGGCAGGTGATGTTGGACGGGTTTAAAGGTGACAAGTACCTAGGCCGTGGATGGTGCTTGGCATCTCTCCAGACTGTGAGAATCAGGTTAGAAACGTCGAGGGTGATGACACTGCACTGGCTGTCGGGGTCCGGTAAGGAGATCTAGAACCATCGAGTAGGGTGTTTGTGGAGCGGCTCCGGTAGGGTGGACTACGGTGTGGGCGAAGTGGATCTATGGCCGTGGACGAGGGCGTAGGTGAAGCTGCTCCGGTGGTTGGGTTAAGGATGGTGTCGATGATGCGGATCTGCGGTCATGGACGAGGCATCATAAGCTGCTCCGGTGGTTGGGTTAAGGGTGGTGTCGACGATGCGGATCTATGGTCGTGGATGGGGCGTCAGAAGCTGCTCCGGTAGGTTGGATGAGGGTGCAAGGAAGCGGATCTGAGGCCGTGGACTTGTGAGTTGGCAAAGCGGCCCCGGTAGGGTTGAGAATGGTATAGGCGAAGCTACTCCGGTAGGGTTGAGGAAGGTGTCGGCGAAGCGGCTCCGATAGGGTTGAGGAAGGTGTCGGCGAAGAGGATCAGAGGCTGTTGACGGGGGCATCGGTGGGGCGACTCCGGGGGGTGTGGACGAAGCGTCTCCGGTGGGGAGTACGAATGAGCCACTGCAGATGCGCGCCAGTTGATGAGAGTACCGGCGAAGCAGATCCGGCGCCGTGGACAAGGCCGGCACTGAATGGGATGTGGTACAGTGGTGGATGAGTAGTCTACTTGTTTCTAGGGGAGGTGGGATGGGTAGATGCGGTCGCAGAAGCAGATCCAGCGAGGTGGACGCCGCTGGCAGTGAATGGGCTATGGTACGCCAGTGGATGAGCAGTCTAGGGTTTCGAGAGGGGAGGGGAGAAAGGGGGATGAAGTACGGACAGTGTGCCGTGTAGTTAGTCGTTTTTGCGGGAGGGGGAGAGGAAATGGGGGTGCTGTGTAGTGGGGGAACCGGAAGTTACCAAAGCAGCCCCCGACCTATCATGTAGATGAGGGAGGTATTGTAACTGTTGGTCTCCGTGCACCAAGGACAAAAGGGGTATTTCGCATGCTAAAGACTAAGGTGGCGGAAATTTTAGAAGGAGGCGGGAGATTTTGCCGCCCGCGGGATCGTTCGTATCCAGTTTCAACTAATTTTGGACCGTGCTAGCGGGAAGGTCATGCTAGACTGTGTACACGGGGCACGGGTCAGCAGTTAATAACTAGTGTGAAGTCCACCCCAGAAAAAGACAATAACTCAAGATGATGCGCCGATAACTTGGACGTTCACACGGGCGCGGCCAATCATACGGGTGTAGTGGCGCGTTCACAAAAAAGGGATCAAACGCTCAGCCTATATATTTCTCGTGTAAATAGATAATTTAGTGCCATTGGTTATTTAATTTAAACGTAATGCATTGACGTGTTAGTGTAGAGGCGCACAAAAAGAAATGGATATTGTAGTCAGCTACTTAAAAGTGTTACCTCATATGATTACATAGCCTCCATTTCATAAATTGTGTAGCCGTTGAATTCATATATGAATATTACATATATTACTTCAAAATAGAAACTTAAATCATCCAAGACTAATGAATTTGAATGCAAGAGTAACAATGGTGCCTGTTCATGATAGCTACATTGGTTGTTTGAAGAAACATCACTATAACTTTGGCATGCATAACTAAAAAGGCTTATTTAAATAGAAAAAAAATGTGATATGTGAGTGTCCAATCTTTATAGCGTTGAATCGATATTGTACCTTTGGCCACGATACGAAGTAGATATTTACTTATGTTCAAGCGATGCACGTCCACGATCGCTAGATAGTGATACGTCAATGAATTGTGCAATCTCTCTCACACGCATACATATCTCATTTCCCTGTGGGCATCGGAATCACACACATGCACTTCGTGTATTTCTCTCCCTCCGTCAGGGTTAAATTCGTCTTTCTAGCCCGTCCTACAAGTCTCTCACACAGAAACACACACGCTCTCTATGTCTAACACGCCCACCCCTTTAATTCCGCCCACCCACAACCACTAATGTCTCTCACACATATGCTATATACCTATCCCTTAATATAGCTAGATATGTGTCACACAAACTCCTTCTCCCTACTAGCAAGATGCCCATGCGTTGCACGGAACATCAAGATGCATTTGTATGAGAAGTTTATCTTGTGGGAGAAAAGGATGAACGAGGGAATGCCTTATTTGCAAATGTGAAGAGGGGTGTGGGTATCTTTTTGCAAAATTTCCATAGTTTCCTTCCTGTTCGCCGGATATAAATCGGATGGCCTATATTGCTGGATGGCAGGAACACCATCATCACCAACTCTGTTTTTTTATAAGAGTAGAGTATGTGAGTGTCACTGCCCCCCCCCACACACACCCACACTTCCCAACACCGAAGGAGTAGCGTGACACCTCGATCTTGATACTAATCTATCGAATGGCTTCTCTCTCAAACATACACACACACACACTACCCGGCATTGAAGGAGTAGGGTGGCATATCGATCTTGATAATAATCTATCTACTCCTCTTTCAAACACACACACACACACACACACTCGCTAGTTGTGCCTCTATGTCTACCGCACACACTCTCAATACGTCTTTCTCTCCATCCCCCCCAATAATGACAGCAGAAGGGTGACAACTCGATCTGATCATAATCTGTCAATTGGTTTCTCTCTCAAACATTGTGTCTCGGTGCCTCGCTCGGTAGCCCCCTCAATATGTAGACTTCTCGCGCGCGCAAGCTATAGTGACGATGGTGCTGAACCCAGTGTGCCTTGTTTTTACCGGCCTCATGTGATAGTTTTCACCCTGCTTTTTGTTAATTAACAAGGCAACCTTTTCTTTGTTACTACTAGTGAATCTGAAATCATTCGGGGTAGACATAAAATATATCACTGCAACCCAATTATCGCAGCAACTATTTTAAAAGAAATTAGCTAGCTGCCCGTGCGTTGCACGGAACATCAAGATGCATTTGTATGAGTAGTTTATCTTGTGAGAGAAAAGGTTGAACGAGGGAAGGCCTTATTTGCGAATGTGGAGAGACGTGTGGGTATATTTTTGCAAAATTGCCATAGTTTCTTTCCTATCCGTTAGATATAAATCCGACGGCCTATATTGCAGGATGGCACGCACACCATCATCACCAACTCTTTTTCTACTCCCTCCGTCCGAAAATACTAGTCATCAAAATGGATAAAAAGAGATGTATCTAAAACTAAAATATGTCTAGATACATTTCTTTTATCCATTTTGATGACAAGTATTTCCGGACGGAGGGAGTATTTGTCTTTTTAGAGATTTCAACAAGTGACTATGACCGGACCTTACCAACATACTCAAAAAAGTAGTCCATAATTTTGATGTTACCCTCTTTTCTTGGCGGTGCAGTGCCATCTGGATACCTCATAAATAAATCAAGGACAAATCTGACCCCTTCCTAAAAAGACATACGGAGCAAAATGATTGAATCTACACTCTAAAATATGTCTACATACACATCCGTATGTGGTAGTCCATTTCAAATCTGAAAAAGACAAATAGAATGGAGTATATATAAGAGTAGACATGGAGATATATCTCCAGCATGGTCTACAACAAAAATGTGCTGGGCTGGTTAGCGCCGGATGCTCGCAACGCGATGACATGAGTTCGTATTCTGTCTTTTAACTTTATATTTTTATATTATATATTACTCTACTTATTTGATATATACTTCTTTCGCCACTGTACTGACAGTGGAACCCACAGAGTACTTAGAATACAAGATTAAGGATGGACTTGTTTCTTTTTAACTCTCTGTACGAAGCTGTAGCCACCCTGCAAGTCACGTGTACACTGTGCATGCAATTCACTTTTTATAGAGGGACAATCATACAGGCAATTAGCTCAAATGGATTGGATGTCACTCTATTGTTTCCAGCATAAAGAGCATCTCCAACGGCAACCGGCAAATTTCCTCCCGCTTCCTTAAGTGGAGGACGACATCAAACGCCAGCGGCATACATTTTTACAACTCTAACCAACCAGATGAAATTCGTGCAAACACGGACTGATTTCATATAAGCATGAAGGATTTCGTATAAAAAGTCGGATCTTCATATAAACATCATGGATTTCATTACATTTACATGAACTAAGAGGTGCCAATCCGGCTCTCTTGTATAATTAATACTCCCTCCGTCCAGAAATACTTGTCCTAGAAATGGATGTATCTAGACTTATTTTAGTTGTAGATACATACAATTTATCCATTCTTAGAACAAAAATTCCCCGCCAGCTGGAGAGGGAGTACATAATCTAAATGGCCGCCCGCGGATCCCTTTGTCTTCCTCATGTCTGTCAGACACTTGCGGGGTCGACGAAGATCCTGGGAAGAGACAAAGCAGCAAAGAAACCACCTGAATCCGCGGTCGTCGCCTCGGCGGTGGCCTTCATGGGTCCCAAGTGGCGGCGGCCTCCCGTGTTCTACTTCTCCTCGATGATGGCGGCGGACACGGAGAAGCTGGCCACCGACTCATCGCTCTCCACGCACCCGGCTTCTGTCTCTTCCTGCATGGCGATGCCGCAGGCACCGGAGGCATGCCCACAGACACGGGAGGCGCGGCCACCGCAGACACTGGTGGCGCGGTACGACGCAGTAGCGACGGCGCCCGTACCGGCATGCTCGCCACCGTGCCAGCGTGGAGCAACTCGCCACTTCTCATCGAGCTGAACTGGAGCGACGAGTTGCTGAACCATGCGCCTGCTTGGGGCGGCAACTGGCTCCGTCGGGCCAAGCGAGGTTGGTGAAGCACGGAGCGGCCTCGCCCATATCCAGAGGGCTCGACGGGCCACCCAGCCGGGTAATATGCCGGAGAACGGCTCGTCGGAAGCCATCGGAGGAGTGGAGAAAATGGTGAAGGAGGAGATGGGGGAGCGCCGGAGGGGTGCGATTCTTGCCCATTGTCTGTCTGGCCTTGTGTAAATAGAGGGCGGACGGTAGGAGCTTGGCCGGCGTATGGCCTCATTTAAACTGAGGGCGGGCGGGAGGATCTCGGCCGTTGTTGCATTTAATTCCGGCCCGCTCATGAACGGACGTGTGACCGGAGTAGGATTCTCGGTTTGCATGCAGGTTTAACGAAGGGGTTTAATGTAGGCGCCGGGCGTGCAGCGGGCGGCGCAGTACTATTCGATTTGACAGCAGTAATGAGCCGTCAAATCACAAAGGCCCTCGCCTCTCATGAAACCGACCGAGCTAGACTGCCCCGCCCTCTACCCTTTTAAAAAATGTATATACTCCACTTTTGTACAGTAGTAGTATCGATGGATTGCGCCATGGAGCAAAACTTGAAATTAAAAAAAGGTGGTACATATAGAGAGCGCTCGTCGCCAAATTATGCATATAGTACTATTAAAAAGGCTTGTCACAATAATGGTGTCCAGCACAAGTGCTCAACCCACCCCTCAAATAAAACTAAGCACCCTGGAATTCTTTGACAAAACTAAGCACCCTGAAAATCTTTGACAACTAAACTGCTGGCTATATGATGTTGGCCATATATATTGTACGTATATAATGTGAAGAAACGAGTGGTAGTACTGTACCAACTAAAAGATGAAATGTAAGAAATACTTGTATGTACGTACTGAAGAGTTAAAGTAACAAGAAGAAACATAACATAGTTCTGCTGGGGGCTCAGCACAACACACCCCTCAAATTAAATTAAGCACACCTAAAATTAAACTTTGCAACTATTCCGGTAGACAGTGCATTAGAACCACCATGAGCAACGACACTGCCACCTTACTCGGAGTCCTCGTCCACGTCCTCGACTTCGTCCTTGTCCCTCTTCCTCTTGGCCGATACTTCTTTGCTTGAATCGCACACTTGGCTGTTGCTCTTCATCCAACCCTTGTAGATATTGAAGCAAAGGTAGCCATCCATTGCAGCATACTGGATGTGGTCTATATCTAGTACATTCCGCTGCCATGGATGACGATGAAACGTGTATGGAGGTTTCTCCAGTTTACTGTACGAAGGATGAACCATGGCTCCTGCCAGGGTCAGCATTGAAGGATGAAGAGAGGACACCAACCGATTCTTCTGGAGGTTGAAGGTGTTGCCTACAACGAGGCCTACCCGACGCAGGACTTCTTTGTCGCTACCAAATTCTACAGTAACGAATTTGACTAGGTTGCTCCCGAGGAAGTCCTTAAAATCCTGGCACTCAACGTCGGCATGGCATATGTGGTAGACCAAGCATAAGTCATGCACGCAAACCTGGATCACGGCGGGTGAGGGAGTCCTGGATTAGGGGGTGTTCGGATAGCCGGACTATACCTTCAGTCGGACTCCTAGACTATGAAGATACAAGATTGAAGACTTTGTCCCGTGTCCGGAAGGGACTTTCCTTGGCGTGGAAGGCAAGCTTGGCGATACAGATATGCAGATCTCCTACCATTGTAACTGACTAGTGTAACCCTAACCCTCTCCGGTGTCTATATAAACCGGAGGGTTTTAGTCCGTAGGACAACATACACAACAACAATCATACCATAGGCTAGCTTCTAGGGTTTAGCCTCTCTAATCTCGTGGTAGATCTACTCTTGTACTACCCATATCATCAATATTAATCAAGCAGGACGTAGGGTTTTACCTCCATTGAGAGGGCCCGAACCTGGGTAAAACTTCGTGTCCCTTGCCTCCTGTTACCATCTGGCCTAGACGCACAGTTCGGGACCCCCTACCCGAGATCCGCCGGTTTTGACACCGACATTGGTGCTTTCATTGAGAGTTCCTCTGTGTCGTCGCCGTCAGGCTCGATGGCTCCTACGATCATCAATAGCAATGCAGTCCAGGGTGAGACCTTCCTCCCCGGACAGATCTTCGTCTTCGGCGGCTTCGCACTACGGGCCAATTCACTTGGCCATCTACAGCAGATCGAAAGCTACGCCCCTGGCCGTCAGGTCAGATTTGGAAGTTTAAACTACACAGCTGACATCCGCAGGGACTTGATCTTCGACGGACTCGAGCCACTACCGAGCGCGCCACACTGTCACGACGAGCATGATCTAGCTCTTCCGCCGAACAGTGCCCTGGAGGCCGCACCCGCATCGGCTTTGACCTTTAATTCAGAGCCAACTGCGCCGATCGAGGATGTGTGGTTGGACACCACCTCGGGGGCTGCAATCCCAATGGCGATTGAGCCGAACACCAGCCCCGCACTCCGCGAGACTCATGACTCCAAGGAGATGGACTCCTCTCCTGACTCCGAACCCTCCGCGCCCTCGCCGATCGAATCCGATTGGGCGCCGATTATGGAGTTTACTGCTGCGGACATCATTCAGCACTCGCCCTTCGGCGATATTCTGAAGACACTGAAGTCTCTCTCTTTATCAGGAAAGCCCTGGCCGGACTATGGTCAGCAAGGTTGGGGTACGGACGATGAGGAAATTCAAAGCCCACCCACCACCCACTTTGTAGCCACTATCGACGATTTAACCGACATGCTCAACTTCGACTCCGAAGACATCGACGGTATGGACGCCGATGAAGGAGACGATGAAGAACCAGCGCCTATTAGGCCCTGGAAAGCCACCTCATCATATGAGATATACATGGTGGACACCCCAAAAGAAGGAGATGGCGATGGAACAGCGAAGAATGACCCCTCCAAGAAACAACCTAAGCGCCGGCGTCAGCGGCGCCGATCAAAATCCTGCCAAAACAAATACGGTGATTCCAGCACGGGAGATAATAATACTCCGGAGAGTGCCGAAGAAAACCCCCTCCAGCAAGATTTAGCACAGGAGGATGGAGAAACCAGCCCTCATGAGAGAGCGGCAGGTAGAGAGGTCGAGGACGATAATTATATGCCTCCCTCCGAAGACGAGGCAAGCCTCGACGATGACGAATTTGTCGTGCCAGAGGATCCCGTCAAGCAAGAGCGTTTTCAACGCAGGCTTATGGCCACGGCAAGAAGCCTCAAGAAAAAATAGCAACTGCTTAGAGCTGATCAAGATTTGCTAGTTGACAAATGGACTGAAGTCCTCGCGGCCGAAGAGCATAAACTAGAACGCCCCTCCAAGAGCTACCCAAAGCGCAGGTTGCTACCCCGACTAGAGGAGGAAGCATTTAAACCCGCATCACCTGCACTCGACACGGCCGATCGGCCACCTAGTGGCCGTGACAGAGAGGCCTCTCGGCCCTCCACTCAAGCCGCACCCCGTACCAAGGCACAGGAAAATGCGCCGGACCTGCGAGATATGTTGGAGGACAAGGCAAGGCAAACAAGATCAATCTACGGAACGCGTGGGCGCCCCATGACTCAAGATGGTAACCGTCACGCCAGCCACAAATTCGACAGGGCCGAACACATTAGACAAAGCTCATTGGAGCTACGTCGTGATATAGCCCAGTACAGAGGCGCCGCACACCCACTCAGCTTCACAGACGAAATAATGGATCATCAAATCCCTGCGGGTTTCAAACCCGTAAACATCGAATCATATGATGGTACAACAGATCCTGCGGTATGGATCAAGGATTATCTCCTTCATATCCACATGGCCCGCGGCGATGATTTCCACGGCATCAAATACCTCCCACTCAAGCTTAAAGGACCAGCTCGTCATTGGCTTAACAGCTTGCCAACATGATCAATTGGTTGTTGGGAGGACCTGGAAGCCGCATTCCTTGACAATTTCCAGGGCACTTATGTGCGACCACCAGACGCCGATGACCTAAGCCACATAATTCAGCAGACAGAAGAATCGTCCAAGCAATTCTGGACACGGTTCCTCACAAAGAAAACCAAATTGTCGACTGTCCGGACGCAAAGGCCCTAGCAGCATTCAGGCACAATAATCATGACGAGTGGCTTGCCCGGCACCCTGGACAGGAAAAGCCGAAATCTATGGCAGCACTCACGACACTCATGACCCGCTTTTGCACGGGAGAAGATAGCTGGCTTGCTCGTAGCAAAAATATGACCAAGAACCCTGGTAATTCGGATACCAGGGACAGCAGTGCCAGGTCACGTCGCAACAAGCAGAAGCGCCATATTAATGGCGACAATGCTGAGGATACGACAGTTAATGCCGGATTCAGAGGCTCTAAATCCGGTCAGCGGAAAAAGCCATTCAAAAGAAATCCTAGGGGCCCGTCCAGTTTGGACCGAATACTCGACCGCTTGTGCCAGATACATGGCACCCCCGTAAAGCCGGCCAATCACACCAACAGGGATTGTTGGGTGTTCAAGCAGGCAGGCAAGTTAAATGCCGAACATACAGACAAGGGGCTTCATAGCGATGACGATGAAGAGCCCCGACCGTCGAACAACAGTGGACAGAAGGGTTTTCCCCCACAAGTGCAGACGGTGAACATGATATACGCAACCCACATCCCCAAGAGGGAGCGGAAGCGCGCGTTAAGGGATGTATACGCGATAGAGCCAGTCGCCCCAAATTTCAACCCATGGTCCTCCTGCCCGATCACTTTTGATCGAAGGGACCATCCCACTAGCACCCGTCATGGCGGATTCGCCGCATTGGTTCTAGACCCAATTATTGACGGATTCCATCTCACAAGAGTCCTTATGGACGGCGGCAGTAGCCTGAACCTGCTTTACCAGGATACAGTGCGGAAAATGGGCATAGATCCCTCGAGGATTAGGCCCACCAAAACGACCTTTAAAGGCGTAATACCAGGTGTAGAAGCCAACTGTGCAGGCTCAGTCACACTTGAAGTGGTCTTAGGATCTCCGGATAATTTCCGAAGCGAGTAGTTAATCTTCGATATAGTCCCATTCCGGAGTGGCTATCACGCACTGCTCGGATGAACCGCATTCGCCAAGTTCAATGCGGTACCGCACCACGCATACCTCAAGCTCAAGATGCCAGGCCCTCGAGGAGTAATTACAGTCAATGGAAACACCGAACGCTCCCTCCGAACGGAGGAGCACACGGCGGCCCTTGCAGGGAAGTACAAAGCAGCCTCTCCAGGCAGTTCTCCAGCCCGGCCATTAAATGACCGGACACCGTCAAGCGCGCCTGGAGTAACCCACAACAAGATCGTCTGGCATGATCCAAGCAGGCGTAGCAATGCGGCCCCAACCCCAGCCCTCGCAAAAAGGCGACGCTAGTACTTCGCGTACATAACTACGCTCTAGAAATACCATGGGTACAGGGGAACGGGCACCATCACGGCACGCCCGAAACACGGCTTAAACCGCACCAGGGGCTGGCGATTTTTTTATTTTCTCTTACTTTCAGGACTCCATTCTTCGGAAGGCCTGTTCGGTAGTTCAATTGCCGCACAAACAATGCAAGAACCAGGGAAGCAGACAAGCCACGCCGCATTATGGAACTCCCATGTGGTCTCTATCACGAGCAATATACCTGTTTCGCATACCATTCCGCAGCCTCCCCCTGGAACGGACATGTTAAATAGTCCAACCTTTTGCTTATTACATTATTTGTATCGTTCTGCTTTGATCGCAGCCCTTTTTAATAAACAATGCATAGATTTTGTCTATTTTTGCATTACTCTTTTTCTATAAATATATGTTCCTTAACGACATGTTGCACCCGTACACTTTGGTACGGCCAAAATATGCCAGGGGCTTTAGTACCCCTCAATATGGTGCGAGAAGTCCGAACACTTTAACAAGTGCAGCACCCCGAACTTATAGCACTATATGCATCGGCTCCGAATCATGTCTTGGGTCAATAGTTGAGTTTGCACGGCTCCTATGTTTTGGTGCCTTATGTTCCGCTATATCGGCTAAGGTAGCACTAGGAGAACCACTGCGTGTTGGGGAACGTAGCAGAATTTTAAAATTTTCTACGCATCACCAAGATTAATCTATGGAGTCATCTAGCAACGAGGGAGAGAGGAGTGCATCTACATACCCTTGTAGATCACGAGCGGAAGCGTTCAAGAGAACGGGGTTGATGGAGTCGTACTCGTCATGATCCAAATCACCGAAGATCCTAGCACCGAACGGACGGCACCTCCACGTTCAACACACGTACGGAGCGAGGACGTCTCCCATGCCTTGATCCAGCAAGGAGGAGGGAGAGGTTGAGGAAGAGGGCTCCAACAGCAGCACGATGGCGTGGTGGTGGTGAAGTTGCAGTACTCCGGCAGGGCTTCGCCAAGCTCTTATGAAGGAGGAAAGGTGTTGGGGAGGGGAGGGGCTGCGCCTTGGATGTTGTGTGCAGCCCTCCCCTTGCCCATCTATTTATAGGGGAAGGAGCAAGGGGGGCCGGCCCCCTCTAGATGATATCTAAAGGGGGGGCGGCGGCCAAGGGGAGGGGGCTTGCCCCCCAAGCAAGGGGGGCGCCCCCTTTAGGGTTTCCCCCCCAACCCTAGGCGCATGGGCCCAAAGGGGGGGATGCGGCCAGCCCATGTAGGGCAGGTTAACTTTCCTCTACAGTCCATTAGGCCCTCCGAGAGAGGTGGCCCCTCCCGGTGGACCCCCGGAACCCCTCCGGTGGCCCCGGTACAATACCGATATGCCCCCGAACCTTCCCGGTGACCGTATGACAACTTCCTACATATAAATCTTCACCTCCGAACCATTCCGGAACTCCTCGTGACGTCCGAGATCTCATCCGGGGCTCCGAACAACATTCGGTAATCACATACAAGTCTTCCTAACAACCCTAGTGTCACCGAACCTTAAGTCTGTAGACCCTACGGGTTCGGGAGACATGCAGACATGACCGAGACGACTCTCCAGTCAATAACCAACAGCGGGATCTAGATACCCATGTTGGCTCCCACATGCTCCTCGAAGTTCTCATCGGATGAACCATGATGTCGAGGATTCAATCAATCTGTATACAATTCCCTTTGTCAATCGGTATGTTACTTGCCCGAGACTCGATCGTCGGTATCCCAATACCGCGTTCAACCTCGTTACCGGCAAGTCACTTTACTCGTACCATAATGCATGATCCCATGATCAACCACTTGGTCACATTGAGGTCATTATGATGATGCATTACTGATTGGGCCTAGAGATACCTCTCCGTCATGCGGAGTGACAAATCCCAGTCTCGATGCGTGCCAACCCAACAGACACTTTCGGAGATACCTGCAGTGTACCTTTATAGTCACCCAGTTACGTTGTGACGTTTGGCACACCCAAAGCACTCCTACGGTATCCGGGAGTTGCATAATCTCATGGTCTAAGGAAATGATACTTGCCATTCAGAAAAGCTACAGCAAACGAACTACACGATCTTTGAGCTATGCTTAGGATTGGGTCTTGTCCATCACATCATTCTCCTAATGATGTGATCCCGTTATCAATGACATCCAATGTCCATAGTCAGGAAACCATGACTATCTTTTGATCAACGAGCTAGTCAACTAGAGGCTCACTAGGGACGTGTTGTGGTCTATGTATTCACACATGTATTACGATTTCCGGATAACACAATTATAGCATGAACAATAGACAATTATCATGAACGAAGAAATATAATAATAACCATTTTATTATTGCCTCTAGGGCATATTTCCAACACTGCGATTGTGCCCCAGTTGAGCTAGGTCGAGCACCAGTGGAGAAAGCTAAAACTGGCTATCATGATGAAGCGAGAGTTGGTCGCTGTTCAAGAGGTTTTTCGAGTCCTTAAAGACTTATGCTGCTTAGAGCAAGGAGTCAGCTCTGTCCGTCCAAGGCGTGAATAGCGCCCCAAACTCGGTCTTCCAAATACTAGGGGCTTCGCCGAAATTTAAAATTATAGAATTCTATGGCTAAGTGAGAGTGTTCACACATTATAGTCTGATAGCCTTGTTCGTTGGGCTGAGCGCCTCCCTCGAAGGACCCAAACATGGGAAAAAGAGCGCCCAGGTTTATCCCCAAACACCCCAACACTAGTAGCACAGGGGCAGAAGCCGACGACTCACCATCTCTCAATATTGATAAACAACCGCACAGAAGGTAATATTTTAAATTCCAACAGCATTGCTTAGCGCATATGAACAAGTTTTCAGCGCACAGGATAACACGAGCGAGTTTTACTCAAAAAATACATCCTTGGTACATTCATCCGCCACAAGGCAGGCACCCTTTAGAACATCCTTATAATAATTCTCGGGCTTGCGATGCTCTTTCCCCAGCGGTGGCCCGTCCTTCACAAGCTTCTCAGCATCCAGCTTGCCCCAGTGCACCTTAGCACGGGCAAGGGCCCTACGGGCACCTTCAATGCAGACGGAGCGCTTGATGTCTTCAAGCCTTGGACAGGCCTCCACCAGCCGCCGCACCAGCCCGAAATAGCTCCCAGGCAGAGCCTCTCCAGGCCACAGCCAAACTATGAGGCCCTTCATGGCCTGTTCGGCCGCCTTGTGGAGCTCGACCAGTTGCTTCAGCTGGTCGCTCAGGGGCATGGGGTGTCTGGCCTCAGCGTACTAAGACCAGAACACCTTCTCTGTCGAGCTACCCTCCATGGCTTGATAGAGTGCGGCGGCATCGGATACACTCCGAGGAAGATCTGCAAACGCTCCTGGAGAGCTCCGGATTCGGGTAAGTAACAAGTATCTCACGTTTATGTGTTTGCTTTGCATAAAGAATGCCTTACCCGCCGCTATCTTATTCACCTCATCCAACTCCTGGAGGGTCTTCTGGGATTCGGCCTTGGCAGACTCGGCATTTTTAATAGCCGCCGCGAGCTCGGACGCTCGCGTCTTTGATTCAAGCTCCAAACTCTCATGTTTTTTCATGAGAACCTGGAGCTCTTGTTGTACCTTGCCAACCTGGGCCTCGTACTTCTCCCGCTCGGTGCACTCCGTGGTCGCCCTATTCTCGGCCTCAACCAGCACTTGCTTAAGGGTCGCCACCTCAGACATGGCCCCTACAACAGCCACGATAATCCTATCACTTTTTGCAATTGCACCTTTTTATTTATATTTAAACAAGGTATTTCTTACCTTCATTGTCCTCGAGCTGCTTCTTGGCACGCCCGAGCTCTTGCTCGGACCGCTCGAGGTTCTGCTTTAATGTGACCACTTCCGCAGTCAGTGCGGTGGACGCAAGCAGAGAAGCCTGCATACGCATATTGACTCCTTTTCATTAGACTCCTGCGAATTTTATTTGATCCTCTATTCGGCTTTTCTTTCCGAACGCCAAACAGAGCATCAGGGGCTACTGTCTATGCGGTAATATTATTTACACATTCTTTACTTACCTCAAAGCCTGTTAAAAGGCTAGTACAAGCTTCAGTCAGTCTGCTCTTGGTGGACTGAACCTTCTGGACCACCGCACTCATAATGGTGCGGTGCTCCTCGTCGATGGAGGCGCCTTGGAGCACTTCCAACAGATCGTCCGGCGCCTCCGGTTGGACGGGGGTCACCAGCACAGTGGGCTTGCTCCTCTTGGAAGGAGGTCGCCCGCCGGACTCTGGAACCTTTGAAGGTTCCGGAGCGTTGTCCGGCCTTGAGCCGGACTTGGAGCCCTGGGGTTTTTTTCCCCTTTACTCCTGGAGTCCGGGAGGTCGCCTTGCGGCGCCTCCAGGACCACCTCCTCCCGGCTTGGAACCTGTTGAGACAACACTTCGGTGTCGTCCGCAGGGCGGGGGGAGGAAGCCGTCGGAAGCGAGTTCACCTCCGACGAGTCCAGTGAGCCGCTCAACGACGCGTCGAGCCGGTCTTTGGGTGGGCTGCATAAACATATTCGACATAAGGGAAAGTTGTGCAATAAACAAATACTATGAATTCCTCTGGTATCCGGATACTTACGATTTCGCCAGGGGCTTGGTCCTGGGCGGCCACTCCTCTCCGCCGTCGTCGGTGTCGGTGGAGTAGTCCGGAGGAAGGGTTTTCCCCTTCTTGGACCCTCCGGCCTCCTCAGAGAGGGCAGCCTTCCTTTTCTCCTCTCCTCCCGCTGGAGGGGGAGAGGTCTCTTCTTCTTCCTCCTCGTCTTCACGGGAGGAATGCGCCTCGGAGCCACCGGATGATGAATCCGACACCTCCTGGCGCCAGCCACTCTTTCGAGTCCCCGTGGTTCTCTTCGTGGCCTTCTTCTCCGGGACCACATAGGGTGCCGGAACCAGCAGCTTCGCCAAGAGGGCATCGGCTGGGTCTTCGGGCAAAGGAGGCGGACAGTTGATCTGTCCGGACTGCGCCTGCCAAGCCTGCCAAAGGTAAGGGAGCTTAGATCCCGCATAGATTCAAACTATGGAAAACTAATACCCTGTAAAAGGTACAAACAACTTACCGCACTAGCGTAACGCTGCGCGCTAAATCCGCGATCCTTGGTAGCGGATGCGGGAGCCTCGGCGCCCATGAAAAGCACCTTCTAGGCATCTTCGTATGTCGTGTCGAAGAGCCTGTTCAGAGTTCGGTGCTGCGCCGGATTGAACTCCCACAGATTGAAGGCCCGTTGTTGACATGGGAGATCAGGTGGATGAGCGTAACCTGGACTACGTTGACAAGCCTGAGCTGCTTGTCCACCAGGGATTGGAGGCATGTTTGCAGTCCAGTCACCTCTCCTTTTCTGCCCCACGACAGGCCCGTCTCTTTCCAGGACGTGAGCCGCGTTGGGGGTCCAGACTGAAACTCGGGGGCTGCGACCCACTCAGGATCGCGTGGCTCAGTGATGTAAAACCACCCCGATTGCCACCCCTTCAGGGTATCCACAAAGGAGCCCTCGAGCCAGAAGACGTTGGGCATCTTGCCCACCATGGCGCCTCCACACTCCACTTGGTTGCCGCGCACCACCTTTGGCTTGACGTTGAAAGTCTTGAGCCATAGGCCGAAATGGGGGCGGATGCAGAGGAAAGCCTCGCACACGACGATAAACGCCGAGATGTTGAGGACAAAGTTTGGGGCCAAATCGTGGAAATCCAGGCCATAGTAGAACATGAGCCCCCGGATAAATGGGTGAAGAGGGAAGCCCAGTCCGCGGAGGAAATGGGGGAGGAACGCCACCCTCTCATGGGGCCCTGGGGTGGGCATGACCTGCCCCTTTTCGGGAAGCCGGTACGCGATGTCTTTAGACAAGTATCCGGCCTTCCTTAGTTTTTTGATGTGTCCCTCCGTAACGGAGGAGACCATCCACTTGCCTTCCGCTCCGGACATGGCTGGAGAAGGTAGAGGTGGGGAGTGCGGACTTGGGCGCTGGAGCTCCAGTGCGCGAGAACGGATAGGCAAAGGAGGAAGAAGGCATAGGTGAAAAGGTGGATCCTTATCCCCTTATATGGGTGGAGGCAACTACGTGTCCTCACCAGCCTGGTAAAACTCGCTTATCTCCAAGCGCCGTAATCAATGGCACGGTTGGGTTACCCACGCCCGTATTGATGAGAATCCCGGAATAAGGGGACACGATCTCTTCTTTGACAAGACGTGCCAAGGAAACTGCCTCGCATGACGCGCTGAGGTGGGATAATGAAACGACTCGGATAAAGACTTGGTCGTGGTGTGTAACACTACGGAATACGTCGGCAGATTAGATTTGTGTAAATATTATTCTCTCTATGGCAATATGTGGAAACTTATTTTGCAGAGCCGGACACTATCTTTGTGTTCAAAATCTTCTATGAAGTACTTGGAGGAGGAACCCGCCTTGCAATGCCGAAGACAATCTGCGTGCCGGACTCGTCGTCATTGAAGCCTGGTTCAGGGGCTACGGAGGGAGTCTTGGATTAGGGGGTGTTTGGATAGCTGGACTATACCTTCAGTCGGACTCCTGGACTATGAAGATACAAGATTGAAGACTTCGTCCCGTGTCCGGAAGGGACTTTCCTTGGCGTGGAAGGCAAGCTTGGCGATACGGATATGCAGATCTCCTACCATTGTAACCGACTTGGTGTAACCCTAACCCTCTCCGGTGTCTATATAAACCGGAGGGTTTTAGTCCATAGGACAACATACACAACAACAATCATACCATAGGCTAGCTTCTAGGGTTTAGCCTCTCTGATCTCGTGGTAGATCTACTCTTGTACTACCCATATCATCAATATTAATCAAGCAGGACGTAGGGTTTTACCTCCATCGAGAGGGCCCAAACCTGGGTAAAACTTCGTGTCCCTTGCCTCCTGTTACCATCCGGCCTAGACGCACAGTTCGGGACCCCCTACCCGAGATCCGCCAGTTTTGACACCGACAGTGGGCTTCTTCCTCTCTTCGTCCTTTAGATCCTTCTCTCGAACCAGGACTGTGGTGTACTCAACATCTAGCCTAGCGACCCACTCATCATCTGAGTTTTCGAACATGTATCTGAAGCGAGAAAGGCATCCTTTCACCGTCGCAGAAGAACGGGTGTAGATGACGTCGAACTCATCGCCGGTGATGGTTCTAACCTTGTACTCACCGCCGATCCTGGAGATTTGGGATGCCATGCATTTGGGAGGAGGGTTAGGATTAGTGGAACTGCCGTAATGTGAATGGACGGGATGACTAGGAGCGAACCACCATACTATTGAAGGACGTGCGGGGACGAGTAGGAGCGAACTGCCAGCGTGCGAACGGCACGGTAGTGGCTTTCCATTCTCCCATGATACGGGCTTCCGAGAGCCCTTGGATCTGAGATCGAACGGTTGCATGGCGTGATTCTAGACCTATGGGTGAATATCCTATCCTGGAGGGTTATTCTACAAATTTTCAGCAACTTAGCATGCGACCGTTTGATCTTAGAACCAAGGGTTGCCAGCAGCCTGTATCGTGGTCGCGCCTACCATGACCGTCGTGTCGCTTGTGCGGTCGCGCCATTGGAGATTTAACACGGTGCGTTAGGCTATCTGATGTTTGGCATGTTATACATAGTCATCACTTGGTCACTCATACTACAACAAGGTTGGCTATAAGTGTTTTTTTACTCCTCTCTATCTCTTTCTTCGTACTCCCTCCGTCCCATAATATAAGAACGTTTTTGACACTAGTGTAGTGCCAAAAACGTTCTTATATTATGGGACACATGGAGTACTAGAATTTATTGCATTTGCCAAGGAGTGACCTCTTCCAATGAAATGGTGTTGCTAAGTTTGCTTCATTTAATTAGCTATAGACTCAAAATTGTCTTTTCACCTAGGTACACGCGCTCAGCACCGTTTCTTCCTTGGGTCACCAAACTAGTCTCTCTCTTCTTGAATAACTTGCCACATCAGACTTTATGCCTATGTGGCAAGCTTAAGCACCTGTAGGAGCAAGTAAAAGTAAGTACAATAGTGCGCTTTACATGGCATTTTTGCATATGTGGAGGAAATAGAGGCAAGGAAAAAGTGGAGAAGTGGGCTCTCATGCAAGAGCCAGCCTCTACTACATGCTGGAGCATTGGGAGAGGCACATGTATGGAGGTGGTCAGGAATCTGGGAGACCCACGCCGGTCGTAGCACCGCAGTTAAAATGATAATGGCAAGTCAAATCATGGGGCCCCACCTGTCCAGCAGTAACTCGCTGTCAAATCACACATCCCTACATTTGCAGCAGCCTACTCCCTCGTCTTCTCACGTCTCTATCGAAGCGACTAAAGCGCTATGTTACAGTAACATATTATGTTACCACAAGCACCTCTTTCCTCATTAAATAGTTGCCACAAATGCAAAATTGTCTTGGGATGTGTTAAGTTACTACCTAAGTTACTCCCACTATGGCTAGCCTAAGAAACAACGTGAGAGTTAATGCACCAAGCCTATGTGTTTACTATTTGGTTTTCGTAATATGACTTAATACTCACCTAGACGGAGGGAGTATTCGATTTGAAAGCGGGCGGCGCAATTCCCGATACGGCTTTAATGCAACCGAGGGAGGGAGTAGCGGTTCCCGATATGTTGAATGGCCAATGCATCCTCCTCAATTAATGCATGAGGGAAGTAATGGGAGGAGGTCCGGGAAAAGAGGCTGCACGATGTGAATGCAACGCAGTTTGCCCTCATTGCCCTCATATAAAGGTGCCCCTCCATTCCAATGCATCTACCACATCGTACGCACCTAAGCATTTGCCTAAGCACCTACACTAAGCGCAAAAGAGCTCACTCCAGACCCATGGCGGCGATGCGCGTGAGCGGCCAGCGGCTGCGCCAGATGGTCCACGACGCCAGCATGTGGCATGGCGCCGAGGATCGTCTCCAGACAGTGTTGGAGACCGGCTGGTGGATGGCCGCCGTCGACGCCAACTATGACTCTCAGTTGGACCAGATGATCGTTGACACCAGCAACAAGTTCACCGTCATGAAGAAGCTCGCGGACGACATCGCCGTACTCCTCCAGCCCGCGCGCCCGGGCTCCTCATTGCCTGCCACCCTAATCGGCCTCCATGGCCGGAACCTCTTTCAAGCACTGGTGGCCCTGCGACTGCCCGCCAACGCCACGAAGAATGTCCACCTGGAGGTCGCGCTCGCCGCGAGGCGCCTCGCCCTGCAAGAATTCGTCGACCTACACATCCACGTGTACGAGAAAATCGTGTACATAGGTATCTACAATGCCAGTGAGGACGCTACAAGGTTGGCCTTCCTCAATCGGCTGGAAGCCTTGGATGCCTTTGCTAAGAAGCACCTCGACCTCGCCACAAAAGCCGCCGCTCCTTAGCCGCCGGTCGGTGGCCCGGCGCACTAAGTTGAGGAGGAGGAGGTCGTACGTTCGTGGATCCATCTTTCTTCTTGTCTTCTGTAACCACCTCTGCGATCGCATCATCGTGGCCTTAATTCTTATTGTGTTGTTGCATTCTCGTTCCAGTCAATACCGACATGTGTGATCCCTTTGCTTAATTATATGCATCACTGTAACTAGTACTCAATCCATCAATTTATAAGTTGTGCTTACCTTTTCCATCAACTTCGTGCAATGCGCGGGCATCTTGCTAGAAACACTAGAATATGTCTATATAATCCGTATGTGATAGTCCATTTGAAATCTCAAAAAAGACAAATATTTAGGTACGGAGGGAGTAATATATTAGGAGTATATCATGCACACAAAGGCAAAGGAGCGGTGGGGCCGAGAGGGATGAGGGGCATGTCGGGGGGATGAGGATCCCCTGACGCGAACAATCCTACCATTCTGTCACTGACATGTGGGACCCATAAGCGTGAGTCCCACCTGTCAGAAAAGGAAAGGCAGGGCAAGGCAGTGATAGCCACGTCAGAGGATCCATGTCCACGTCGGGGGACGTCGTGCCATGGGTTGGAGCGGCGTCGTGGGAATCGCGTGTGGGTGTGGCAGTGGTAGAAACAAGAAACGTGATGGTCGACGTGGTTCTACTTCCATGGACAAGCTGTCATGTCTGCTGAGACATGTATATCGAAACTAGAGTGTTTATATTTCAAGCACGTGAACAAGTATTATTCTACTACTTTGGATCCATTGCAACGCATGGGCCAGCATATTGGTAGTAGTAGTGTCCATCTCTATCTCTAGAGGCCTTCCCTCGTTCATCCTTTTCTCTCACAAGATAAACTACTCATACAAATGCATCTTGATGTTCCGTGGAACGCACGAGGATGTTTCCTTGGGGGTCTCTCCAGCGCGGCGTGGCCGTAGTTGCAAGTTGACGCCCCATGAGATGCCGACGTTGAGGGGCCCTCGGATTTCCTCCGATGAGCAGGTAAGATGAATTTGATCACGTAGTAAATGCATTCTAAAGACTAATTCCATGTCCATTTCCTAATTCTCCCCCTGCCCACTGTTTCACAGGTTAGGCTCGGTGCGAGTGGAGATTGGCTTGCATATGTACGGGAGGGTACCAACATCAATTTGCACAACATTTACAACGATGACACCGTTCCCGTAGAACCTTTGTCCAACATTGGGATCAGCCATGCAACGGGCCATCGCATGAATTGGTACGATGGAACCACGATGAGATTGAATAAGAAAGCACGAACCTTGCACATGGCGGTCAAAGGCGGACCATGCTGTCTGCGACTGATTTGATGCCGTACCAGTAGGAAGATGATGTGCTCCTTTCTAACCGCATCTTCGCGGTGACAAACCAGGGGACTTATTTTGTATGGGACACATCCTACGATATACTCCCTCTCTCCCAGTTTATTTGTGTTGAATCTTTTCGTTTTTTAAGTTTCAAATTCAAATTTAGAGCTCCCCATCACATGTTGAGATTACAATGTCCATTAAATCGTTGCGTGCATGTATACTAAAGAAACAAATATCGAGTTTGGCATGAGTTCGTGCTGCGAGAGCACCACAAGCCCTGGCGCAGGAGTACATTTCCCTCTCAGGGCCGTCGGGACTGAGGTTCAGCGCCTTACTACACCTACCTTTGAGTCAATAACATGTGGACCCAATAGGTGACTGGTCCACATGTAATGCTCCCGTAGGAAGAGGGGCAGTGGGGCCAAGAGGGGTGAGCCGCAGGTCGGGGGACGTGTGGTTTCATGGGTTCGAGCAGCGTCGTGGGAATCGCGGGTGGCTGTGGTAGAAACTTGATGCTCGCCGCATTTAAGGTGGCCCACATGTCATGCACACAAAGGCAGAGGGGCGGTGTGGCCGAGAGGGGTGAGGCGCACGTCGGGGGGCGTGGTGCCGTGGGTTGGAGAGGCGTCGTGGGAATTGCGAGATGAAACGTGATGGTCATCGTAGTTGAACTTCCATGGACAAGCTGTCATGTCTACGGACACATGCACTACATACCGATCACTGGAAGGAGTAGCAGAGAAAGCTATATATGCAGAAATAGTTCCTTATAGTCAAGCGGACCCACGCTACTACTATGTTCCAAAGACATGCACACCATCGAAATAGTCCATCTATATCAATATACACCGAGAGGGAATAATTTTTTTACAAGAGAGGAAATAGTTCATCCATCCATAATGCCCTCCTGCTGGTGCAGCCTTTTCTTCTTCTTCTTCTTCTTCTTCTTCTTCTTCTTCTTGTTCTCATTCTCTGTGGGAGACGGCTTCGCAACAAGCTCTTTGGACCTTGCAGCTATCTCGAAACTCACACGGGCATCGAGGGCAGCATATTTTATCCTCTCGTACGTCAAGGGATAATTCTCCCATCCAGACGACCTTAATGCCACCGTCTCGTCACCCTTCTGAAGATTTGTACCGAGCACAAAATTTTCTACATCGAATAGGGATGGTGTCTGTTTATCACAAACTTCTACAGGAATTTTGATTCCGGTTTGTAGGTCAGCGATGCTTTTCAAATCAAGGTTGTACGGCTCCAGCTTTTGTTTGTCCCCTTCGATGGCTGCCCCACAGAAGTATACGTCCTCCCGAGACAAGAAATTGTGAAGCTCACCTGGTATGGAGGGCGAGTGTATGATGTGGTACACCAAAACATCATCTTCGAGGCACAGCTAAAGGATGGCGGCACGCTGGATCTTCCCAGGGGCACGCTTCGTGTACTCTGCGTCGAGAGCAATGACCCTCGTCTCTACCTTTTCGAGGGATTTGGATACATTGTTGATCCACTGCCGAACAACCCTTGGGTGGACGGTGACGGTGGCAACTATGCGCATCGAGCCTTCGACGAGGACATGTTGGATGCTAAAAACCTGCATCTCGATCTCTTTCGCCATTTGGAACCGCTGGAACGGAGGGCTATGGTTTGGAGAATTAGGATTAGATGGCTAGTCTAACTGAAGTAGTAGATGATTATTTAAAGAGGTTAAAACAATGTGAACGCAGTGGGGTTTGGATGCAAATGAAGACGAAGGGGAGGTGAAGAAGCCGAGGAGAATCGGTTCCCGATGGAGAAGGAGTAAATGGGAGAAGTGGCATGCAGGCAGTTGATTAGACGGCTAGGTAGACTAAACGAAAAGGCTATGCGGGTAGACTGATGAGTCGTACCTGTTCGTCTACGTGCCCATCGTTCCTGATAGGTGGGACCTATGCAAACAGATAAAAAAATGTGTCATAGTTTTTTTTGAGCACGTGAGTGGGAGACACAACATTCTCTGGTTAAGGAATACTCCCTCCATTTAGGTGAGTATAAGTCACCTCATGAAAATTAGGTTTTCCCAAAACCTTTAGGCATGGAGCATTAACTTCCTACTCGATCCCCTCCTAGCCTCGTTAGCCAGCATTCTCTTCCACTGCTGCCGCGTTCTACCTTTCCATTTTTCCTCTTCTCAAGTGTGGAACGATCTGCATGCCGTCCTAGATGCACCAGAACGACCACTGCATGCATCGCGGCAGAGCGTTGATTGGGCATGCACGAGAATTTGGTTCTGCTCGCAATATGGATGATACCTGAACGATGAAGTGAACAGGCATGCTAGCACGGGAGACCTATTTACGCTATACAATAAATACTATTCATCCGGTCCTCACAGTGAAGTGACAACACCCTGCGCCTGACACTAGTCCAGGCGGCGTGTTCGGGTTACCAAAGTCAGCCTCACCATGTGCACAGTGCAGTCTATCATCGCGACTGTACAGCACATTGGTGCCTCGCCTCGTCTCCCTCTCCGCTCCCATAGCACCACTCCATCTCCATCTCCTTCTCCGTCTCCATCTCACTGTGCCCCCGTGTACCGTCGCCTCACTCGCCTCCCCAGTACCACTATTCCCTCGCTAGCCGCTCCAACACCGACATCCTTCTCCCCCGTAAATCAAGCCCCCTTCCAAACTCCACCATGGCCGAACGCGAACCGTGCAGCATCCATATGAGCCGCGATTGGAGCAATCTCCCCAGTGACATCCTCGACCTATGTTGTTCGTGTATGGATATGTTGAGAGCCCTGCGGCTGGCTGCATGCTCGAGGGACATGCACATGACCATCGTCGAAGCGAGGCCTAAGCTTTGCAAGACACCCTGCTTGCTGCTATCTGGTCTTGCGAGATTCGCTCACCATGATACGGAGCCGTGAATGATGCCCCTCGACTTCAATCCGATCTCCATTAGCCGAAACTTCTTTGTAGGTATGTAGTGGGTCGCCGTACATCATTTCCCTCGACATTGATCCGATCACCATCGCCCGAAACTTCTTGGCAAGTATGTACTGGGTCGGCATGAACTCCCACTGGATGGCTGCCTTCAGAGAAGACGGTAAAAAGTTGGTGCTCATGAACTTCCAGACCTACCATGAGATTATCATTCCTTCGTTGGATTATATAGATATTACCATCGCGGTCCAAGTCATCTAGATTACTACATCAGTTGGACGAACCTTGTTTTGCAGAAGATTGTAATCTGCCAAGTGCCCACACGACATGCGAATTACGCAGACTTCAAGCTAATTGCCTTGTTCGACCGCGGACTCGCCTATCTTTATGCCGGTGCCCTCTTTAGCTGGAGACAACTCGGCTCGCAATGGATCATCGTCAAAGTTGATACACAATTCTGTGATGATATTGAACACAATGGCATCATCTACGCGATTGACAAAGCAGATGGCACCACGTATTGCTGGGACGGTGCGTGTAAGTTGTTTCCTCTCATGTTAGTTTCCTCATTTTCATGATGTAGAAACATGCACCACACTGTTGGTTTCATCTAACCATACATTAGGGAAGTAATTGTGCATATGGAGAACTCTATATTTGGAAGTAGTGAAATCCTGCAATGCTTACCATGTGTACATACCTATATTTGCCCTTCAGCAATCAATGGCTAGAATAATATCCTCACAAATTTTTTGCCCACAGAACACGAGTATATAACAATGCATGGTCTGTTAGTTACCTTGAAGAATTTTTTTGTGAGGACAGAACATGATTACATAACATGCATGACATGGTAGTTTCCTGTGAAGAATCGATTACGAGATAACATGAGTATAACCATGCATGGAACTTCTATATTTTCGAACCCGGTATACATTTCCCTGTATTTTCCTCCCAGTTCCAACAGGGACATATCAATGTTGTTTCTTGCATTATCCTACTCATACTCTGAACAATGTTGATCTTACATTAACAATGCCTGTCCTTTTTGATATGATGTGGTGTCCCTCTAGTTACTGCCCTTTGTAATTGTTGGGTTTCGTAGTAATTTCAAAAAAATTCCTACGCACACGCAAGATCATGGTGATGCATAGCAACGATAGGGGAGATTGTTGTCTACGTACCCACGCAGACCGACTGCGGAAGCGTTGACACAACGTAGAGGAAGTAGCCGTACGTCTTCACGATCCAACCGATCAAGCACCGAAACTACGGCACCTCCGAGTTCGAGCACACGTTCAGCTTGATGACGATCCCCGGACTCCGATCCAGCAAAGTGTCGGGGAAGAGTTCCGTCAGCACGACGGCATGGTGACGATCGTGATGTACTACAGCAGCAGGGCTTCGCCTAAACTCCGCTACAGTATTATCGAGGACTATGGTGGCTAGGGGTGCCGCACACGGCTAAGGAATAGATCACGTGGATCAACTTGTGTGTTCTTTGGGGTGCCCTGCCTCTGTATATAAAGGACTAGAGGGGTAGGCTGGCCGGCCAAGGGAGGGCGTGCCAGGAGAGTCCTACTCCCTCTGGGAGTAGGATTCCCCCCCCCCCCCAATCCTAGTTGGAATAGGATTCCTTGAGGGGGGAAAGAGAGAGAGGGGCCCGGCCACCTCTCCTAGTCCTAATAGGACTAGGGGAAGGGGGAAGGCGCACAGCCACCTTGGGCTGCCCCTTTCTCCTTTCCACTAAAGCCCACTAAGGCCCATATAGCTC
>NC_041380.1:450622630-450636593 GCF_002162155.2 Triticum dicoccoides | reverse complement strand
GTGCCCTGCCTCTGTATATAAAGGACTAGAGGGGTAGGCTGGCCGGCCAAGGGAGGGCGTGCCAGGAGAGTCCTACTCCCTCTGGGAGTAGGATTCCCCCCCCCCCCAATCCTAGTTGGAATAGGATTCCTTGAGGGGGGAAAGAGAGAGAGGGGCCCGGCCACCTCTCCTAGTCCTAATAGGACTAGGGGAAGGGGGAAGGCGCACAGCCACCTTGGGCTGCCCCTTTCTCCTTTCCACTAAAGCCCACTAAGGCCCATATAGCTCCCGGGGGGGTCCGGTAACCTCCCGGTACTCCGGTAAAATCCCGATTTCACCCGGAACACTTCCGATATCCAAACATAGGCTGCCAATATATCAATCTTTATGTCTCCACCATTTTGAGACTCCTCGTCATGTCCGTGATCACATCCGGGACTCCGAACAACCTTCGGTACATCAAAATGCATAAACTCATAATATAACTGTCATCGTAACCTTAAGCGTGCAGACCCTACGGGTTCGAGAACAATGTAGACATGACCGAGACACGTCTCCGGTCAATAACCAATAGCGGGACCTGGATGCCCATATTGGCTCCTACATATTCTACGAAGATCTTTATCGGTCAGACCGCATAACAACATACGTCGTTCCCTTTGTCATCGGTATGTTACTTCCCCGAGATTCGATCATCGGTATCCAATACCTAGTTCAATCTCATTACCGGCAAGTCTCTTTACTCGTTCCGTAATACATCATCCCGCAACTAACTCATTAGTTGCAATGCTTGCAAGGCTTAAGTGATGTGCATTACCGAGAGGGCCCAGAGATACCTCTCCGACAATCGGAGTGACAAATCCTAATCTTGAAATACGCCAACCCAACATCTACCTTTGGAGACACCTGTAATGCTCCTTTATAATCACCCAGTTACGTTGTGACGTTTGGTAGCACCCAAAGTGTTCCTCCGGCAAACGGGAGTTGCATAATCTCATAGTCATAGGAACATGTATAAGTCATGAAGAAAGCAATAGCAACATACTAAACGATCGGGTGCTAAGCTAATTGAATGGGTCATATCAATCAGATCATTCAACTAATGATGTGATCCCGTTAATCAAATAACAACTCCTTTGTCTATGGTTAGGAAACATAGCCATCTTTGATTAACGAGCTAGTCAAGTAGAGGCATACTAGTGACACTTTGTTTGTCTATGTATTCACACATGTATTATGTTTCCGGTTAATACAATTCTAGCATGAATAATAAACATTTATCATGAAATAAGGAAATAAATAATAACTTTATTATTGCCTCTAGGGCATATTTCCTTCAGTCTCCCACTTGCACTAGAGTCAATAATCTAGATCACATCACTATGTGATTAACATCGATAGTTCACATCATCATGTGATTAACACCCATAGTTCACATCGCCATGTGACCAACACCCAAGGGGTTTACTAGATTCGGTAATCTAGTTCACATCGCTATGCGATTAACACCCAAAGAGTACTAAGGTGTGATCATGTTTTGCTTGTGAGAGAATCTTAGTCAACGGTCTTTCACATTCAGATCCGTTATGTATTTTGCAATTTTCTATGTCTACAATGCTCTGCACGGAGCTACTCTAGCTAATTGCTCCCACTTTCAATATGTATCTAGATCGAGACTTAGAGTCATCCAGATCAGTGTCAAAACTTGCATCGACATAACCCTTTACGGCGAACCTTTTTGTCACGTCCATAATCGAGAAACATATCCTTATTTCGCTAAGGATAATTCTGACCGCTGTCCAGTAATCTACTCCTAGATCACTATTGTACTCCCTTGCCAAATCAGTGCAGGGTACACAATAGATCTGGTATACAGCATGACATACTTTATAGAACCTATGGCCAAGGCATAGGGAATGACTTTCATTCTCTTTCTATCTTCTGCCGTGGTCGGGCTTTGAGTCTTACTCAACTTCACACCTTGTAATACAAGCAAGAACTCTTTCTTTGACTGCTCCATTTTGAACTACTTCAAAATCTTGTCAAGGTATGTACTCATTGAAAAAACTTATCAAGCGTCTTGATCTATCTCTATAGATCTTGAAGCTCAATATGTAAGCAGCTTCACCGAAGTCTTTCTTTGAAAAACTCCTTTCAAACACTCCTTTATGCTTTACAGAATAATTCTACATTATTTCCGATCAACAATATGTCATTCACATATACTTATCAGAAATGCTGTAGTGCTCCCACTCACTTTCTTGTAAATACAGGCTTCACCGCAAGTCTGTATAAAACTATATGCTTTGATCAACTCATTAAAGCGTATATTCCAACTCTGAGATGCCTGCACCAGTCCACAGATGGATCGTTGGAGCTTGCACAATTTGTTAGCACCTTTCGGATTGACAAAACCTTCTGGTTGCATCATATACAACTCTTCTTTAATAAATCCATTAAGGAATGAAGTTTTGTTTATCTATTTGCCAGATTTCATAAAATGCGGCAATTACTAACATGATTCGGACAGACTCAAGCATAGATATGAGTGAGAAACTCTCATCGTAGTCAACACCTTGAACTTGTCGAAAACCTTTTTGCGACAATTCTAGCTTTGTTAGATAGTAACACTACTATCAGCGTCCGTCTTCCTCTTGAAGATCCATTTATTTTCTATGGCTTGCCGATCATCGGGCAAGTCAACCAAAGTCCATACTTTGTTCTCATACATGGATCCCATCTCAGATTTTATGGCCTCAAACCATTTCGCGGAATCTGGGCTCATCATCGCTTCCTCATAGTTCGCAAGTTCGTCATGGTCTAGTAACATGACTTCTAGAACAGGATTACCGTACCACTCTGGTGCGTATTTCACTCTGATTTACCTACGAGATTCAGTAGTAACTTGATCTGAAGTTACATGATCATCATCATTAGCTTCCTCACTAATTGGTGTAGTAGTCACAAGAACAGAATTTCTGTGATGAACTACTTTCCAACAAGGGAGAAGGTACAATTACCTTATCAAGTTTTCTACTTTCCTCCCACTCACTTCTTTCGAGAGAAACTCCTTCTCTAGAAAGTTTCCGAATTTAGCAACAAAAGTCTTGCCTTCGGATCTGTGATAGAAGGTGTATCCAATAGTTTCCTTTGGATATCCTATGAAGACACATTTCTCCGATTTGGGTTTGAGCTTATCAGGTTGAAACTTTTTCACATAAGCATCACAACCCCAAACTTTTAGAAATGACAACTTTGGTTTCTTGCCAAACCACAGTTCATAAGGCGTCGTCTCAACGGATTTTGATGGTGCCCTATTTAACGTGAATGCAGATGTCTCTAATGCATAACCCCAAAACGATAGTGGTAGATCGGTAAGATACATCATAGATTGCACTATATCCAATAAAGTACGGTTATGACGTTCAGACACACCATTACATTGTGGTGTTCCAGGTGGCATGAGTAGTGAAACTATTTCACATTGTTTTTAACTGAAGGCCAAACTCGTAACTCAAATACTCTTCTCTACGATCAGATCGTAGAAACTTTATTTTCTTGTTACGATGATTTTTCACTTCACTCTGAAATTCTTTGAACTCTTCAAATGTTTCACACTTATGTTTCATCAAGTAGATATACTCATATCTGCTCAAATCATCTGTGAAGATCAGAAAATAATGATACTTGTCGCGAGCCTCAATATTCATCGGACCACATACATCAGTATGTATGATTTCCAAAAAATCTGTTGCTCGCTCCATTGTTCCGAAGAACAGAGTCTTAGTCATCTTGCCCATGAGGCATGGTTCACAAGCATCAACTGGTTCATAATCAAGTGATTCCAAAAGCCCATCAGCATGGAGTTTCTTCATGCGCTTTACACCAATATGACCTAAACGGCAGCGCTACAAATAAGTTGCACTATCATTATTAACTTTGCATCTTTTGGTTTCAATATTATGATTATGTGTATCACTACGATCGAGATCCAACGAACTATTTTCATTGGGTGTGTAACCATATAAGGTTTTATTCATATAAACAGAACAACAATTTATTCTCTTACTTAAATGAATAACCGTATTACAATAAACATGATCAAATCATATTCATGCTCAACGCAAACACTAAATAACACTTATTTAGGTTCAACACTAATCTTGAAATTATAGGGAGTGTGCGATGATGATCATATCAATCTTGGAACCACTTCCAGCACACATCGTCACTTTACCCTTAACTAGTCTCTGTTTATTCTGCAACTCCCGTTTCGAGTTACTAATCTTAGCAACTGAACTAGTATCAAATACTGAGGGTTTGCTATAAACACTAGTAAAGTACACATCAATAACATGTATATCAAATATACTTATGTTCATTTTGCCATCCTTCTTATCCGCCAATCACTTGGGGTAGTTCCGCTTCCAGTGACCAGCCCCTTTGCAGTAGAAGCACTTAGTCTCAGGCTTAGGACCAGACTTGGGCTTCTTCACTTGAGCAGCAACTTGCTTGTTGTTCTTCTTGAAGTTCCCCTTCTTCCCTCTGCCCTTTTCTTGAAACTAGTGAACTTGTCAACCATCAATACTTGATGTTTTTCTTGATTTCTACCTTCGTTGATTTCAGCATCACGAAGAGCTTGGGAGTTGTTACTGTTATCCCTTGCATATTATAGTTCATCACGAAGTTCTACTAACTTGGTGATGGTGACTAGAGAATTCTGTCAATCACTATCTTATCTGGAAGATTAACTCCCACTTGATTCAAGCGATTGTAGTACCCAGACAATCTGAGCACATGCTCACTAGTTGAGAGATTCTCCTCCATCTTTTAGCTATAGAACTTGTTGGAGACTTCATATCTCTCAACTCGGGTATTTGCTTGAAATATTAACTTCAACTCCTGGAACATCTCATATGGTCCATGACGTTCAAAATGTCTTTGAAGTCCTGATTCTAAGTCGTTAAGCATGGTGCACTTAAACTATCAAGTAGTCATCATATTGAGCTAGCCAAACGTTCATAACGTCTGCATCTGCTCCTGCAATAGGTCTGTCACCTAGCGGTGCATCAAGGACATAATTCTTCTGTGCAGCAATGAGGATAAACCTCAGATCACGGATCCAATCCGCATTATTGCTACTAACATATTTCAACACAATTTTCTCTAGGAACATATCAAAATAAACATATGAAAGCAACAACGCGAGCTATTGATCTACAACATAGATATGCTAATACTACCAGGACTAAGTTCATGATAAATTAAAGTTCAATTAATCATATTACTTAAGAACTCCCACTTAGATAGACATCCCTCTAATCCTCTAAGTGATCACGTGATCCAAATCAACTAAACCATAACCGATCATCACGTGAGATGGAGTAGTTTTCAATGGTGAACATCATTATGTTGATCATATCTACTATATGATTCACGCTCGACCTTTCGGTCTCCGTGTTCCGAGGCCATATCTGCATATGCTAGGCTCGTCAAGTTTAACCTGAGTATTCTGCGTGTGCAAAACTGTCTTGCACCCGTTGTAGATGGACGTAGAGCTTATCACACCCGATCATCACGTGGTGTCTGGGCACGACGAACTTTGGCAATGGTGCATACTCAGGGAGAACACTTCTTGATAATTTAGTGAGAGATCATCTTATAATGCTACCGTCAATCAAAGAAAGATAAGATGCATAAAAGATAAACATCACATGCAATCAATATAAGTGATATGATATGGCCATCATCATCTTGTGCCTGTGATCTCCATCTCCGAAGCACCGTCATGATCACCATCGTCACCGACGTGACACCTTGATCTCCATCGTAGCATCGTTGTCGTCTCGCCAAGCTTGTGCTTCTACGACTATCGCTACTTCTTAGTGATAAAAGTAAAGCATTACATCGTGATTGCATTGCATACAATAAAACGACAACCATAAGGCTCCTGCCAGTTGCCGATAACTCGGTTACAAAACATGATCATCTCATACAATAAAATTCAGCATCATGCCTTGACCATATCACATCACAACATGCCCTGCAAAAACAAGTTAGACGTCCTCTACTTTGTTGTTGCAAGTTTTACGTGGCTGTTATGGGCTTAAGCAAGAACCAATCTCACCTATGCATCAAAACCACAACGATAGCTTGTCAAATAGACTCTGTTTTAACCTTCGCAAGGACCGGGCGCAGCCACACTTGGTTCAACTAAAGTTGGAGAGACAGTCGCCCGCAAGCCACCTATGTGCAAAGCACGTCGGGGGAACCGGTCTCGCGTAAGCGTACGCGTAATGTTGGTTCGGGTCGTCTCGTCCAACAATGCCGCCGAACCAAAGTATGACATGCTGGTAGGCAGTATGACTTATATCGCCCACAACTCACTTGTGTTCTACTCGTGCATATAACATCAACATAAATAACCTAGGCTCGGATGCCACTGTTGGGTTTTGTAGTAATTTCAAAAAAATTCCTACGCACACGCAAGATCATGGTGATGCATAGCAACGAGAGGGGAGAGTGTTGTCTACGTACCCACGCAGACCGATTGCGGAAGCGTTGACACAACGTAGAGGAAGTAGTCGTACGTCTTCACGATCCAACTGATCAAGCACCGAAACTACGGCACCTCCGAGTTCAAGCACAGGTTCAGCTCGATGACGATCCCCGGACTCCGATCCAGCAAAGTGTCAGGGAAGAGTTCCGTCAGCACGACGGCGTGGTGACGATCTTGATGTACTACAGCAGCAGGGCTTCGCCTAAACTCCGCTACAGTATTATCGAGGACTATGGTGGCTAGGGGCGCCGCACACGGCTAAGGAATAGATCACGTGGATCAACTTGTGTGTTCTTTGGGGTGCCCTGCCTCTGTATATAAAGGACTAGAGGGGGGAGGCTGGCCGGCCAAGGGAGGGCGCGCCAGGAGAGTCCTACTCCCTCTGGGAGTAGGATTCCCCCCCCCCCCAATCCTAGTTGGACTAGGATTCCTTGAGGGGGGGAAGAGAGAGAGGGGCCCGGCCACCTCTCCTAGTCCTAATAGGACTAGGGGAAGGGGGGAGGCGCACAGCCACCTTGGGCTGCCCCTTTCTCCTTTCCACTAAAGCCCACTAAGGCCCATATAGCTCCCAGGGGGGTTCCGGTAACCTCCCGGTACTCCGGTAAAATCCCGATTTCACCCGGAACACTTCCGATATCCAAACATAGGCTTCCAATATATCAATCTTTACGTCTCGACCATTTCGAGACTCCTCGTCATGTCCGTGATCACATGCGGGACTCCTAACAACCTTCGGTACATCAAAATGCATAAACTCATAATATAACTGTCATCGTAACCTTAAGCGTGCGGACCCTACAGGTTCGAGAACAATGTAGACATGACCGAGACACATCTCCGGTCAATAACCAATAGTGGGACCTGGATGCCCATATTGGCTCCTACATATTCTACGAAGATCTTTATCGGTCAGACCGCATAACAACATACGTCGTTCCCTTTGTCATCGGTATGTTACTTGCCCGAGATTCGATCGTCGGTATCCAATACCTAGTTCAATCTCGTTACCGGCAAGTCTCTTTAATCGTTCCGTAATACATCATCCTGCAACTAACTCATTAGTTGCAATGCTTGCAAGGCTTAAGTGATGTGCATTACCGAGAGGGCCCAGAGATACCTCTCTGACAATCGGAGTGACAAATCCTAATCTCGAAATACACCAACCCAACATCTACCTTTGGAGACACCTGTAATGCTCCTTTATAATCACCCAGTTACGTTGTGACGTTTGGTAGCACCCAAAATGTTCCTCCGGCAAACGGGAGTTGCATAATCTCATAGTCATAGGAAGATGTATAAGTCATGAAGAAAGCAATAGCAACATACTAACGATCGGGTGCTAAGCTAATGGAATGGGTCATGTCAATCAGATCATTCAACTAATGATGTGATCCCGTTAATCAAATAACAACTCCTTTGTCTATGGTTAGGAAACATAACCATCTTTGATTAACGAGCTAGTCAAGTAGAGGCATACTAGTGACACTCTGTTTGTCTATGTATTCACACATGTATTATGTTTCCGGTTAATACAATTCTAGCATGAATAATAAACATTTATCATGAAATAAGGAAATAAATAATAACTTTGTTATTGCCTCTAGGGCATATTTCCTTCAGTAATCACACCACCTTTGCCAAAAACAGGGAAGCACAACTGGTTCCTCGCTCGATCAGATGACGGCAAAAGACTGATGATCATTCGGACACATGAGCCGGAAAAGTTATATTGCAAAAACCCCACTGTATACAAGCACCGTGTAATACGTGAGTATCCGGACAGTGGTTGTTACGTCTATGAGCAGGATACCAGCTTGTTGGGTCCTTTAGGATTTTTTAGTTGGATGTGGGTAAACAGCCTTGGTTCACACTCTCTGTTTCTCAGACTCAATTATCCGATTAACCAGGAGATCACCGTTGGCAAGGACCTTGATGGCAGAGAGGCTCTGTTTGCTATGGAAAACTGTGTCTACACGGCGAGCTCTAGGAGTTCGGGAGCAAACTCCCCTGATTGTCAACGATATAGCCTGCAGCCAAAAGAAGGTGAGAATAACAAAGGCATCCAGATTAACTTTGATCCTTGGATGTCTCAATTACGACACACAGTGATGTGGTTCGAGCCTTCAGGTTGATAGGTAATTGGGCTGTTGCATCGAAAGGGTGGAGTACTGGTGTCTCCGGATCACTGGTCGCTGAAGCGGGGCTGCAAATTATGATGGTGTTGGATCATCTCTTCGAATGACTTTGTTGTCTTTGCTGCTGGTTCTGGATGGGTAGTTCTTTCTTTTGTTATGCATATTGCTTGTCATTTGGTCATCCTCGTCTATGTCACTCTTACTATGTAATAGTTGCTTCTGTTTAGAATGTCATTCTCGTCTGGATCACGAGAGTCTGAGCACTGTAGATGGGTGCGTTTTGGTGGTGTAGCAAGACTTCTTATGAACTATCATGTCTTGCTGTTTATGTCAGTAGTAGTCACTAGTCATATATCGTTGTTTCGAACTGTTTATTGTCTCAAACTACTGGTGGGCTAAATGAGGACATCACCATTCTCCAGTGTTCAGAGTATATCTCCTTTTTTCAAGTTATATAATTTGAGCTCAGTGTCTTTTCGATGATGTACACTTGTTTGGGCCAGTGAGGTGTCGTTGAATATGGGCCGAGTAGTAACGCAATGCCAAACAGGTCAATTGTGACTCTCAGGTCGGGCTCTCAAAAGATCCTGAAAAAAAGGCCGGGCTCTCCAAAAAAGAAAGAATAAGGACTCTTAGGCCGACATGTGGGCGCCACTGGTGTTTTCATGCGCTTGCGCGCCGAGAGCATATTGGCGCGTGCTCGAAATTCATGCTACCTTTTCATCCCCAGTCTCCCGCCCCTCCCCCACCTCTGGAATCTCGATTCCTACTCCAGTTCCCCCAAATCCCCCTCCTGTACTCCCTGTACTCAAGCGCACTATCATGTCGCCGGTCAACGCGGATCTCCGAGCCGGAGATCCTGAGGTCCGTCCTACCTTCGGTCGCTGCGTGCTGTCGCTCAACAGTGGCATGGCGGCGCTTGACGACCAGTTTGTCGGCAAAGTGCTGATGGTAACCATCAACGGCGACTGGCCTCCCGTCTCGCCGGATGACCTTGTCAAAGCTCTTGGCATTGCACACAGCATCCAAATAAGTGACTTGCTCGTCGAAGTCTGTCTGCCACCGGTTGATTTCTTCGTCAGGTTCCGGACAACTTTTGACTGCAGTCGTGTGTTTGAATCTTCCCGGCGTTTGTTCTGCGATGGCGCGCTGGTGATCGGTGGCACCCAGGATGGGGCTCAGTGCCCTCGGAGCTTGAGTTTTTAACAAAGCTTACCTTCCACGGCATGCCTCGACATGCTTGGAACAGCGAGTCCATGAACGAGCTTATCAACGACCTTGGAGGTGAGCTCGTAAGTATGTTTGTTCCTCTAGAGAGCTGGGCTCTAACGGTTATGGCATGGATGAAGAAGCCGTCCACCATACCGAAGGTGATTGGTGTTGAGATACCGGTGCAGGAACCGGGGTTGTACTATTCGTCGCCACCAAGGCCGCTGTGGACCACGTTAGGGATGTACCTATATCGAGTGTTCGTGCATGTCGAAGAAGTGGTCAATCCATCAATCGAAGTCCTGCCGCCGCCGCTGGTGCCAGGGTCCGTCGACGACGCCCATTACAGGAGTTAACGTCAAACTTTCCCCATGTTGCTCGGAACGATGGATAGCACAGGGCCTACTCCATCGCGCGGCGGAGGCCACTGCTTCTTTGGGAGAAGAGGCAGGGCTGGCTGCCTGGATGTGCTCTAATTTGAGGTAACAACTGAATCTTGTCAGATACTAGTTAAATCCGAGCTATGGGTGTGAAGCACTGATATGCTAGTACATTTGATTGTGACCTGTTCTAATTTTGTACCTGAACTTTTTTTAGAAAGGGTTGTACGTCAACTTAATGTGCTAGCAGAACTTATTGTGTTGTTTGTCTATTTTCTTTGCACAACATTCAAGATATTTCTCCGTCATTGATAAATACAATGAACCGTTATGTACGACTTCGTTGGTTTCAACATAGCCCTTCCCGTAGAGATCCACTGCTTCCATCCTGATTGTGCCATCTGCATGAATTTTTTGTATGCAAGTTCAGTGTGCTATGATGTTCTATATGATTGTGTCAACTATATAAGTTTTTACAAAGCATTAGCAATGCATATGGCTGAAAGATGTATTTACGAGCATCGGCCGATGGGTCTCTCTCTCTATCTCTCTCTCTCTCTCTCTCTCTCTCTCTCACACACACACGCACACGCACAAGAGGGACCCGTTGAATTATTTATTTGCTCGTGACAGCTTTTAATTAGGTTCCACTGTAATCTAACTTTTCTCTTAAGTTATTAATTGAGCTTAGTGACTTCAAAAAGTTGTACAGAAGCCTTGTTTGGGCCTTTCAGGCGTTGTTGAATGTGGGCTGAGTAACCATGTTAGGTTGTACTGTACTACACAGGCCTTTTTCGCTATTTTTTTAAATAATACATTTTTTTTAATTTTCATAAATATTATGCTGGGTATTTTTTTTCAAAAATAATACACCGTCGGCCCGCTGCAGGCCAACTGGGGCTAGTCGGCCCATAGCCAGCCGATTGGATTCCAGTCGGCCTACAGCTGGCCGACTGGCCCCTGTCGGCCCACAGTGGGCTGATTGGGTCCTGTCGGCCCACTGTGGGCCCACTGTGGGCTAATTGTTTTTTGCAAAAGTGTTAATCATGTATTTAAAAAATATGTTTATTGTGACCTCCTCCGCTCGTTGTGGGCCCACTGTTGACTAAAAAATATGTTTTAAAAAGTGTTAATCATGTATTTAAAAAATATATGTATTGTGACCTCCTCCGCTCGCTGTGGGCCCACTGTTGACTAAAAAATATGTTTTAAAAAGTGTTAATCATGTATTTAAAAATTGTTAAATGTGTGTATAAAAAATGTTCCTTATCTATACAATTTTTTTTAAATGTGTGTATAAAAAATAGCTTTTTTCAACATCAGCAATGCAACTGGGCCGACAGTTGTACACAATATCCGGGCCAACTTGTTATTCTCCGCCCTGCTGAGCTGCAAACTTTCCTAGGAGGTATGCATTAGGCATAACAAGAAAATGGACTTTAAGAAATAATAAATGGGATGTAATTATAATAACTGGACAATTACTATGCACCAAACACGTAATTAGTTTGAAAAATATATTATTTTTGGAATTTGAAAATTTTAATTTCATTACTTGTTGCGCGCGCAATATTTCGTTGGATTTTAACGTAATACAACTTTATTTTGAAATTATATTTAACCTGACTAGAAATTTCGGATAAAAATATTTTGGATCCCATCAAAATGTGGGATTTTTTTTTGAATTCTGTTTTGAGCAGTTGTTTGAAATTATTAATCATTGTCCTAGCTAGAAGTTCGGCTGTACTTTTAACAAACTATAAATGGGCTGTAGTAAATTCCATTAGAATTTAATAATAGGATGTACATTCTTACAAATCGAAAATGGGCTATATGTTCTCTGCCAAATCCGAGCTGTGGGCCTACTAAGTTGACCCGTACCAAGGGCTTTGTCAACTTAGTCAATATAAACGATTCTAGCTGCAGTGATCGTACGATGTCCATCCAACGGCCGTAGTGCTTCCTCAACCTCTGGTCTTCTTGCTCTAGCCACCCAAAGCAGCGCCGGTCGTGTCGCGTGCTCCTGCCTCCCATGGCTGGCTGTGATGCCGTGGAGGCCTCACCGCCCTGTACTAGTCTCACCGCTGGCCAGGCCATCCCTCTACTCACCCACACCCCCTGTCATTCTGCGGCGATGGCAGCCTCACACCGTGGCCGAACCAGTGAACCCTCGTACTCCTCTCCGCGCAGGCTTCCACTGCTGCGTCTTCCACGGCTCCACGTCGTCCCCTTCCTAGGCCTTGCCGTCGTCCACTGCCTTGGTGCTCTCGGGACGGTGTGGTCAACGTGGTCAAGGAACGAGTTCCATCGGACGTGGACTGTACGTGGAGAGGCTGACAGCTGGGTCCACGGCCACAGCAAGGAAGTGCCTCCTTATTACGCGGAAAATAATGTTTCCTCCACCTGGCAGCAGGGACCCACCGGACGAGCCACCGTATTTCGCGAAAAAAATGTTTCCCCCCTGACTGTTGGGACCCACCAGCTACACATTCGCACTTAAGGAAGTGTGTTCGAGCAAAAAAATGATTCGCCCCCCTGACTGTGAGACCCACCTGCTACATCTTCGCATGCAAGGAAGTGCGTCCGAGCAAAAAAAACCAAAACGATTCGCCCCCCTGACTGCTAGGACCCACCAGCCTCCCGGCTGCTGGGACCCACCAGCTACATCTTCGCACGCAAGGAAGTGTGTCCGGGCAAAAAAAAACGATTTGCCCCCTGACTGCTGGGACCCACCAGCTACATCTTCGCAGGCAAGGAAGTGCCTGACAGTCGGGACCCACCTGGTCGAAGCGTACGTAGCGTTGTCATTCTGGTCGTGAACATGTACGTACATATATACTGGTGGATGTAGAGGTGCGCACGTGTCGTAGTAGAGGCGCACACGTGTCGTAGTAGAGGCGCGCACGTAGCATGTACACGTACGTACAGCGGCCAGGGTGCAAGAAAGAAAATACGGCCACGTATGTGTACATATGGGCGGGGTCTCGAACGCCTACTCGCGCATACGTACGGCGAGGGCTCGTGTACATGGCTGGGTCGGAACGGAGAAACAGCATCGTCGTCGTGTTCATGGGTCGGAACGGAATACGTGGTCGTGTTCATCGGGAGGCTTGGACGGAAGAGGTGATGGAAACGAGGCCTGATGTACCGCACAATGGAGGAAAAGGACCTCTTAAGTCGAAACGGGGGTCATGTTGATCGAGAGGGGTGTGGCGTACCGCAAAATGGAGGAAACGGACCTCCTACGGTCGAACGGGGGTCCTGTTGATCGGGAGGGGTGTGGCATACCACAAAACGGAGGAAACAGACCTCCTACGGTCGAAACAGGGGTCCTATTGATCGGGAGGGGTGTGGCATACCGCAAAATGGAGGAAACGGACTTGTGTTGGAGCGCTACGGTCGAAATGGGGGTTCTGTTCATCGGGAGGGGTGTGGCGTACCGCAAAACGGGACTCCACGGGATACTGTTCATCTCCACCGTCGACCCCCTCCAGCCTCCACGAGCTACTGTTCATCCACCGTCGACCTCATCCAGCCTCCATGGGCTCCTGTTCATCCAGCCTCCACCGCGCGCTACTCCACCGGCTACTGTTCAACCACCCCTCCACTGTCTACTGTTCATCCAGCCCTCCACACCACGGGGTCCTGTTCAACCACCCCTCCACGGGCACCCCTCCACCGTCTACTGTTCATCCTGCCCT
>NC_041380.1:450619736-450622389 GCF_002162155.2 Triticum dicoccoides | reverse complement strand
CTTCAGTTAGCAGCAGTAGCCAAGGAATCACTCGATCGGGTTCAGTTAATAGCCATCGATCGATCGCTCGGGTTCAGTAACGCGTAGCCTCCAGTGCAATCGCTCGGGTTCAGTTAGAGCCCACCGCCTCGCTCGGGTTCAGTTAGAGACAACACCTCGCACACACGCGCGTACGTGTATGAGAGAAACGCGCATCGCTCGGCCCCCGACCTCCCACCGTAACCGGGAACTCCCCGAAATTTTCCTCCCCCTTGCTTCTACCACGGTTTTTTCCATCATGGACGGCCCAAAGAATGTCATGCAGCTGCGTCTCCGGCCCGCCCAGGACGAAAAGCCCATTTTCTGTCATGATTTTTTGTCATAGAAGTAGGAGCCCACCACATCTATAATGATACCGGGTTTTGTCACAATTATCGTCATAGAAGTGTCATATGTATGACAGGAAAAAAATTCATTCGGCCCAAAATGTCACAGATGTGTCTTTTTTTGTAGTGCACGAGGCGCCTCGCCCTATAAGAAACCGTCGACCTACACATCCATGTGTATGAGCGAATCGTGTACATAAGTATCTACAAGGCCGGTGAGGATAGTATGGCATTGGCCTTCTTCAGCCGGCTGGAAGCCTTGGATGCCTTTGTTGATAAGCACCTTGACCTCGCCACAAAAGCCGCCGGTCGGTAGCCCAGCCAGCGCACTGAGTTGAGGAGGAGGAGGTCGTACGTTGATGGATGCATCTGTCTTCTCGCCTCCTGTAACCACCACTGCGATTGCATCATCGTGGCCTTAATTCTTATTTTGCTATCGCATTCTTGTTCCAGTCAATATAGACATGTGCGATCCCTTTGCTCAATACAGACATGTTCGTTCCAGTCTTATTTTGATTGGCTTGAATGAAGGTCTATCCCGCCGTTAGGCGCCACGGCGCGCTTTGCTCGCGTCCGTTGGCGCGATCTGCTCGCATCCATTGGCGCGCTCTTCTCGCGTCCGCCGGCGCGCTCGGCTTGTGGACAACTTTTCCTTGCGTGTTCAACTGCTATATGCGGAGCGCTCTGCGGACCGCTCTGCTCGCCTCCCTCCGTGCGCGCTCTGCTAACGGTTGGGCGTGCGCACGGTCACGTCGAGGGCCTCCTACCTCTTGAGCATGTGTTGGTTTTCCCTTGAAGAGGAAAGGGTGATGCAGCAAAGTAGCGTAAGTATTTCCCTTAGTTTTTGAGAACCAATGTATCTATCCAGTAGGAGATAACACGCAAGTCACCTAGTACCTGCACAAACAATCAAGAACCTAAAACCAACGTGATGAAGGGGTTGTTAATCCCTTCACGGTCACTTGCGAAAGTGAGATCTGATAAAAATAGTAAGATAAATATTTTTGGTATTTTTGTTGTATAGATTGGAAAGTAAAGATTGCAAAATAGTAAACAAGATGCGATAATAAAAGAGATGCAATATAATAAGAAAGAGACCCGGGGGCCATAGGTTTCACTAGTGGCTTCTCTCACGATAGCATGTATTACGGTGGGTGAACAAATTACTGCCGAGCAATTGATAGAAGAGTGCATAATTATGAGAATATCTAGGCAATGATTATGAATATAGGCATCATGTCTGTGTTAAGTAGACCAAAACGATTCTGCATCTACTACTATTACTTGATGACCCACAAGTATAGGGGATCTATCGTAGTCCTTTCGATAAGTAAGAGTGTCAAACCCAACGAGGAGCAGAAGGAAATGATAAGCAGTTTTCAGTAAGGTATTCTCTGCAAGCACTGAAATTATCGGTAACAGATAGTTTTGTGATAAGGTAATTTGTAACGGGTAACAAGTAATAAAAGTAAATAAGGTGCAGCAATATGGCCCAATCCTTTTTGTATCAAAGGACAAACCTGGGCAAACTCTTATATAAAGGAAAACACTCCCGAGGACACATGGGAATTATCGTCAAGCTAGTTTTCATCACGCTCATATGATTCGTGTTTGGTACTTTGATAATTTGATATGTGGGTGGACCGGTGCTTGGGTACTTCGCTTCCTTGGACAAGCATCCCACTTATGATTAACCCCTCTTGCAATCATCCGCAACTACAAAAGAAGTATTAAGGTAAACCTAACCATAGCATGAAACATATGGATCCAAATCAGCCCCTTACGAAGCAACGCATAAACTAGGGTTTAAGCTTCTGTCACTCTAGCAACCCATCATCTACTTATTACTTCCCAATGCCTTCCCCTAGGCCCAAATAATGGTGAAGTGTCATGTAGTCGACGTTCACATGACACCACTAGAGGAGAGACAACATACATCTCATCAATATATCGAACGAATACCAAATTCACATGACTACTTATAGCAAGACTTCTCCCATGTCCTTAGGAACAAACGTAACTACTCACAAATCATATTCATGTTCATAATCAGAGGGGTATTAATATGCATAAAGGATCTGAACATATGATCTTCCACCAAATAAACCAACTAGCATCAACTATAAGGAGTAATCAACACTACTAGCAACCCACAGGTACCAATCTGAGGTTTTGGAACAAAGATTGGATACAAGAGATGAACTAGGGTTTGAGATGAGATGGTGCTAGTTAAGATGTTGATGGAGATTGACCCCCTCCCGATGAGAGGATTGATGGTGATGATCCCC
>NC_041380.1:450595285-450619371 GCF_002162155.2 Triticum dicoccoides | reverse complement strand
CCAGCAGAACAGCTCGGCTGGAGCCCTAGATTGGTTCCGCCAAGGTTCCGCCTCGTGGCGGCGGAGTTTCATCCCAAAAGCTTGCTTATGATTTTTTCCAGGGCAAAAGACTTCATATAGCCATAGATGGGCACCGGAGGCCTGCCAGGGGGCCCACGAGGCTGGGGGCGTGCCCAAGGGTACGTCGCGCGCCCCACCCTCGTGGACGGTGGGTGGCCCCCCTCTGGCGCTTTCTTCGCCCAATATTTTTTATATATTCTGAAACTGGCTTCCCTGGAGTTTTAGGACTTTTGGAGTTGTGTAGAATAGGTCTCTAATATTTGCTCCTTTTCCAGCCCAGAATTCTAGCTGCCGGCATTCTCCCTCTTCATGTAAACCTTGTAAAATAAGAGAGAATAGGCATAAGTATTGTGACATAATGTGTAATAACAGCCCATAATGCAATAAATATCGATATAAAAGCATGATGCAAAATGGACGTATCAACTCCCCCAAGCTTAGATCTCGCTTATCCTGAAGCGGAAGCCGATATCGAAAAATAAGTCCACATGTTTAGAGATAGAGGTGTCAATAAAATAAAATACGGACATGAGGGCATCATGATCATTCTTATAACAACAATATATATATATATATATTGTCATATGATTTCTTATGCTAAAGTAAGAATTCATTCACAATTTCAAGTATGAATCAAAAACTTCATTGAAAACTAACAAACTATAATCTCAGTCATTGAAGCAATTGCAATTTATAATAACATCGGAAAGAGTCAATATAAGAGCTTTTCAACAAGTCCACATACTCAACTATCATTTAGTCTTTCACAATTGCTAACACTCACACAATACTTACGGGTATGAAGTTTTAATCGGACACAGAGAAAGATAGGGGCTTATAGTTTTGCCTCCCAACCTTTTACCTCAAGGGTAATGTCAACAATAATAGTTCATGAAAACTCACATCCAATTAGCTATATATATCAAGATCTTTCCAACACATTGTTCTTGCCAAAGGATAAAATATAAAAAGGAAAGGTGAAGATCACCATGACTCTTGTATGAAGTATAAGACAAGAATAAAAGATAGGCCCATTGTAGAGGGAAGCAGAGGTTGTCATGTGTTTTATGGTTGGATGCACGAAATCATAATGCAAAAGAACGTCACTTTATATTGCCACTTGTGATATGGACCTTTATTATGCAGTCCGTCGCTTTTATTTCTTCCATATCACAACATCGTATAAAGCTAATTTTCTCCACACTAATAAATCATACATATTTAGAGAGCAATTTTTATTGCCTGCAACATGACAACTTACTTGAAGGATCTTACTCAATCCAAGGTAGATATGGTAGACTCTCATGGCAAAACTGGGTTTAAGGATATTTGGAAGCACAAGTAGTATCTCTACTTAGTGCAAAGAATTCGGCTAGCATGAGGGGGAAAGGCAATCTCAACATGTTGGATGATCCATGACAATATAATTTATTTCAGATGTAAGAAAACATAAGCCATTACATTGTCTTCCTTGTCCAACATCAACTTTTTAGCATGTCATATTTTAATGAGTGCTCACAATCATAAAAGATGTCCAAGATAGTATATTTATATGTGAAAACCTCTCTTTCTTTATTACTTCCTATTAATTGCAACGACGACCAAAACTATGTTTGTCAACTCTCAACAACTTTTATTCATCATACTCTTTATATTTGAAGTCATTACTCTCCATAAGATCCATATGATCTCTTTATTTCTTTTTATTCTTTATCTCCCCTTATTTTATTTTTATTCCCTCCAGATCATGGCAAGATAATCAGGCCCTTGACTCATAACTAATCTTTATTATATATAGCTCATGGACTCGATTACATAGAAGGATCATAAAGCAAAACTCAAAACTAGATCATACTAAAACTTTATTCTACTAGATCAAGATATAACCAAAAGGATCGAACTAAGAAAAAGGTAAAGATAAAAGTGTGATGGTGATACGATACCGGGGCACTCCCCCAAGCTTGGCAGTTGCCAAGGGGAGTGCCCATACCAGATACTCAGTTCTCCTTTGCTGGTGAAGAAGATGGTGGTGATGATGGATAGTCGCACATCGAGCGTAGGAGATCTTCTAATTTGCGGATAATGCCCTTGAGTGTGGTGATATGCTCCTTCAACAAAATATTTTCACCTGTGAGATACTTATTTTGTATGCGAGCTAACTCAATCATCTTGAAAGCTTCAATCTCCGTTGGGGTAAGAAGATTGTAATGAGGTTGGAGGATGTCTTGGTCTTCTACTGCCGGAGCTTGATTCTCCATGGCCTTCTTGATCCCATTATCCTTGTTGATCTCCTAGGGTTCTTCTCTCTTCAGCTCTATCTTCATTAGCCAAGCATCATTGCCCTCATTGTTGGAGGAGGGGACGACATAATGCCTGGCCTTGACAACTCTGGCAGAAAACAGCTCGAAACAAAGACAGAGGATATTTGCGTGGTACAGTGGTCAAAACCTTCGAGAGATTATATAATGATTTTTTACCGACAAAAAGAAGTATTGTGCAAGAAAACAGAGTGTGGAGGGCACACGAGGTGCCCATGAGGCAGGGGGCGCGCCCTCCACCCACGTGGATGCCTCGTGTACTTTCCGGACTACTTCTTATTTTCCTATTTTCTTAAATAGTCCAAAACGGAGAAAAATTGCTATTAGAACTGTTTTGGAGTCGGTTTACTTACCGTACCACATACCTATTCCTTTTCGAGGCTGAAATGTTCTGTAAGGTGTCCCTTATATACTCCTCTGAGGTTACGGTTTCAATAACATTAGTTTCAACATTTATAGGGTTACCTGAGATATACTGTTTGATTCTTTGACCGTTCACCACCCTCGGATTTGTGCCTTCGAAGTTGCTGATTTTTATGGCACCGGAACGATAGACCTCTTCGATAACGTAAGGACCTTCCCATTTAGAGAGGAGTTTTCCTGCAAAAAATCTTAAACAAGAGTTGTATAACAATACATAATCACCTACATTAAACTCACGTTTTTGTATCCTATTGTCATGCCATCTTTTAACTTTTTTCTTTAAACAGTTTAGCATTCTCATGGACCTGGGTTCTCCATTCATCAAGAGAGCTGATGTCAAATAGTTTCTTCTCACTAGCAAGTTTGAAATCATAATTGAGCTCTTGAATGGCCCAATATTCCTTATGTTCTAGTTCGAGAGGTAAGTGACATGCTTTACCATAAACCATTTTATATGGAGACATACCCATAGGATTTTTGTATGTAGTTCTATAGGCCCATAAAGCATCATCAAGTTTCTTGGACCAATTCTTTATAGATCTATTAACAGTCTTTTGCAAAATTAATTGAAGCTCTCTATTACTCAGTTCTACTTGACCACTAGACTGTGGATGATATGGAGATGCAATTCTATGATTAACATCATACTTAGTAAGCATTTTACGAAAAGCACCATGAATAAAATGTGAACCACCATCGGTCATTAAATATCTAGGGACTCCAAACCTAGGAAAAATAACTTCTTTAAGCATCTTAATAGAGGTGTTATGATCAGCACTACTAGTTGGAATAGCTTCTACCCACTTAGTAACGTAATCAACAACAACTAAAATATGTGTATAACCATTAGAGGAAGGAAACGGTCCCATATAATCAAAGCCCCAAACATCAAATGGTTCAATAACAAGTGAGTAATTCATAGGCATTTCTTGATGTCTACTAATATTACCAATTCTTTGACATTCATCACAAGACAATAAAACTTACGGGCATCTTTGAAGAGAGTAGGCCAATAAAAACCGGATTGCAATACCTTATGTGCAGTTCTATCTCCAGCATGGTGTCCTCCATAAGCCTCAGAGTGACACTTGTGTAGGATATGTTCCTGTTCATGCTCAGGTACACAACGTCTAGTAACCCCATCTACTCCTTCTTTATAAAGGTGTGGGTCATCCCAGAAGTAATGTCGTAAATCATAGAAAAACTTTTTCTTTTGCTGGTATGTGAAACTAGGTGGTATAAATTTAGCAACAATGTAATTAGCATAATCAGCATACCATGGAGCAATACAAGAAGCATTTATGACAGCTAATTGTTCATCAGGAAAGCTATCGTCAATAGGTAGTGGGTCATCAAGAACATTCTCTAACCTAGACAAGTTGTCTGCAACGGGGTTCTCAGCTCCTTTTCTATCAATAATATGCAAATCAAATTCTTGTAGTAGGAGAACCCATCGAATAAGTCTAGGTTTAGCATCCTTCTTTTCCATAAGGTATTTAATAGCAGCATGATCGGTGTGAATAGATACTTTAGAATCAACAATATAAGGTCTGAACTTATCACAAGCAAATACAACAGCACCTACATCATAATCACTAGCATCACACATAATTTCAAAGGGTAAATTCCAATTAGGAGGTTGAACAATAGGTGCAAAAATCAAAGATTTCTTAAGTATTTCAAATGCTTCTACACAATCATCATCAAAGACAAACATCTTTTTGTAAGAGATTAGTTAGAGGCCTAGAAATTTTTGAGAAGTCTTTAATGAACCTCCTATAAAAACCGGCATGACCCAGGAAACTTCTTATACCTTTAATGTCCTATAACACGGCATCCTAAGGACTTTTGGAGTTGTGCAGAATAGGTCTCTAATATTTGCTCCTTTTCAAGCCCAGAATTCCAGCTGCAGGCATTTTCCCTCTTCATGTAAACCTTGTAAAATAAGAGATAATAGGCATAAGTATTGTGACATAATGTGTAATAACAGCCCATAATGCAATAAATATTGATATAAAAGCATGATGCAAAATGGACGTATCATTACTCCACACATCGACCGCTATCCAGCATGCATCTAGAGTATTAAGTTCATAAGAACAGAGTAACGCTTTAAGAAACATGACATGATGTAGAGGGATAAACTCAAGCAATATGATATAAACCCCATCTTTTTATCCTCGATGGCAACAATACAATACGTGCCTTGCTGCCCCTATTGTCACTGGGAAAGGGCACCGCAAGATTGAACCCAAAGCTAAGCACTTCTCCCATTGCAAGAAAGATCAATCTAGTAGGCCAAACTAAACCGATAATTCGAAGAGACTTGCAAAGATATCAAATCATGCATATAAGAATTTAGAGAAGAACCAAATATTATTCATAGATAAACTTGATCATAAATCCACAATTCATTGGATCTCGGACCACCCATCGCAAAAAGTATTACATCGAATAGATCTCCAAGAACATTGACGAGAACTTTGTATTGAGAACCAAAGAGAGAGAAGAAGCCATCTAGCTATTAACTATGGACCCGAAGGTATGTGGCAAACTACTCATACATCATCGGAGAGGCTATGGTGTTAATGTAGAAGCCCTACATGATCGAATCCCCCTTCGGCAGATCGCCGAAAAAGGCCCTAGATGGGATCTCACGGGGATAGAAGGTTGCGGCGGTGGAAAAGTGGTTTCGTGGCTCCCCCTGATGTTTTTAGGGTATAAGAGTATATATAGGCGAAAGAAGTACGTCGGTGAAGCTCCGTGGGGGCCACGAGGGTGGGGGCGCGCCTACCCCCCTGGGCGCACCCTCCTATCTCGTGGAAGCCTCGCGGAGTTCCAGACTTCCACTCCAAGTCTCCTGGTTTGCGTTTGTTCCAAGAAAGATCCTCGCGAAGGTTTCATTCCATTTGGATTCCATTTGATATTCCTTTTCTACGAAGCACTGAAATAGGCAAAAAAACAGAAGCTGGCACTGGGCCTCCAGTTAATAGGTTAGTCCCAAAAATAATATAAAAGAGCATATTAAAGCCCATTAAACATCCAAAACAGATAATATAATAGCATGTAACAATCAAAAATTATAGATACGTTGGAGATGTATCAAGCATCTCCAAGCTCCTGCTCGTTCTCGAGTAGGTAAATGATAAAAAACAGAATTTTTGATGTGGAATGCTACCTAACATAATTTTCAATGTAGTTTTATTTATTGTGACATGAATGTTCAGATTCAAAAGATTCAAGACAAAATTTTAATATTGACATAAAAATAATAATACTTCAAGCATGCTAACCAAGCAATTATGTCTTCTCAAAATAACATAGCCAAAGAAAGCTCATCCCTACAAAATCATATAGTTTGGCCATGCTTCATTTCTGTCACACAAAATGCTCCCATCATGCACAACCCCGATGACAAGCCAAGCAATTGTTTCATACTTAGCCTTTTCAAACTTTTTCAACTTTCACGCAATATATGAGCGCGAGCCATGGACATAGCACTATATGTGGAATAGAATGGTGGTTGTGGAGAAGACAAAAAGGAGGAAGATAGTCTCACATCAACTAGGCATTTCAATGGGCTATGGAGATGCCCATCGATAGATATCAATGTGAGTGAGTAGGGATTGCCATGCAATGGCACTAGAGCTATAAGTGCATGAAAGCTCAACAAAAGTAACTAAGTGAGTGTGCATCCAACTTGTTTGCTCACAAAGACCTAGGGCAATTTGAGGAAGCCCATTATTGGAATACACAAGCCAAGTTCTATAATTAAAAATTCCCACTAGTATATGAAAGTGACAACATAAGAAATTCTCTATCATGAAGATCATGGTGCTACTTTGAAGCACAAGTGTGGAAAAAGGATAGTAACATTTCTCCTTCTCTCTTTTTCTCCCATTCATTTTTTTGTTTGGGCCTTCTTCTCTTTTTTTGTCCGGAGTCCCATCCTGACTTGTGGGGTAATCATAGTCTCCATCATCCTTTCCCCACATGGGAAAATGCTCTAATAATGAAGATGGTCACATTTTTATTTACTTACAACTCAAGAATTAGAACAAAATATGACTCTATGTGAATGCCTCTGGCGGTGTACCAGGATGTGCAATGAATCAAAAGTGACATGTATAAAAAAATTATGAATGGTGGCCATGCCACAAATACGATGTCAACTACATGATCATGCAAAGCAATATCACTATGATGAAACGTGTCATAATAAACAGAATGGTGGAAAGTTGCATGACAATATATCTCGGAATGGCTATGGAAATGCCATAATAGGTAGGTATGGTGGCTTTTTTGAGGAAGGTAAATGATGGGTTTATGGTACCGGCGAAAGTTGCGCGGCACAAGAGAGGCTAGCAATGGTGGAAGGATGAGAGTGCGTATAATCCGTGAACTCAACATTAGTCATAAAGAACTCACATACTTATTGCAAAAGTCTACAATTCATCAAAACCAAGCACTATGCGCATGATCCTAGGGGGGTAGATTGGTAGGAAAAGACCATCGCTCATCCCCGACCGCCACTCATAAGGAAGGCACTCAAAGAACACCTCACGCTTCAAATTTTTCACACAACGGTTACCATACGTGCATGCTAGGGACTTGCAAACCTCAACACAAGTATTTCTCAATTTCACAATTACTCAACTAGCACAACTCTAATATTACCATCTTTACATCTCAAAACAATTATCAAGTATTAAACTATTCAATGCACTCTATATGAAAGTTTTTATTATACCCATCTTGAATGCCCATCATATTAGGACTAATTTTGTAACCAAAGCAAATTACTATGCCGTTCTAAAAGACTCTCAAAATAATATAAGTGAATCATGAGAGATCAATAATTTCTATAAAATAAAACCACCACCGTGCTCTAAAAAGATATAAGTGAAGCACTAGAGAAAAATTATCTAGCTCAAAAAATATAAGTGAAGCACATAGAGTATTCTAATAAAATCTGATTCATGTGTGTCTCTCCCAAGAGGTGTGTACAGCAAGGATGATCGTGGTAAATTAAAAAGCAAAGACTCAAATCATAAAAGACGCTCCAAGCAAAACAAATATCATGTGGTGAATAAAAATATAGCCTCAAGTAAAGTTACCGATAGACGAAAACGAAAGAGGGGATGCCTTCCGAGGCATCCCCAAGCTTAGGCTTTTGGTTGTCCTTGAGTTTTACCTTGGGGTGCAATGGGCATCCCCAAGCTTAGGCTCTTGCCACTCCTTGTTCCAAAATCCATCGAATCTTTACCAAAAAACTTGAAAACTTCACAACACAAAACTCAACAGAAAATCTCATGAGCTCCTTTAGTATAAGAAAACAAACCACCACTTTAAAGTACTGTAATTAACTAATTATTTATTTATATTGGTGTTAAACCTACTGTATTCCAACTTCTCTATGGTTCATACCCCCGGATACTAGCCATAGATTCATCAAAATAAGAAAACAACACACGAAAAACAGAATCTGTCATAACAGAACAGTGTGTAGCAATCTGGAGGTTTCGAATACTTCTGTAACTCAAAAAATTCTGAAAAATTAGGACGACCTAAATAATTTTTATATTGATCTACTTCAGTTGGAATTGGTATTTTATCGCTCTCTGGTAAAAAATGAGAATTATTTTCATGAGCGCATACTTTCTGTTTTTATTAGCAAGATCAAACAACAATCACCCAAGAAGATCCTAAAGGCTTTACTTGGCACAAACACTAATTAAAACAAAAAAACAAAATCATAACAGAGGCTAGATAAATTATTTATTACTAAGCAGGAACAAAAAGTAAAGAACAAAAATAAAATTGGGTTGCCTCCCAACAAGCGCTATAGTTTAACGCCCCTAGCTAAGCATTAATAATTTTAACGATGCTCACATGAAAGATAGCAATTGAAACACAAAGGAAGCATCATGAAGCATATGAAAATCACATCTAAGTATAACATACTTCTTATGCATAGGCATTATATAAGCAAACAAATTATCAAGACAAGCAAAAACTAGCATATGCAAGGAAGGAGAAAGAAACAATAGCAATCTCAACATAACGAGAGGTAATTTAGTGACACGAAAATTTCTACAACCATATTTTCCTCTCTCATAATAATTACATGTAGGATCATAATCAAATTCAACAATATAGCTATCACATAAAATTTCCTCTTCATGATCCACATGCATGCGAAGTTGACACTCTTCCAAAATAGTGGGATTAACATTAACTAAAGTCATGACCTCTCCAAACCCACTTTTATCAAAAATTTCATAAGATTGAACATTCTCCAAATATGTGGGATCTAAAGTTGACACTCTTCCAAACCCACTTTCAATAATATTGCAAACACTATTATCAATCTCATATTCATCATGGGGCTTAAATAAATTTTCAAGATCATAAGAAGAATCACCCCAATCATGATCATTGCAACAAGTAGCGAACATAGCAAAACTAGCATCCCCAAGCTTAGGGTTTTGCATATTATTAGCACAACTGACGTTAATAGAATTTATAATAACACGATGCTTTTTATTCAATGATCTATCGTGTATCACTTCATAAAGCACTTCATCACAATTTTTAGATTCACGAATTTCAAGCAAAACCTCATAAAGATAATCTAGTGCACTCAACTCACTAGAAATAGGTTCATCATAATTGGATATCTTAAAGAGATTAGCAAGTGGATGAGGATCCATAATAATAGATATTTAGCAAGCGAAGATGCAAGCTAATAGAAGGCACATGGTAACACGAGCAAACAGAAGGACGAACGGAAGAAGGGCGAAGGAAAAGGCAAATGTTTTCGAAAATCGTTTTAGAAGTGGGGGAGAGGAAAACGAGAGGCAAATGGCAAATAATGTAATGCGAGGGAGAAGAGTTTATGATGGGTAGTTGGTATGTCTTGACTTGGTGTAGATCTCCCTGGCAACGGCAGAAAGGACACGATGTCACCTAGAGGGGGTGAATAGGCATTTTAAAATCTTTTATGGATTTGGCTATATCCTAATGCGAAAATAAACTAAGAGGATACTTTTCAAGCACAAATCCTAAATATATTAGGCTCACTAAGTGCACCAACAACTTAGGATAAACAAGATGAGAACAACGAGGATATGAGTAAGCACAAGTAAGTCACACAAACTTACTCAATGTATATCACGAGATATGGAAATGAATAATACACACAACCATAAGTAAGCAATACAGGCTTACACAAATAGTATCACAATATATGGAATTGAATGATACAAGCAAACTCAAGTAAGCACTATAAGCTTACACAAGTTATGTCACAAGATATGGAAACGAATGTTACAAGCTAGCAATTCACACTAAGCATAAGATAGAACAATGGTAGAAAGTATGAATTGAAAATATAAAGTGTAGGCCTAAATAATCTCTTCAAGGCAATGGCCAACACAATATAATGAGGATAACAAGATATTGTGAATGCACAGTCAAGTGACCAAAGTAAACCACAAGTAAGGAGTTAGGGTTAGGGATAACCAAAGTCACGAAGACTAGGATGTATCCCGATGTTCACTTCCTTGGAGGGAAGCTAGTCACCGTTAGAGAGGTGGATGTTACCACGAAGGCACACCAACGCCACGAAGGCTCACCATATTCTCCTTGAGATATCACCATGAAGGCGATTCTCAACCACTAGTGGTAGACCTTGAGGCGGCCTCCAAACCTTCACAAACTTTCCGGGGGACAAATCACAAGTTGATTCCTCACCGGAGCACTCCTACCGCCTACGAGTCTCCAACCTCCAAGAGTAACAAGAAAAAAGGGGAAATTCTCAAGACTTGCTCAAATCACGAATTCCTTTGGTCAAGAGAGGGAGAGGGAGTGGATCCATCACTTAATTGGAAAAACTCTCAAGAACCCTCACGAATCTCTCCGGGATCTAAGATTTGGTGTAGGAGAAGTGAGAGGGAGCCATTTGTGTTCTTGGGATGATTTGGAATTAAGTGGTCAACCCTGTACCGGATTGGTAGAGGGGTATATATAGCAAGCCTAGAAAACTAGCCGTTTGTGAGTAAGTGGTTGTGACGGGCCGGACATCTGGCCGAGGCTCGGACATCTGGCCCAACTTGGGGCCCCGGACATCTGGCCCAAGTTGCCAGACATCCGGAGGACACAATCAGCATTTCAACACGGTTCTAGACATCTACGGCCGGATTTCCGTGCCAAGTCCCAGATATTCGGCCAACACAAAAACTGCATGCGCCCCAAAAGTAAAACATCCATAACTTTCTCAGGCGGACTCCGATTTTGATGATCTTGGACTCGTTTTGAAGATACGGAAAAGCTCCAGGTCCTCACACAGAGAACCACACAAGATAAACCAAAATGGAGGGTGCAAAATATGGAAAGGTAAGATCATATACATTTGGGAACCTATTTGGCTTTGGATTTTCTTTGGTAGATGTATAGGCATTTTGTATTTGTATTGGATAGGAGTGAAATATGCCTATATTGGAATATGATGTGAGGAAGTAGAAATAGAAGATGTTGACTTGAGAAAATCTATCACTAACCCCTTTGATCCCCTCTTAATAGTGCGGGATCCCTATAACTCATGAATCATAAAAGAACTATACTAGATAGCTTCCAGAAACTCATTCTTGAGCATATATCCTTTTCGATGGTCATCGATCCTCACATCTAAAGCCAAAGGAACTAATACCTTTGACTAAAGCATTCCAATTGAGCTTGATGTTTGACGTTTATGCTTGGCTCAAGTCAGAACGATAATCTTGATCATGACACTTGGTGAAGGCTTCAAATAGCTCCCCCATAAGCCATGCGGGGAGCATTGCACTGTATTCATCTTCATACGTTCGTCATGTTATCATCCACAACCTTCAAGCATGTAATCCTTCAGGATGGCTACTTGAACTTGCCCTTATCAACCATGATCATCAACACTTGATGTCATCCTCTCATGGACACTTGAGATCCCTCTCTCTCATTCTCTCTCTCTCTCTCTCTCTCTCTCTCTCTCTCTCTCTCTCTCTCTCTCTCTCTTGATGCGAGCCCATGAGAATCACCTGACCCTAAAAAACATAGATATCACATAGTATGGGTTAGTACACAAAGCGCAGTTGATAAATTCTTACCATACCACAAGATCTCATGTGGCACATGATATGTGCTTGTGTGTGGACCATCTTAGAGGTTAATCTTTGATCTTCACTATGCTTCGTTTCTTCAAGACATAATAACCAATATCTTAATTCACCATGACCATATCAAGTTTCTCCTTGAATATCATATTGGACATCATTTGCTCGTTCTCATGCTCCAACATAGTATCTTGAGAGACATAATGAATTCTTCACTTGAATTACTTGCTTCAAGACATACTAATACATGACTCAACATATGAGCTCATAATAATACTATCTTCAAGCATATGTAGAATTATTCTTTTTAATCATTCTCTCAAGATCTTGGTCCATCATGGTTCTACCCACAAGACTGAGCATGATAACATCTGAGATCCTTAATGAACTCCATATAGATCACATCTTGTTCATCACATGGAATTCATCTTGATCGTATTTGATTCAATCACCGAGCTCAACCTTGATGCATGCACAACAATCTGTATATGGCATTCATTTCGAATCCATTCTATCTCCTTCTTGCATCACCATGGAATAAACATCCTTCAGTTCATCCAATATTCTTCATGCATTGGAAATGGAACTTTCCTTCAAATGTATAACTCAATGCAAACATTAGTCCATTAGGATTGTCATCAATTACCAAAACCACACATGGGGACTACATGTACTTTCAATCTCCCCCATTTTCGTAATTGATGACAATCTCAACAAGAGGGTTCATATAATGAATTTTAACCCAAGTATGCAATTTACCCGAGGATAAATTATATACTTGGGATAGTTTTGATAGCATCAAGTGTCACAAAGATACTTGAGTTTATCACACACGGTGTACTAACGTCGAAACACTACATAAGTATTTGACGTTAGTAGAACCACAATATATAGAGCACGCTCCCCCACAATATATGCATGTGTGAATGAACTTTGAATTTCCTTGCATATATTGTTTGTCATGCACTAGGTGGAGTTTTCTCTATATATTCATTCATGCAACAAACATATGTAACCAGGGTAGATAAGCATGAATGAACAACAAGAACTTAAAATACTTATCTTAAACCCTCTAAAATCCCCCCCATTGGCAACAAATGCCAAAATGGGGAAAATCTAGAAGCCAATATATTAGGAGTTCCTCCTTAATTAATATGTGTGTGTATTAGAAGATGTGAGTGAAAATTAAACACACATATTCAATGATGAAAATTTGAGGAGCTCGGGATCTATAGAATGCACCAAGATATTATGATACGAAAATAAGCATTCTACATGTGGGAAAAACTTTTCAAAAAGATCCAAAGAACATATTTTTGGACAAGATATAATATGAATAACCAATTTGATCATCATCATCATAAAAATGTGTCCAAAAGTCATTCAAAACACATGGGTGCTCAAGATTATATGCAAAACATACAAGCACTCACGCCACAACCTCTTACCGAAACCATCATAAGAATAAAAGGAAACAACAAAGTGGCCGGCAAGGAATAAATGATATCAAGGAAAGATATGGAGTTTCACATGTACAAAATTTCTAAGAGGTCAATAATAAACATGATATGTATCCACAAAGAACCTTGCATACACAAAAGACTCAATTGACAAGAACTTGATATCCACAAGTGAATCCATTATTATACAACTGTGATCCTAGAATAAGAGCAAGGCACATGGCACAAAGCACATGGCACAAATTGATCTCATTTGCATAACACAAAGTGACGCAAGAAATCAAAAGTTCTGACGAGCCACAAGGATAAAAGAATATTATGATTTGAGCAAAGGAGTGTTCTAAGGAAAATAGAGAAGCTCCCCATGATTTGTGCACTATTTAGATTTTTTTATTTGGATACAAGTGCACAAAATAGGATCATCACTTCCCCAAAATCCATAGGAACACAAAACAATTGCAAGAAAGCATAGATAAGAAAAGAAGCCTTGCAATTGCAACAAACATATGGTTGAGCAACATGTAAATGAGGCAACCTAATAATAGGCACAACCAAAATGATGTGTGTGAGTCATGTCAAAGCACTTGAGAAGACTAATATAAGGATGAGAATTAAGCATCAACATAGTCTTGAGAAAATGAGATACCAAGGTGCCAGACATGACCTTCCCACACACACGAAGTTCAGCAGGTCACACACACATCAAGCAAATGGGTTCACAAGCACACTAATAGAAAATTAAAAATCAAAGCTTGTGACAACCCATGTTGATGATAGGAAATAATAGGCTTGTCAAGACAAGCACGATGACAACAACCTTCACCAAACATGAGTGCACTAAGATGCAAAGAGGTAAGACACACACTCATACAAAGAATGCTTCCACGGAGCCACCAAAGATATAAAAAGAGAATGAAATGGTGGATATGAAAGAACATGGATATCAACTATAGATGTAACTTCTCTCACATGTATAAGATTCTAGGTAGATGACAATCATGGTGATATATATATCCACAAAGAAGGATGTACACATGAAATAGTTACAAAAGGAAAGAATAAGATATCCAAATGGGAGTCATAAAATATACCAATGAGATCTTTGCTTGAAAGCATAGCACATGGCTTAATATTATCTTATGGTATATTAATGAACTCCAAAGACACAACCATCAAGGACATCACAACTAGCAACAAGAGATCATTGGTGGATGCATTGAGAAAGGAACCAAGTATCATAGGAACGGGTCAAGAAATTCATGCCATGATGCAACCTACACAAGGTTGACCCCATTTCTATATATATGCATGAAGTAAATACTTGTTACCGAGATAACATTGGTATGAAGTCATAGATCAATAAAATGTCCAAGATTGGCTCTAATTTACTCATAGTGACACCACCTTCATGAATAAGCCAAGTACCCAATGCTTCTCAAATGTACCTAAAACATTTTAAGTAAAATATGGTCCCCAAACTTATTGGGTCTGAAGTAGTTAGCATAACTACAACACATAGGGTAAAACCACTTAAGTATGTGCATATCGATATGAACTTGAATTTCATGCACATCAAATAAAGCAAACAAGGCATGCGAATTTACACATAGTAACTATGCATGCACATGCCTACCAAAATCCAGGGAGATACAAAATGAAACAAATGAACACATACCCATTAATAATTCCAATAACATCACTAGTCCTTCATGTTGTCCAAAAATAATCAAAGTGACAAATCAACATATTATAGCACACAAAGTTCAACATATGAATAAAGGAAAACCAATGAGCATATAAGATATGCATTGCACACATATTCATAAGAATATCTCACTAAAGTAGATATAGAATACTATAGATAATGAGATAAAAAATTCCCATAACTCCATACAAACCAATAAGATGAACTCGAACAAAATGGCATTTCGAGTTATCATTCAGCGTAGAATCCACATAAGTACATGATCATCTATACTAACACAAGCATAACATGAGAGTTTAGAAATAAACACAATGCTTGGATAGTATATTATTAACATTCCAGTTAGATAGATCATCATGCAAAGAAACAACTAGAATAGGTTTAATCAAACGATTTTCCGAATATGATTTTGAAGATAACCATGGGCAAAACCGCACAAGAATTCCATATGTAAAAAAGGCATTGCATGCCACAGAGATATAAGATACTCTCAAATATATTCTAGGTGGCATCCCATAATTGTTCACATTTAACAAGGATTGTGATATTCACAAAGCATATTTGTCGCGACCGGTTTTTCCAGGTAATAATTTCCAGAAAAGACCGTCGTGCTCATCAGCCCCAGGATTACTGTTAGCTGATGAGGCTCCATCTTGATACAGAAATTCCAAGCAAAATACAAAATATGTAGTACAAGACCATTCTGGCCTGTGAGTACAACAAATGGTTTCTAGTGGTTGATGGCGGAAGCGGGTTGTGAAACATCAGTGTCTATGGGACTCCATTTCCCACGGGAACAGCTGACCAGGTTAATTCCTATCTTCCCGAGGCTGCTATCTCCATTGAGTGGGTTCCGGGGCTGGCATCGCGTCGCTCCTCTCCGTGCAAGAAAATCTGGCCGAGACAATAGCCAGGGAGAAGCCAGTGAGTACTTTGAATGTACTCGCAAACATTATGAACACAGGTATAATATAACAATGATGTGCTGAAAACATTTTATGCTCATGACGTCAGTCACAATAGATAAATGAAACTCTGATGCGTGCAAGCAAGTTATTTATAAAATGCAATAACATAGTAGTATTAAAATTTATGAAATAGATAACAAGCAATGCCACAGTCGGGCGTCTGAGCGACACCACATAAAGGGCTTTAAAAGAAATACCACAGTCGGGCGTCTGGGCGACGCCACATAAAGGGCTTTAAAAGAAATGCCACAGTCGGGCGTCTGGGCGACACCACATAAAGGGCTTTAAAAGAAATGTCACAGTCGGGCGTCTGAGCGACACCACATAAAGGGCTTTAAAAGAAATGCCACAGTCGGGCGTCTGAGCGACGCCACATAAAGGGCTTTAAAAGAAATGCCACAGTCGGGCGTCTGAGCGGCGCCTCATAAAGGGCTTTCAAAGAAATGCCACAGTCGGGCGTCTGAGCGACGCCACATAAAGGGCTTTAAAAAGAATGCCACAATCGGGCGTCTGAGCGACACTACATAAAGGGCTTTAAAAGAAATGCCACAGTCGGGCGTCTGAGCGACGCCTCATAAAGGGCTTTCAAAGAAATGCCACAGTCGGGCGTCTGAGCGACGCCACATAAAGGGCTTTAAAAGAAACAATCATAATGAATATCCCGGAGGTAGAACCATCCCAGAGATACTCGGTAATAACAATAATATCACGTGTTAGTCAACAATAACAATAATCATAGATATCACAAGTCACGAGTAGTAAATTCCATTTTCTGGTTAACCGTTTCACCTCAGAAGACCGACACTAAGACCGACACCTGACCCATCCCAGACTGAAATCCTTAACCACGGACACGGCTATTCGAATAGGTTTATTCTCTGCAGAGGGTGTACTCTTTACCCACGAGTAACGGATTTCTTTAGTCCATCGGGACTAATCCCGTCTACGGTCTTTTTGTTGAAAACACACCTAACTTGCACACACCAGCTTAACTCACACGTGTCTGGAATCACCCACGACACCTGTTAAGCAACTCTAAGTGGGGAGGCTACAACCTCGCGTAGCATGGGATCAAATTTATATCGCGCGCTCTAAGGGGTGGCCTCCCCTCTTGGTCCCAACCGGAAACACCCATGCCCCCGGACCAGGTGGCCTGCCTACCAGCTACAACCGGTATCTTCCACCATGGCCTCTCTGTATGGTGTGTGCTAGCAAGAGGTTGACAACTTACTGAACCGTACTCTACTTGCTGTAGAGACGAGTGGTAGTACGAAACAAGTATGGGGGTTACTGGAACAAGACTCGATCTACGGTCGACTCAAGAGGTTTAAGTATTCACTGCATGATTAGTATAACAAATATATTTCGTCCAACAGAGTCACCACTCATATCACCTTATCGTGCCATATCAGACAGAACCGCCCCGACGGAGACCAGCGACAAACTCATACCTACCCAAGGCAGAGGTTTTTTCCCGGTTTCCTGCCGGTATGCATGCAAGGCTCATGAGGGTGATTATCATCACAAGTGTGTCCATTACCAACAGCATGAAAATCAATAACATGTACCCATGCATATGATCACATCACATGAAATAACAAGTCCTTCGAAATGCGGTGGTGTTATAAATGCATCAATGATCACACCAAAAATATTATGTCGGGATTCAGAATGCTTGCCTTCAATGTTGTGGAGGGGTGAGGTGCTCTCCAAAACTTTTGAAAGCTTCTTCTTTCTCCCAAAATCCTATTTGAAAATATGTTTGAATTAACACATATTTCAAAGACAGAACCAAAAAAGTTGTTTGAAAATTTTTCAAATAAATCTTAAAATAAACTAGACCAAATTTGAGGAAGGTAGGAAAAAGAATCAACTCATTTGGAGTTATATTTAAAAAGTTATAGCCAGTCAAAGTTCTGGTCAAAATCTGTTTTTAAATTAAAACAGAAAAGAAAACGTTTTGAAGAGATTACGCTTTCGCGCAGAGAAGACGTATTACGGGTATGACGCCTCCACTTACTCCAGCGTGGACGGCGCGGGGTCGCTGACAGTGGGTCCAGGGGCCCACTGGTCAGGTTTGACCAGTCGCCGCGCGTCGTCTCCCTCCTCTGCCCGAGCGGAGCGGGGCTCCGGCGATCGTCGCCGGCGTTTGGCTGCTCCTCGCGGGCTCCAGAGGGTAGGGATGGATCCGCACGGCTGGGGCGGTTCTCCTGGTGGTTGTGGGGTCGTCGGAGGTGGAGGAAATCGCCGGCGGCGAGCTCCGCGGCGGAGGGAAGCTCCGGTGACAAAGTGATTTGTTGGCGGCGATGGCTCCCGATCAAAATTAAGTAGGGGGTTGGGTTCACAGGGGAATGAGGAAGTTCCTGGCGAAGAGAACGGAGAGGGGTAGGTACTGGAGGTGCCGGATTGGCCGGGGCGGTGGCGGCGGCAGGAGTTGCCGGAGACGAGGAAGGAGGCCTCCCCGGGTCGAATGCGAGGCAGGGGAGCGCCATGGGGGTAGCATAAGGTCGCCTGCGTGCTCAGAGGGGCTCGGGGTGTCCATTTATAGCTCGCCGAGGTCGGTTCCGCGGCGGTGGATAAGGGCGGCTAGCGAACCGACGTTCTGTAGCTAGGGCGACGTGGCGGCGACGAGGGCTAGCAGACACGCTTGCGGATGAGCTCGCACTGCTCCAGGGCCAGGTGGCGAGCGGGCGAGGCTTGGGCGGCGCTGAACGGTGCAGGGCTGTCGGGCGGCGGCGGCGGCTAGCGCTTGGCCTGCCGGGCGCGGCGGGGGCTGCTTGGCGCGTTGCTGCGAGGAGGGGAGCGTGTGGCGAGGTTCTGCAGAGCGGGCCAAAGCCGTGGGGCCAGCGTGTCGGCTCGTGTGCGCGGCATGCAATATGCGCGCTCTGGGCGCGTCCAGTGCACGCACACCAGATGTTCGACACAATGCCGCGGCATGCTACAGGTCGCAGGTGAGGGTGGGGTTTACCAGATCGAGGTTAGGATCAACGGGGAGTCTAGTGGACATGCTATTTTGATCAAAGGTGCAAGTTCACAGTGCAATGCCAAAACTCATGTCAAAACTGGTCATGCTCTCCAGGTGTTTGACAAAATGCCAATGGCACCTAGGCATGTCTTGGAGTGGCCAAAAACTCCAGATGGGGGTCTCTGTGGATGAAAGAGAGGGTGGTGTGGTTATTTGGTGAAATGCACAAACTTGTTAGTGCAAGTCTAGCAGAATTTCAATTCTGGACAGGAAATAAATGGCATTATTTCATGAACCAAAATTGATCTAATGGGTGCATGCTCCTGGGTTAAGGGGTTTAACATGGAGGACTACAAGTAGGAGAAATAACCATGGATATAGGAGCAACTAAAATGGGTGTTGCTGTACAAATCATCAAGTTGGTCCAGAATGGAAATGAGGTTGATTCACTCAAAATTTTCAAAGAACAACCCTGGATTTTTGCACAAAGTGGAATAATATGCTCCTACTGACCTCCCCTAATTTTGGTAGAAGTTTTAAAGAAATATATAAAAGGGTTGTAGTGCAAAATGCACTCTGGACCAGAGAAGAAAAATTGAGTGCAGGGCTCAAAATATTCCATGAAGGAAATATATTTTTGCATAAAAGTGATTTAAAAACATAACCTGACATCTCCAAATTTTTGTGGAAATTTTAAGTGAATCTATCAAATGGTTGTAGTTCAAATATGGCCATTTAACCTTGAAAAACTATTTTCAAGAAAGTAAAGATCAAGCAATTAATTTAGTTAATTAGTTACACTGATAAAAGGAAAGTTTTTCTTGAGAGGTTAAACAAGTCCAATAACATACTTGAAAAATTTTCTCTTTGGGAAAAACTCATCATAACAGGGAAGGAAATGAGTCAAAAATCAAAATGGAGCTCAGAAATCCAAAGTTTTAATTCCTGGCAAAATTTTAATTTAATAAAACAAGGCCAAATTTTTGGGGTGTCACAGATACTACCCCCCTTAAGAAAAATCTCATCCTCGAGATTTGTTAAAAGCTGTTTTAAGAAAACTATACGCAATAAAAAGTGGCTACAGTGAGAGGGCAATAAGTGGTGAAAAACCACAGTGTGGATACTGGTGCTGCGTGGAAAAGTCTACGGTTCGGAACAAAATCGGGTGATTTCTAAGCTGGATAAAAATTTAGAATAATCTTCTAAATTTAAATATACGCTGGTCGTACCCGAGAGCACAGTGCTCTCTCTGGCCGACAGGTGGACCCGGGGCCCACTGTCAGCCTCTTCTTCTCCCACTGGCTCTTCCTTCTTCCTTTCTCCCGCGCGCTTTCTCGCGCTTTCTCCACCGGTGATGCCTAATGCGTAGGGCATCTAGGCCGTACCGTGGTAGTGCTCGGGTGCTAGCTGCCGGTGCAGCGTGCACTCACCTCGCGGGCCAGCGCGCTGTCGGCACTGCTCGCGGATTCGACTCCGAACACTGGCGATCGGCGACGAGCGGAGTTGGTGGACTTCGCCCACCGTACACCGAGCTCGAGCTATAAAAACGGCCGGGGTGACCCTCTCTTCTTCCTTACATCTGGCCTCACTTCTCCTCTTCCTTCTTTCTCCATTACTGCTTACAGAAGCTTGGGTGAGGCTCTAATGGCAGAGGCGATGCCGGACTGGTTTGTGATCCTGATATGCGGAGGGCTGGCGACACTGCTGGGGCTCTCTGTGCTCCTGTGCGCGATGATCTTCGACGAGTATCGCGATGCTGCGGCTCGGGTGTTGGTTCTCCGCGATGGCGGTGATCATGAGGAGTAGATGGAGTGTGTCGGGTGCTAACTGTTGTTAGGGGGTGATTAGCTGGATGTAACGCCGTTGCAAAGTTTTGCAAACAGTGTATGTGTCCGAATGACTATGGTTGTGAGTCTGCTGCGTAGTGCTGTGTGAAATTAATTCGCGTCGTGAAAAAGGGCAGGTGTAGCAACTCAGGGAAAAGAAATCTCGCTCCAGGATTTTGCGAGGGAAAAACAGTTAATTTAAAGGAGCATAAACCACAACAAAAACTACACACATTAGTAGAAGCCAAATAATTGACTCGCCGTACAAACTCAGGGTATCACGCATAAGTCACATACGTAAATAAATGCTGCAAGGAACAAATACAATAGTGACGTCTAAAAAGAAAACGGTAACTGGACGGGGTCCTGATAAAATGTCTCTGGTAAAGGAATACATTCCTCTTCAATCGGAGGCAGTGGATTGACCAGTCGATGTATGCATCTCTCCGGGTCGGGTCTCAGTGGTCTGCCGATGGCAATCTGAGGATTTAAATCTGCGAGGCTCTGAAGATAATCCATCACTCGCTGGTTCAAATGCTCTTGAGCAATGATGTATTGGATAAGGTTGGCCAGAACTGGGTCTCTCTCAATACGTCCACCGGGAAAAGATGTTACTTCTCCGGGTGCTGCACAGCTCGGAAAGTAATAATATCCTCGTTCGCGGGCATAGGGTACTGCGGATCGAAGACGAGCAATCGCTTCTTTCGCAGCAGCCTCTATGGCCAAGTGTGGGGTTGGCATAGATTTCCCCACGAAGGAAACTTCTATTGGATCTTGGTTGGGGTCTACAGGCGGAATGTGTACTGCTGCCCAATATTCTGAGGTGGATGGGGTGATCCTCGATTTGAACAGCTCGTACTGGGGTGGCTGGGTAGAACCCATGGTACTGCAGGTAAAATCCCACAATATTTTGACAAAGCTACCTGGGGTTGCATCTGGGGTTCTCAGATGAATGCTGGGGCTCGGCATGACAGGGAAAAGCGTGAGTGTGGTGCACAAGGTGAGGGTTGCTGGGTAAGGGCACAAGATGGCCTTTATATAGCAATGGAGCTGGATCATTTTTACCGTGGTGAAAGGTAAAAATTTGCCAGCTTAGCTCCAAATGTCGGGTCAGTGTCAGAGATACACATATCTCATAAAAAACGCGTTACTGTGGTTGTCGTCGGGTTGGTTTTGGTAGTTGTGCCCGGAAAAATATGCAGTTATGCGCTGACCAAATACGCAAGGATACTATTAAGACAGAGGCACAACGACAGGCTGCGTTAATATACACGGTCGCGTGATTACAAAGCGAGGATACATTGAAACTTGGTACTACTCATACGGCTTAGTCTACCTCGTTTATGTCTAAACGGGCGTGCCTGGTGGATGTCGAGGCTTCTCCACGTGTCTCTCTGCCGGGATTAGTCGGAGATGGCGGAGGAACTGCAGGGTCGGGGTAGTGATGATGACCATCGCGGGGATTGTTGGCCACAACCCCGTTGGAGTGTGCTCCCAAAATGCGACGAAGCACCTCTGGGGTTATCGCAGCACCTTGGCCGATGGCTGGGGCAGACCTCGGGGTCTCGATCGGTTGTCCAAACAGCACGACTGGGTTGTCGGCGTTGCGCTCGTTTTCTCCTCTCGCCGGGTCTCGACGAACCAGCTCTCCACGAGCTGCGATTAGATCAATGGTGATCTGGTCGAACAGTGCCTCTAGTGCACTTACATAGCGCACTAGGTGCAACAATGCGGGGTCCGTCTCGTGATCTCCGTTGGCAACTTGGGGTGGTCTACCATACCCTTCACGCCTGGGGTAGTAGTGGAACGAGCGACAATTAACTCTGGGCGACAAGTGCCTGAGATGAACTATAGCCTCTCGAGCGGCTAGTTGGATGGCTTGTGGCTCAAAGGAAGTTGTCCTTCCGGTGAACTTGTAGGGGCGCTCGGGTGCTAGACCCCTACCGTAGATGTGCACAGTGGCCCAGAATTGACGGTCTTCACCGCTCATGGGTCCTTGATACACAACATATTCTGGTGGCTCCTCTAACGCATAGGCACGACGGGTGAGGTTTGCAAGGATTGTCACAAAACCTCCAAGGTTGGTTGCTGTGGTTTCGTTGTGCACGACAGGGCCAGGCATTGTGGCTCGGTTTGGGGTAGCGGCTGTGATGTGCTGGTTGAGGCTAGCATGCCCTTTTTATAAGAAAAAGGGGACGGAGTCTTCCTCCGCACGCTTGCGAGAAAGGACTATTTAGGGGCCGGTCACTGGCGCATGAGCGACAGGTTAGGTTGATAGGTTGGGCACCGACTGCCAAAAGGTGTTGGGTCACTGTGTGGCTATCTTGCATGAGAAGCTTGGCTGGGATTTGGCTAAGGTCTAGTGGGTTGGTTTGCCTAAGTTTATTGACCTGGCTAAGATAGGATTAGCCAATGGTCAGCCTGGCTCTGATACCAAGCCTGTCGCGACCGGTTTTTCCGGGTAATAATTTCCAGAAAAGACCGTCGTGCTCATCAGCCCCAGGATTACTGTTAGCTGATGAGGCTCCATCTTGATACAGAAATTCCAAGCAAAATACAAAATATGTAGTACAAGACCATTCTGGCCTGTGAGTACAACAAATGGTTTCTAGTGGTTGATGGCGGAAGCGGGTTGTGAAACATCAGTGTCTATGGGACTCCATTTCCCACGGGAACAGCTGACCAGGTTAATTCCTATCTTCGCGAGGCTGCTATCTCCATTGAGTGGGTTCCGGGGCTGGCATCGCGTCGCTCCTCTCCGTGCAAGAAAATCTGGCCAAGACAATAGCCAGGGACAAGCCAGTGAGTACTTTGAATGTACTCGCAAACATTATGAACACAGGTATAATATAACAATGATGTGCTGAAAACATTTTATGCTCATGACATCAGTCACAATAGATAAATGAAACTCTGATGCGTGCAAGCAAGTTATTTATAAAATGCAATAACATAGTAGTATTAAAATTTATGAAATAGATAACAAGCAATGCCACAGTCGGGCGTCTGAGCGACACCACATAAAGGGCTTTAAAAGAAATACCACAGTCGGGCGTCTGGGCGACGCCACATAAAGGGCTTTAAAAGAAATGCCACAGTCAGGCGTCTGGGCGACACCACATAAAGGGCTTTAAAAGAAATGCCACAGTCGGGCGTCTGAGCGACACCACATAAAGGGCTTTAAAAGAAATGCCACAGTCGGGCGTCTGAGC
>NC_041380.1:450576462-450595190 GCF_002162155.2 Triticum dicoccoides | reverse complement strand
AGCAAGTTATTCATAAAACTGCAATAACATGGTAGTATAAACACTTATGAAAACAAATAACAAGCAATGCCACAGTCGGGCGTCTGAGCGACACCACATAAAGGGCTTTAAAAGAAATGCCACAGTCGGGCGTCTGAGCGACACCACATAAAGGGCTTTAAAAGAAATGCCACAGTCGGGCGTCTGAGCGATGCCACATAAAGGGCTTTAAAAGAAATGCCACAGTCGGGCGTCTGAGCGACGCCACATAAAGGGCTTTAAAAGAAATGCCACAGTCGGGCGTCTGAGCGGCGCCTCATAAAGGGCTTTCAAAGAAATGCCACAGTCGGGCGTCTGAGCGACGCCACATAAAGGGCTTTAAAAAGAATGCCACAGTCGGGCGTCTGAGTGACACCACATAAAGGGCTTTAAAAGAAATGCCGCAGTCGGGCGTCTGAGCGACGCCTCATAAAGGGCTTTCAAAGAAATGCCACAGTCGGGCGTCTGAGCGACGCCACATAAAGGGCTTTAAAAGAAACAATCATAATGAATATCCCGGAGGTAGAACCATCCCAGAGATACTCGGTAATAACAATAATATCACGTGTTAGTCAACAATAACAATAATCATAGATATCACAAGTCACGAGTAGTAAATTCTATTTTCTGGTTAACCGTTTCACCTCAGAAGACCGACACTAAGACCGACACCTGACCCATCCCAGACTGAAATCCTTAACCACAGACACGGTTATTCGAATAGGTTTATTCTCTTCAGAGGGTGTACTCTTTACCCACGAGTAACGGATTTCTTTAGTCCATCGGGACTAATTCCGTCTACGGTCTTTTTGTTGAAAACACACCTAACTTGCACACACCAGCTTAACTCATACGTGTCTGGAATCACCCACGACACCTGTTAAGCAACTCTAAGTGGGGAGGCTACAACCTCGCGTAGCATGGGATCAAATTTATATCGCGCGCTCTAAGGGGTGGCCTCCCCTCTCGGTCCCAACCGGAAACACCCATACCCCCGGACCAGGTGGCCTGCCTACCAGCTACAACCGGTATCTTCCACCATGGCCTCTCTGTACGGTGTGTGCTAGCAAGAGGTTGACAACTTACTGAACCGTACTCTACTTGCTGTAGAGACGAGTGGTAGTACGAAACAAGTATGGGGGTTACTGGAACAAGACTCGATCTACGGTCGACTCAGGAGGTTTAAGTATTCCCTGCATGATTAGTATAACAAATATATTTCGTCCAACAGAGTCACCACTCATATCACCTTACCGTGCCATATCAGACAGAACCGTCCCGACGGAGACCGGCGACAAACTCATACCTACCCAAGGCAGAGGTTTTTTCCCAGTTTCCTGCCGGTATGCATGCAAGGCTCATGAGGGTGATTATCATCACAAGTGTGTCCATTACCAACAGCATGAAAATCAATAACATGTACCCATGCATATGATCACATCACATGAAATAACAAGTCCTTCGAAATGCGGTGGTGTTATAAATGCATCAATGATCACACCAAAAATATTATGTCGGGATTCAGAATGCTTGCCTTCAATGTTGTGGAGGGGTGAGGTGCTCTCCAAAACTTTTGAAAGCTTCTTCTTTCTCCCAAAATCCTATTTGAAAATATGTTTGAATTAACACATATTTCAAAGACAGAACCAAAAAAGTTGTTTGAAAATTTTTCAAATAAATCTTAAAATAAACTAGACCAAATTTGAGGAAGGTAGGAAAAAGAATCAACTCATTTGGAGTTATATTTAAAAAGTTATAGCCAGTCAAAGTTCTGGTCAAAATCTGTTTTTAAATTAAAACAGAAAAGAAAACGTTTTGAAGAGATTACGCTTTCGCGCAGAGAAGACGTATTACGGGTATGACGCCTCCACTTACTCCAGCGTGGACGGCGCGGGGTCGCTGACAGTGGGTCCAGGGGCCCACTGGTCAGGTTTGACCAGTCGCCGCGCGTCGTCTCCCTCCTCTGCCCGAGCGGAGCGGGGCTCCGGCGATCGTCGCCGGCGTTTGGCTGCTCCTCGCGGGCTCCAGAGGGTAGGGATGGATCCGCACGGCTGGGGCAGTTCTCCCGGTGGTTGTGGGGTCGTCGGAGGTGGAGGAAATCGCCGGCGGCGAGCTCCGCGGCGGAGGGAAGCTCCGGTGACAAAGTGATTTGTTGGCGGCGATGGCTCCCGATCAAAATTAAGTAGGGGGTTGGGTTCACAGGGGAATGAGGAAGTTCCTGGCGAAGAGAACGGAGAGGGGTAGGTACTGGAGGTGCCGGATTGGCCGGGGCGGTGGCGGCGGCAGGAGTTGCCGGAGACGAGGAAGGAGGCCTCCCCGGGTCGAATGCGAGGCAGGGGAGCGCCATGGGGGTAGCATAAGGTCGCCTGCGTGCTCAGAGGGGCTCGGGGTGTCCATTTATAGCTCGCCGAGGTCGGTTCCGCGGCGGTGGATAAGGGCGGCCGGCGAACCGACGTTCTGTAGCTAGGGCGACGTGGCGGCGACGAGGGCTAGCAGACACGCTTGCGGATGAGCTCGCACTGCTCCAGGGCCAGGTGGCGAGCGGGCGAGGCTTGGGCGGCGCTGAACGGTGCAGGGCTGTCGGGCGGCGGCGGCGGCTAGCGCTTGGCCTGCCGGGCGCGGCGGGGGCTGCTTGGCGCGTTGCTGCGAGGAGGGGAGCGTGTGGCGAGGTTCTGCAGAGCGGGCCAAAGCCGTGGGGCCAGCGTGTCAGCTCGTGTGCGCGGCATGCAATATGCGCGCTCTGGGCGCGTCCAGTGCATGCACACCAGATGTTCGACACAATGCCGCGGCATGCTACAGGTCGCAGGTGAGGGTGGGGTTTACCAGATCGAGGTTAGGATCAACGGGGAGTCTAGTGGACATGCTATTTTGATCAAAGGTGCAAGTTCACAGTGCAATGCCAAAACTCATGTTAAAACTGGTCATGCTCTCCAGGTGTTTGACAAAATGCCAATGGCACCTAGGCATGTCTTGGAGTGGCCAAAAACTCCAGATGGGGGTCTCTGTGGATGAAAGAGAGGGTGGTGTGGTTATTTGGTGAAATGCACAAACTTGTTAGTGCAAGTCTAGCAGAATTTCAATTCTGGACAGGAAATAAATGGCATTATTTCATGAACCAAAATTGATCTAATGGGTGCATGCTCCTGGGTTAAGGGGTTTAACATGGAGGACTACAAGTAGGAGAAATAACCATGGATATAGGAGCAACTAAAATGGGTGTTGCTGTACAAATCATCAAGTTGGTCCAGAATGGAAATGAGGTTGATTCACTCAAAATTTTCAAAGAACAACCCTGGATTTTTGCACAAAGTGGAATAATATGCTCCTACTGACCTCCCCTAATTTTGGTAGAAGTTTTAAAGAAATATATAAAAGGGTTGTAGTGCAAAATGCACTCTGGACCAGAGAAGAAAAATTGAGTGCAGGGCTCAAAATATTCCATGAAGGAAATATATTTTTGCATAAAAGTGATTTAAAAACATAACCTGACATCCCCAAATTTTTGTGGAAATTTTAAGTGAATCTATCAAATGGTTGTAGTTCAAATATGGCCATTTAACCTTGAAAAACTATTTTCAAGAAAGTAAAGATCAAGCAATTAATTTAGTTAATTAGTTACACTGATAAAAGGAAAGTTTTTCTTGAGAGGTTAAACAAGTCCAATAACATACTTGAAAAATTTTCTCTTTGGGAAAAACTCATCATAACAGGGAAGGAAATGAGTCAAAAATCAAAATGGAGCTCAGAAATCCAAAGTTTTAATTCCTGGCAAAATTTTAATTTAATAAAACAAGGCCAAATTTTTGGGGTGTCACAATATCACTTCCCCATAATGTGGTGATCCATTAATATCTCAAAAGAGCCCAATAAGATGCAACTAAAATGCAATGAAGGCTCGAGATTACACACACAAATATATGACGTGCATTGCAACCTACACATGCTAGATAACGCAAATCAAGCATATTAGGGGACACAACATATACAAACACATGCTAGGTACAAAACCTAAACATGCATGGGGCTAGTAACTTTCAATGTAGACAATATAAATACAGGTTACCGCCAGGAGGAGCATTGGAATGACAAATATGATGATAATTCACTTGACTTGGTTTGAACCATAATGAATGGTGAGAATCATTTTCTTCATGAACTAGCCAAGTCTCCAATGCCCTCCACACACCTATTGATAAAGTTTGAGCTCGATGGTCCGCAACCACGTTGGGTCCTAAGAAGTTAGTAACAATAGGCTTGGCAACCCAAATGGTCTTATCCACTTTCAAACCACTTTGGGCACAAACATACTTGGCAAACATATTACCATCAATTTCCTTCCTAAGTGAATAATGTTCATTGATAATTGGAGGCTTAGAGATGTTACCGTTGGGACATGATGAAGCTATGTGTCCCTTCTTATGGAAAATATAGCAACATGTACTCCCCCTTCTCTTCTTCTTTACTTTCTCAACTTGGGAAGTAATAACATGGTTCATCATGGATACTGGGTGAGGGAGTCCTGGATTAGGGAGTGTCCGGATGGCCGGACTATACCTTCAGCCGGACTCCTGGACTATGAAGATACAAGATTGAAGACTCCGTCCCGTGTCCGGAAGGGACTTTCCTTGGCGTGGAAGGCAAGCTTGGCGATACGGATACGTAGATCTCCTACCATTGTAACCGACTTTGTGTAACCCTAACCCTCTCCGGTGTCTATATAAACCGGAGGGTTTTAGTCCGTAGGACAACATATAGAACAACAATCATACCATAGGCTAGCTTCTAGGGTTTAGCCTCTTCGATCTCGTGGTAGATCTACTCTTGTACTACCCATATCATCAATATTAATCAAGCAAAAACGGTTCGAATAATTACCGGGTCGTGGCGTAATGTCGTGTTGCCGAAACGTGTCAGCAGATTAGATTTGTGGAAATATTATTCTCTCTACGGTGGTATGTGGAACTTATTTTGCAGGGTCGGACACTATCCTTGTATTCAAATCCTTCCGTGATGTATTCGGAGGAGGAACCTGCCTTGCAATGCCGAAGACAATACTGCGCGCCGGACTCATCGTCATTGAAGCCTGCTTCAGGGGCTACTGAGGGAGTCCTGGATTAGGGGGTCTCTGGACAGCCGGACTATATTCTTTAGTCGAACTGTTGGACTATGAAGATACAAGATTGAAGACTTCGTCTTGTGTCCGGATGGGACTCTACTTGGCGTGGAAGGCAAGCTAGGCAATACGGATATGTGTATCTCCTCCTTTGTAACCGACCTTGTGTAACCCTAACCCTCTCCGGTGTCTATATAAACCAGAGGGTTTTAGTCCGTAGGACACAACAACTACAACATACAATCATACCATAGGCTAGCTTCTAGGGTTTAACCTCTCTGATCTCGTGGTAGATCTACTCTTGTACTACCCATATCATCAATATTAATCAAGCAGGACGTAGGGTTTTACCTCCATCAAGAGGGCCCGAACCTGGGTAAAACATTGTGTCCCCTGCCTCCTGTTACCATCTGCCTTAGACGCACAGTTCGGGACCCCCTACCCGAGATCCGCCGGTTTTGACACCGACAATGTGTTTCTCATTTATGGAGGTGACAAAGAGCTCATCATAAATGGTTACGTTGATGCAAGCTTTGACACTGATCCAGACGATTCTACATCGCAAACCGGATACGTGTTTATATTAAACTGTGGAGTTGTTAGTAGGAGCAGTTCTAAACAAAGCATCATGGCGGGATCTACATGTGAAGCGGAGTACATAGCTGCTTCGGAAGCAGAAAATGAAGGAGTCTGGATGAAGGAGTTCATATCCGATCTAGGTGTCATACCTAGTGCATCGGGTCCAATGAAAATATTTTGTGACAAGACTAGTGCAATTGCCTTGGCAAAGGAATCCAGATTTCACAAGAGAGCCAGACACATCAAGAGACGCTTCAACTCCATCCGAGATCAAGTCCAGGTGGGAGACATAGAGACTTGCAAGATACATATGGATCTGAATGTTGCAGACCCGTTGACTAAGGCTCTTCCACGAGCAAAACATGATCAGCACCAAGGCTCCATGGGTGTTAGAATCATTACTGTGTAATCTAGATTATTGACTCTAGTGCAAGTAGGAGACTGAAGGAAATATGCCCTAGAGGCAATAATAAAGTTATCATTTATTTCCTTATATCATGATAAATGTTTATTATTCATGCTAGAATTGTATTAACCGGAAACATAATACTTGTGTGAATATATAGACAAACAGAGTGTCACTAGTATGTCTCTACTTGACTAGCTCGTTGATCAAAGATGGTTATGTTTTCTAGCCATAGACATGAGTTGTCATTTGATTAACGGGATCACATCATTAGGAGAATGATGTGATTGACTTGACCCATTCCATTAGCTTAGCACTTGATCGTTTAGTATGTTGCTATTGCTTTCTTCATGACTTATACATGTTCTTATGACTATGAGATTATGCAACTTCCGTTTACTGGAGGAACACTTTGTGTGCTACCAAATGTCACAACATAACTGGGTGATTATAAAGGTGCTCTACAGGTGTCTCCAAAGGTACTTGTTGGGTTGGCGTAATTTGAGGTTAGGATTTGTCACTCCGATTGTCGGAGAGGTATCTCTGGACCCACTCGGTAATGCACATCACTATAAGCCTTGCAAGCATTGTAACTAATGAGTTGGTTACGATATGATGTATTACAGAACGAGTAAAGAGACTTGCTGGTAACAAGATTGAACTAGGTATTGAGATACCGACGATTGAATCTCGGGCAAGTAACATACTGATGACAAAGGGAACAACGTATGTTGTTATGCGGTTTGACCGATAAAGATCTTCGTAGAATATGTAGGAGCCAATATGAGCATCCAGGTTCCGCTATTGGTTAATGACCAGAGACGTGTCTCGATCATGTCTACATAGTTCTCGAACCCATAGGGTTCGCACGCTTAAAGTTCTATGACGATTATATTATGAGCCCTATTCAAGAATTCATCCGATTAACCAGTTAACTTGCCGATTAATCCCTACTCATAGGGTGCCCGAGTAGTCGATTACCCGATAAATCATCCGATTAATTGATTAAATGGCCGATTAACTTGCCGATTAGCCTATTAATCCCCTCCTCACCAGCCGACCAAGCAGTTACCAGTTAACGATTTCCTCAACAATGATTATGAGTTTTTGTGTTTTGATGTACCGAAGGTAGTTTGGAGTCTGGGATGTGATCACGGACATGACGAGGAGTCTCGAAATGGTCGAGACATAAAGATTGATATATTGGAAGCCTATATTTGGATATCGGAAGTGTTCCGGGTGAATCGGGATTTTACCAGAGTACCGGGGGTTACCGGACACCCCCCCCCCTCCCCCGGGGAAGTAATGGGCCTATTGGGCCTTAGTGGAGAAGAGAGAGGGCAGCCAGGAGGTGGCACGCGCCCCCCTTGCCCCAATCCAAATTGGACAAGGGAAGGGGGCGGCGGCCCCCCTCTCCTTCTTTCTCTCCACCTCCTCCTTCCCCCCTTCTCCTACTCCTACTAGGAAAGGAGGAGTCCTACTCCCGGTGGGAGTAGGACTCCCCCCTTGGCGCGCCCTCCTTGGCCGACCGCCTCTCCCCCCTTGCTCCTTTATATACGGGGGCAGGGGGCACCTCTAGACACACAAGTTGATCTGTTGATCTCTCCCATCCGTGTGCGGTGCCCCCCTCCACCATATTCCACCTCGGTCATATCGTAGCGATGCTTAGGCAAAGCCCTGTGTCGGTAGCAACATCATCACCGTCATCACACCGTCGTGCTGACGGAACTCTCCCGTGAAGCTCTGCTGGATCAGAGTTCACGGGACGTCATCGAGCTGAATGTGTGCTGAACTCGGAGGTGCCGTGCGTTCGGTACTTGGATCGGTCGGATCGTGAAGACGTACGACTACATCAACCGCGTTGTGCTAATGCTTCTGCTTTCGGTCTACGAGGGTATGTGGACAACACTCTCCCCTCTCGTTGCTATGCATCACCATGATCCTTCGTGTGCGTAGGATTTTTTTTGAAATTACTACGTTACCCAACAATTTTATGATGGAGTCGGACTCTACAGGGGCAGCCAGATGATCCCGGCTCCAATCCCCGTGCGGATCCGAGCGGGAGAATTCCCTCGGGATCTGCGGCGTCAGGCGCAGGAGGATCGGATGCGGGATCCACGCCCGCCTCTGGTTTGTTGCCCAAGCTGGACGACCTCGCAGCAGGGCCAGGTGGGCCTCCTGCACGTGGTTCTGGTCGGGCGCTGGACACGCCGGCTCAGTGGGCTACTCCCGCGGTAGGGCCAGGAGGGCCCCCCGCACGTGGCCTTGGTCAGGTGCCGCCCCAGGAGGGTGCAGCTGGGCCCTCTACGCGTGGCCCAGGAGCAGTCGCGTCCTCCGACACGTCTCTGGATGCACCAAGTGGCAGCATGGGAGAGGAGGCTGGCTGCGCCGGTGCATCTCTACAGGAGTTACACCCTAGCGGATCTTCTGCGGCTGCTGGATCCGATGTGTCATCTTCATCCAATCGGCTTCAACAACAACTTTCTCGCCCGGCTTCACCGCCTCCTAAACTCTCCCACACCATATCACAGAGTGGTATAATTAAACCCAAACTTTACAATGATGGTTGTGTACGTTGGGGTTCCTTTTGTGCCGCAGGTGAACTGCAAAGTGTGAGTGAAGCACTTGGTGAACCACGATGGAAGGAGGACATGGATGAGGAATTTGTTGCCCTTATGAAAAACAGAACTTGGCATCTCGTTCCACCAGCTAGAGGGAGGAACATTATTGATTGTAAGTGGGTCTACAAAGTAAAAAAGAAAATTTGATGGTACTGTTGACAGGTACAAGGCACGCCTAGTAGCCAAAGTGTTCAAGCAAAGGTATGGAATTGACTACGAGGACACATTTAGTCCTGTAGTAAAGGCTGCTACTATTCGGTTAATTCTTTTAGTTGCAGTGTCTAGAAACTGGTGCATTCGACAACTAGATGTAAAGAACGCGTTCTTGCATGGTGTTCTAGAAGAGGAAGTGTTTATGAGACAACCTCTTGGGTATGAAAGCTTAAAATTTCCACGTCATGTTTGTAAGCTTGATAAGGAACTATATGGACCGAAACAAGCACCTAGAGCTTGGTACTCACGCCTGTCATTGAAGTTGCAGTCACTAGGTTTCCTTCCTTCCAAGGGTGATACATCATTGTTCTTTTACCATCATCATGGGATTACTATTTTTATGCTCATATATGTTGATGATATTGTTGTTACATGTTCATCATCTAAAGCAGTTGAGACCCTTCTCAAGGATTTGAATAAGGAGTTTGCTCTCAAAGACTTGGGTAATCTTCATTTCTTTCTCGGGATTGAGGTAAAAATTATGCCAAATGGTATTGTGCTTTCACAAGGGAAGTATGTGCAACAAATTCTTCAGAGGATGGGGATGAAAGGCTGCAAACCGTCGTCCACACCATTGTCCACTTCTGAAAAATTGTCTCTCCATGATGGGGAGGTACTTAGCGCCGAGGATGCCACCAGGTATAGGAGCATTGTAGGAGATTTACAATATTTGACATTGACTCGACCAGATATTTCTCATTCAGTCAATAAAGTTTGTCAGTTCTTACATGATCCTACTATTGTGCATTGGACTACAGTAAAAAGGATTCTCAGGTATCTGCAAGGAACTAAGGATCATGGACTCAGACTTAGCAAGTCAGATTCAATGCTAGTAAGTGCTTTTTCATATGCAGATTGGGCAGGCTGTCCTGATGACAGAAGGTCCACATGGGGGTTTGCAGTATTTCTTGGCAGTAACTTGATTTTGTGGAGTGCTCGTAAACAACCCATTGTCTCTTGATCAAGTACAGAGGCAGAGTATAAGGCTTTAGCCAACGCAACTTCTGAAGTGATTTGGGTTCAGAACTTGTTGATAGAATTGGGTATTCATCATCCAAAGGGAGGCTCACTTTGGTGCGATAAACTTGGTGCCACATACTTATCTGCCAATCATATTTTTCATGCCAGGACAAAGCATATCGAGATTGATTATCATTTTGTCCATGAACGAGTGGCTGACAAATTGTTGAATATCAGGTTCATTCCTACTGGTGATCAGGTAGCAGATGGTTTTACCAAGCCACTCACTCGGCGGCAGTTAGAAGCTTTCAGGCACAATCTCAACTTGGATAGTTGTGATTGAGGTAGAGTGTTAAACATTGTATTCTCTACGTATATACACGGTGTATGTATAAACCGTGTGTATCACGTTGTAGGCGTGCGTGTATCGTGTTGTGTTGGTTAGGCAGGTATGATCGATCTATCTTGACGTTGTAGTTATCCTGTAGATAGATGAGATCGATCCTAAACTCCCGAACCTCCTCTCTGTAATCTCTTCGGCCTTTTGCCTTATTTAACATACGCTTAACCCATAGTTTCACACACAAAAAATATTTGTGGTTACCCATTGCAACTGTTATTTTTTTACCCTTTAACATATATATCTTGGGGGCTTTATATAACTCACGCTTGATCCAGCCAAACGAAAGCATGCATGCAGCCACAATCACTGTCGTAGGGAATTAGAAAGTACTAACGCACTTATATTATGGGACAGAGGGAGTACTGATTAACACACGAACGTTACATGCTAACACAAACTAACACATATAGAACTTGAACCGATCAGCACTAGCTAGTTGGCCCCAAACGCCCACACTTAACATGCTACATATAAAAGAACTTGGACAAAGATTGTCAAATCGATGGAACTAATAAGTGCAAGATTTAACCATCGAGGACACTAATAAGCAAGAGCAATCTTAATGGAGAAATCTTCATGGCCTTCTTCCATGCTAAATATCAATCAAACCCCGAGATCTTTGTCATCGTGTCCGTGCTCGCCGGCGACCCTTAGGGGTTAGGCGAGGCAAAAGGTCCGGTGGCCTAGGGCCCATCTTAAGTAAGGGCCTAATGTATCTACATACTTAAATAAATTGCAAAAAAGAGGGCATTTGCTCCCCTCCCCTCCCCTCCTTGATGCACTTCACCATGTTGTATCTATTCAGTAGTTATTTTATTGTTGAGTACATTATATCACATGTAGATGGTATATTGTGCTGGAATTTTGTCTATTTTGGGCCTAGCCCAATAGCAGTTTTAGAAATTCCTAATAAATCCTAGAGGCCCACGCAGCCCATTCATGTAAGGCAAGAGGTGGAACAAAAGTTTAGTCCCACATTGGTAGTTTAGAGGGAGTTGGACCTCTTTATAAGGGAGGTTCTTTCCCCACATGTATGAGCATGAGAACAAGAGGGACATCCACGCGCGCTCCTCCTCCGTCGCCCACCTCGCCACGCCATGCCACGCCTCGTCACAATGCGCCGCGGGTTGCGGGAATGAGCCGAGCCAATGTCTAAAATTTTTCCATGCACTATGGGTATATGAAAGGTCACGTGGGAGTTGAAACGTTTTCTGTAGTGGACACTGAATTCGAATGGTGCGCCTCTTCGGCCGATGCCTGTTCGCTTCGTCTCCCTTTGTTGCTTCACCTCCCGCCGCAGCCTCTTCGCGTCCTTCTCCTGTGCCTATATAAGAGAGGTCGCTCCTCTCCAGAGAGACACAACGGAAGCTCCTCTTCCTCTCGCCACAAAGTTCCAACCACTGCGCTGCTGCTACGTTCTTCCCCACCCCGTCTTGCGGCTGCACCGCAGGTCGGGATAGTAGGCCTCCAGAACCACACCTTTTGAGTCCTGTACGGGAGAAGGGTTATAAGGTTTTTGGGGAGCGCTCCGCGCGACTACTGGCTTCTTCATCACGGACTCCGACGACTACTTCCCCGGCGACGACTTCTTCCCCGACGTCCACGACCTCCTCAACGACATGGCAGGCGAGGACATCGACCCCAAGTCCAGCGCTTCTGCTGCTGCTGTCCCGTATGTGTTCTTCTCCTTTCTATTAAAGGTCCTGCTGCAGTTCCTTGTTCTAGTATTTGCCCTACATATGTTAGACTCTATTTCATATATGCAACTTGCTACATTGGCTGCTCTAGATATGTTCAGTTATAGTTCATATATGAAGATGTTGTTTACCTTCTCTTTGTTAAATCGCATGGCTTGTTTTGTCACTGTTATATTAGTCATGCTTTATCTAATATTTCTGCTAATAGAATCATTTGGTAAATTGCTCATATTTCCAACATATTGAGACTTTATTTGCTAACTAAAATTAAGAATATATACAACATGGGCGTCATCCCTGAGGCGATGGCCAGAGCTTCTGTGCAGAGAGGTTTTGCTGACTGAGAGGGTGAGTATTGGGCTAGACGTATGACTACAGAATGGTGTGCTACCGTGGAACAACGCTTCTGGCCTTTTAAAGCCGTCCCTAGACCCAGGTACTTGTGCGAGTCCGACCACGAGGTAGGAGTCAGGGTTCTTGGTAGAAGGCACTTGGATGTTCTTCTCACGACATGGTGAAGTCACGAGCTCAAAAACGTAGATCTAGTTTGACGGACGATAGATCTAGTTTAGAAAATGCCGATGCGAGAAACCAACTGTGAAAAACACTTTGCAATTTTGACGCACGGTTTTAAAGATAAAAATGTTTTGAATAAATGAATCTATAGAAAAGAAAAACTTCCGGGCTGTGAAAAATGGCAATGGTACTCCTCAATTAGTTTTTAGGGGAAAGTCCTTAATTAGTTTTTTTAGGAAAGACAACCAGGCTTTATTAACTCATATCAACATTTACAGGTATAACAAAAGCATCGTGGGGTGATCCCAACCAAATATGTCTCCCCTGAGAAAGAGTAGTACCAAGCCTAGCTATCTTACGAGCTTCATGATTTGTAGCTCGAAATTCATGCACAAAATTAGTGATTCGGCCAATCTGATCTTTCTCTTTTTTTAGGGGACATAATTTGATCTTCCTGGATATGCGCTGTCGGTGTCAAAACTGGTGGATCTCGGGTAGGGGGTCCCAAACTGTGCGTCTAAGGCGGATGGTAACAGGAGGCAGAGGACACGATGTTTTACCCAGGTTCGGGCCCTCTTGATGGAGGTAAAACCCTACGTCCTGCTTGATTCATTCTTGATGATATGGGTATTACAAGAGTTGATCTACCACGAGATCGAAGAGGCTAAACCCTAGAAGCTAGCCTATGGTATGATTGTATGTTGTCCTACGGACTAAAACCCTCCGGTTTATATAGACACCGGAGAGAGTTAGGGTTACACAAGGTCGGTTACAAAGGAGGAGATATCCATATCCGTACTGCCTAGCTTGCCTTCCACGCCAAGTAGAGTCCTATCCGGACACGGGACGAAGTCTTCAATCTTGTATCTTCATACTCCAACAGTTCGGCCAAAGGATATAGTCCGGATGTCCGAAGACCGCCAAATCCAGGACTCCCTCAGTAGCCCCTGAACCAGGCTTCAATGACGATGAGTCTGGCGTTCAATGTTGTCTTCGGCACTGCAAGGCGGGTTCCTCCTCCGAACACATCGCAGAAGAGTTTGAATACCAGGATAGTGTCCGACCCTGCAAAATAAATTCCACATACCACCATAGAGAGAATAATATTTCCACAAATCTTAATCTGCTGACACGCTTTGGCAACATGACATCAGGCCATGGCTCGGTGATTATTCAAACCATTTTTCTTCAACCAGCCCCACACATAACGCGAGGTGGTTTCTTGACACGTCTTGTCAAAGCAGAGACCGTGTTCCCCTAATTACGGGATTCTCATCAATACGGTCGTGGGTAACCCAACCGTGCCTAGGACTCCTAGATTTTAGGCAAGTCCCAAACGACCATGATGAGGACGCTTGATATTCACCCTCTTTATAAAGGGACAAGGCCTTTATTTTTCTCCCTCCCGTGCACAATCAAATCCTTCCCCCGCCTCAAGTTCTAACATCCAAAGCCTAGGTCAGGTGCTTCGGACCTTCAATCATGTCCGTATCTAGCCTTCAAGGCCGGTGGATGCCCTCCTCCGTTACGGAAGACGATATCAAGAAGTTGAGGGAGGCCAGATACCTGACCGCCGAGGTTTCGCATCGACTGCCTGCCCGAGGGCAGGTCGTCCCTACTCGCGAACCCAATGAGAATGTTGTGTTCGTCTCCCACTTCCTCCGAGGTCTAGGCCTCACTCTGGAACCCTTCGTTAGGGGTTTGATGTTCTACTACGGGCTAGATTTCCACGATCTAGCCCTAGACTTCTTTCTCCATATCTCGGCATTTATTGTCGTATGTGAGGTCATCCTCCGCATTACCCCTCACTTCGGCCTGTGGCTCAAGACCTTTGACGTGAAGCCGAAGATGGTCGAGGGGCAGCATGTAGCGTGTGGAGGCGCATTAATAAGCAAGATCACTGGAGCTCCATGGCCAAAGGGTTCCTTCCCAGAGGTGTCCAGATTATGGCAACGGGAGTGGTTTTACATCACAGCTCCCAGAAGTGCCAAGTGGGTAGCTACCCCTGCTTTCCGCTCGGGCCCTCCACCATAACTGATGTCATGGATTAGCAGAGGGCTAAGCTGGGGTCCAGCCAAGGACGTGCCTACACTGCAGAGCCGCATTCAAGATCTCTTCGAAGGAGATTACAGTCTGGTTATGGTGGTGCAAGTCATGCTGGTTCGTCGAGTCCAGCCTTGCAAACGCCGGCCCCTTAGCATGTGGGAGTTCAACCCAGAAGGACCGCGCACTATTCAGAATTTCCTCGGCCTAACGCATGAGGAGATGTATAAATCATTCTTCGGACCCCAAATAGAGTGTCCAGATACTACCGAGGACGTGGGCCTGAGTAGCAACCGCAGCGCCGACCAAGTAAGTAATCCTCTAGCCGAACACACCGTCTTTCATTTATCATGATGTCATTCTGAGAAATCGCTCTTTGACCAGGACTGTTTAACAAAGGCGAAGATGATTCGGTGTTCGGCCCCCCTTCCTGAGGGTTTGGACAATCCGGTACTGGAAAAGATGCTCAAGCTAGCACCTTGCCCGGAGCCCTCAAAGGAAGATAGAGGGGGGAATAAAGAGGGCGAAAACGGGCCTCCACCGCTACCTATTCCGACCGAGGGAACGAGCGCCTCCGTGAGGGAGGATAACCAAGGGGAGGAATCTGACATTCTCTCACCCCGGGGAAGGAAGAGGACTACCTCTGAAGATTCGGAAACCAAGGTTTCCAAACGGGAGAAGAAATCTCCACCAGAGGGTCCTGCCTTGGAGGTTGCTCTTGCCGCACAAAGTCCGCGCAGAGATCGGCCATCTAACGAGCTGTAAGTAATCAAAAAGTACTTTAATAGTGAAGATATACTACCTTACCTCTGAGGAAAATAACCGAAGCATTTATCTTGCAGTTTGGATCTTAGCCCTTCTCAGCTGAGCTCGTCTTCTGGGGATCTTCTTCCGGAGATGATGGAGAGCAAAACGCCTCCCCCGGACTCCCCCGCTCAAGAAGCGGGTGACCTTGAAGTGTCGTCACGGAGGGCCTCACCGGATCAGGTGTGGCCAGAAGATAATCCTATGGTCGCCCGAAGTCCCCAGTATCCGGCTCTTGAAGAGAGCAACCAAAAGAATCCGGCACCGTCTGGTATGCGGTCGGACACACTGAGGGATCTGCTAGAGCGAGCAACTATCAGAAGAACACCGTACATTGATGGGTACAGTGATTGAAAGGATTTCATCCGCCGAAAGCGGGTTGCATGAAGCCTTTATGAGTCTACTGACGGGTTTTGAGGTACATGAAATGATATACATTTGTGATAGTACCGCACATTTTTAGGTGTGCCCTATGTAGATAGTAGCCCCTGAGACTCTGGTTGTCGTCGAGAACGGCGGCAAACAGCGGACCGTAGTCCCAGGTAATAACCATACCGCCTTCATGTGCAGGTGGTTGAAGCTCTGGTGGCTAGCCGGACTAATGAGTTTGCCGAACTAAAGCGGCAACTGGATGTGGCAGATGCCGACATCGAGCTTGTTAGCAAGCGACTTGATGAGGCACAGGGTAAGTGATATTTTCCGGTGAATGTCACATAGGAAGAGCAGTGTAACGCCAGTATCTTTAATATGTTGTGACTGCAGATGGAGCTGCCACCGTGGAGACCCTTCGGGCGGAACTTGCCCAAGCCAAGAAAAAACAAGGATTAGTAATGCGGTCTCTTTAAAGGCGGCCGAAGAGTTGAGAGCCGAAAAGGCTGCACATTGCGAGAGCAAAGATAAAATGGCCAAGATGGCTGTAAAGTTAAAAGACACTGCCGACCATTGCCAGTTCCTCGAAGAAGAAAACCGGGTGAGGGCGACGGACCTTGAGAAGGCCACAATGGCGACCAAGGACACCCGCTCTGCCATGAGAGCGAAGAAGGAGGAACTGCGTGAAGCCGGGGATATTGCGGTTGGGAAGTCCTTTATGCTGCGAAGGAAGTTCGGAGATCCGTGGTATGCCCCTCTGGGTCGGCTGTGGAGTTCGGCAGACGCATATATGGACTTGGCGGCGAGCGTTGTCGATGCGGCCGAATACTTCCGAGATCAAACAAATCGTGAAGTGGACAAGCTATTTTGGTCGCAGTTTAACGTTCCAGAGCGTCCGCTTCCACTAACTGATCAGCTTGCCGAATGGGCCAAACTCAATAGATTGTCCGGACATGCCATGAGGTCCGTCGTAGATCATTTGTGGCCGGAGAAGCCGAAGCTGAACAGCTATTTCAGCTTACAGCAGTTCCTTGGTGCGGTGCCGCGCATCAATGCGATGAAAAGGTCAGCGTGTATAGAAGGCTCGCGGATGGCCTTTGCCCGTGTCAAAGCATACTGGGTGGAGATGGATGCTACCACTGTTGCGGCGCAGGGTTCGGCCATAGGCCGAGTGGCTGCCGAGCACTATTTTGAAGAAGTTATTGAGGGTGCTCGTTTGATAGAGGCCCAGTGCTCGAAGAATATTATGTTTGAGTGACATGTATTCCCATTGTAAAAACAATGTTTTATTGAATTTATCAAGGCTGTATTTATACTTGTGCCCGAAAGTATTGTGATGCCTCCTGTGTGGCCATTTATGTATACATGTGTATAACCTGAAAGATTGCAGTCGTCGGCTTCAGCCCCCACGCATATAATGCAGGGGTGTTCGCAGAAGACACGTATTCACACTTAATCCAACGTCTTGGTCCTAATAAGGCGGTGATAGCGCAACGAACTAGGCAACCGGACTATAATGCTTTAACACTTTCACTTAGCCGTAGGAGTTTGACAGTGGGGCTACTATATAGCCCCTGATGGCTCCGCACTCACTCGAATTTGGGGTGCGTACATGCCTGGCCGGGAAACGACCCTTCATTAAGGCGGAGGAATTCTAAGATTCCGATAGGTCATCGAGTGGATGACCAGTCTCACGCTATATCATGACAGTCAGTTTTCGGCTTTCTCTACTGAGGTGCTCGTCCGGATGAACCAAGGCACAATCTCAGTAGTTCTCCTGGTGCCGCCTTAGCCGATAGAGTGAAACATAAGGCAGCAAAACACAGGAGCCGGGCAAACCCAACATTTGACCAAAGACATGATTCGGAGCTGATGCATATAAGGCCAAACTCCCTAAGGTATTCTATCTTTATGGTATAAACCGGGCCTAAACAGTGCCCTTTATAAGAAGCCCCTCGTGTCTAGGTACGTGCATTATTCTGACGTGGCCACATGCCAAGACGCCAGCATCCATCTCAGTAGTACTGAGAATCCAAGGGGTGTGTATCAATAAGAGACATTAAGAAAGGTTTACGCAGGGTCTTAATCTAAAAAGAATCCTTGGAACGGGTCCCTGCTGCACGTCTGCGCCTGTGTCTCTGTTGTGCCGTATCCTGGACGGGTGTAGCACGATGGTCATCTGTAAAAGAGAGGAACTTAGGTGAAAAGTTGTCATGCAAAAAGGTAGGTTATATTAAAGAAACCATGTACAATTCAAGATGAGTAAAAATTGCCACTTGTCTGCGCGCATTGAGCCCCTTGTATTTGTAATAGGGGTGTGGCCATCAAACCTGTATGAATTACATATAGCTGTGCCGGACTCGTCTAACCGTGTCCGTGGTCTTGACGACCTATCGAATGCTTTAGTTGGTGAGGCCGTTTTAGTGTGCGGCTGCCAAGGCAGCCGCACTCTCTTTGGCACGCATGGATCGCTCAATATTTCCATTTACTGTAATGATGCCACGTGGACCGGGCATCCTAAGCGTGAGGGAAGCGTAATGCGGTATTGCATTAAAGCGAGCAAAAGCTTCGCGTCCAAGTTGTGATGCCCGGATAATCAAGCTACAGTAACCTCTGCTAATGATGCCTCATCACCACTCTTACTGTTGTAAACCTCGCGATGATTCAATCCCGTTCGAATTCAAATTTCAAAATCAAAGCAAACAATAAAAGTTTTTCAAAATTTAAAACAAAAGTGTTCGGGAGATGCCATATTTTACATAAGTCAATATGGTGTAATAAACACAATTTTATAAACTGCCTAAGTATTTTAAAATAAATAAAAACAGAAAAGGAAAATAAATAAAAGAAAGAAACTAACAAAACAAAAAAAAGAGGGAACCCCCTCCCACGGCCTACTGGCCTAGTTGGCCGGCCCATTCGGGCGCAGGCCCATCCGGCCAGCCCACTGGCCCATCCGGCCCCCTCACTCCCTTAACCCCCCCCC
>NC_041380.1:450571218-450575393 GCF_002162155.2 Triticum dicoccoides | reverse complement strand
CGCCTCGCCGGTGCCCGCACGTGCCCACGCAGCCACAGCCGCGGCCCCGCACGCCCCGGGCCGCGCCTTCGCACGCACGGCCACGCACGACCGCGTCCCCCCTCACGCACGGGCCTCGTCCCGTCTCCTGAGCCCGTGCACCGTCCCCTGCACGCCGTCGCCGGCCCTCCACCGAATCGCCTCCAACCCCGGCCTCCTCTCCCTCCGGCGATGCCGGCCCCTGAACCCTCCCCTCCTCTCTGTCCCTGGCCGCCGGCGCCCGCGCCCAGCTCTCCCTCGCCGCCTGGGCGGGCTACGCCCGCACAGCCGCCCGTCGACCCCATCCCAGGTGGACTCGGGCGCGTGCCTGGACCCCGTACCCAGCGCCCGCTAGGCCCCCCCGGGCCACTGACTAGTGGGCCCCGCCCCGTAACGTTTTTAGAAAAAAAAGGAGAATTAAAAAAATAAAATAAAAATAAAATGATTTGATAAAATTAATTATTAACTAATTAATTAATTAAGTAATTAATTAATTTAATTAATCCTGATTAGATTAACCTAATCACTAATTAAATAAATTAATCTGTAAATAAACTAAACAGAGAATGACAGGTGGGTCCCACTGGACCCACATGTCAGGTTGACCAGGTCAATGGTCAACGTTGACTGCTGACATCACCCTGATGTCATGCTGATGTCAGCAATTACTATTCTGGATAATGTTGGATTAAATAATTAATTAAATTCCAGAAATTAATAAAATCTTTAGAAAATCATATCTTTTAATCCGTAACTCGGATTAAAATATTTTCAACATGAAAGTTGCTCAGAACGACGGGACGAATCCGGATACACAGTCCGTTCGTCCGCCGCACACCCCTAACCTATCGAACCCGCATGTCAGGACCCCGACTCAATGCCACATCGATCTAGCATGTAACACCTCATATCACTTTGCGGCCTCACGCACGGTATTCCCACGGGTGTCGCCTTACCTTTGCCCGGGACCGTTTGCGCCTTTTGGCACACGTATATGACAGTGTCGCTAGCATCCATATGATAAGGAGTCCGGGCTGACATGGCTAGTCGTAAACCCAAAGCGGCACAGACTTACAGGGACAGGCATCCATGACCCAGCATCGAACGTGTCGGTCATCAGCGAGTGAATCCAGGCTGTAGCACTGGGCTAGCAGGACTCCGGTGAACCAGGGTGTAGCGGGCTAACAGGACTCCGGTATTCACCGCGTGACATTTCCCCAAAGGGACAGACACAGGAACGAAGAAGGACACATGCCGGCCAGCCTAAGTGTTCCGGAGCAGTAGCAAGCTACCATGGCTCGGTGGAAACACTAGGAGACATTTCCCCGTAAGAGAGGCTACTAAAGATAAACAACTAGATGGTCAGATCCCACACATACCAAGCATTTCAATAACATACACACAATATGCTCGATATGTGCAAATACAACATGGCATCACAACATGACTCTATGACTCAAGTAATCTATTCAATAGGCTCCGAGGAGCGAGATATTACAAACATGGGTCTCATGACCCAACATTCAGAGCATACAAATCAAGCACAAGCGGAAGCTATCATGTCTGAGTACAGACATCTATAAATGAAAAAGGCTGAGAAGCCTGACTATCTACCAAATCCTGCCGAGGCACAAGATCGTAGCTGAGGTAACAAGCTAAACGTCGAAGACCACGCGGAAATACTAGTGAGACTGAAGTCTCTCTGCAAAAACATAAAATAGGCAAACGTGAGTACAAATGTACCCAGCAAGACTTACATCAGAACTAACTACATATGCATCATTTTCAACAAAGGGGATGGTGGGGTTTAACTGCAGCAAGCCAGCTTTGACTCGGTGGCTATCCTGAACTACGACTGCGAGTAACTCTTTTGAGGTGGCGCACACGAGTCCACACATGCACCATATCAATACACCACTATGGATCCGCTCCCGTCTCCCTACGAGAACGCCATTCATAGCACTCACGCTTATCTTGCGTATTTTAGAGTATCCACTTTCACTTGTCTATGAACTGATATAAGCAACCCAGAAGTCCTTTTCCGCGGACACGGCTATTCGAATAGATTAGGTTAACCCTGCAGGGGTGTACTTCTTCACACACGCTCTCACCACTTACCGCCGTTTACACGACATGTACTCGGCAACCTTCAAGCGGAAGCCCAACGTGGGTGTCGGCCATGGCCTGCCTAAACACTCAAGTCTCTAGTCCAGGTTTATCGCCTATTCGGGTTCCATCCATGAGGAGATCCGGCCGGAGTTTCGCTCACAGCCCCAAACGATGTGTACAGGGTTCCGTGACACCAAACGGGTGCCCGGTTTACCCGGCCACGTGCCTACCGCATCACAGCCCACCCCTACGGTCAGCGCTGTCCACGGCCTCCAGCATACTACAAACACCAGAAACTACTTGCAACTCCTGGACAGAGGACAAGGGTGATTAAGAAGCCGAGAGGGTCCATTGGTTTCGGGCCCAATGCGTGGTAGTAGCTGAATCATGGATCACAAACACAGAACTCAGTTCCTGAGGACGGCTGCAATGAGACAACCCACCATGTACTCCTACATGGCCTCTCACCGCTACCTTTACCAAATCGTGTTCACACCCTTAGCTCACACACAATAGGACATGTTCACACGCCTCTGATTCATCCCCGATGAATCAGACCTGACTCAACTCTAAGCAGTAGCGGGCATGACAAACAAACATGAATGAGTAGGCACAACAGGGCTCAAACAATTCCTACTCATACTAGTGGGTTTCATCTATTTACTGTGGAATGACAGGTCATGCAAAGGATAAAGGGGTTCAGCTACCGCAGCAAGTAACAGTTGAATCGTTGTTGTCCTAATGCAGTAAAAGAGAGCAGGAGCGAGAGAGTAGGATTGTATCGGAATGAACAAGGGGGTTTTGCTTGCCTGGCACTTCTGAAGATAACATTGAGTCTTCATCAGTGTCAACGATCACATCATCGGTATCACGTCTATTGAGAGGGGACAAATACCGGCAATACAGAAAAAAGCACGATCAATGCAATGCACAATATGATGCATGCTATGACATGGCAAAATGAATGTGTTTTGGGCTAATGCATCTAAAACCAGATTAAATGAAGTTGGTTTGAATACAAGATTCAAACTTAAACTCCATATGTGATTATTCAAATGCCATTTAATTGATTTGTGCTAAACAGTAGTGATAAGTTGTTCTAACATGCATGAAAATGGTACAGATGGATTCCTTGAATTTTTCTGATAATTTTTCATATATAAATTATTTAATTTGGAGTTACGGTTAATTTTCTATGAATTTTAGAAGTTTTAGGCATTTTCTGGAATTTCAGAATTAAATTAAATCCAGAAAATGAGTTATGACATCAGCACTGCGTCATGCTTGCGTCAGCAAGTCAACAGGGCTGCCCCGGGTCAAACCTGACGTGTGGGGTCCACACGTCAGTGACACAGGGACTAATCCCGCGTTGACCCGGGCTGGTTAGCTTTGACTAAGCCCTGGGGCCCACTTGTCAGCGTCAGTAGGTGGGGGGTTAGTGACTAATTAACTAAGCCACGTCAGCCCGCCTGAGTTCTGGCCGGCGGCGACCATTAGCGCGGCGGCGAGAGTGGTTTTGGCCACTCCGGCGACCAAATGGGCCGCGGAGGGCATCTAGGAGGAGCTGGGGACGAGCCGAAGCTACTGGTGGAGTCAGTTGCGCTCGGGGCGGCCGGAATCGGTGCCGACGGCGAGCGAGGCGGCGGCCGGAGCTCGGGCAACAGCGGAGATGGCGCTATGGTGCATGGGAGGAGGGGCTGGTGGGCGCTACGGCCTCCTGGGAGTTCTCTGAGCACAGCGGTGTGCTCGGATTCGAGCTGTGGTGGCTCTAGCCACGCCGGCGATGAGGCGCGGCGGCGGCGAGCTTCGGGCACGGCAGCGCTAGCGCTAGGGAGCGTGCGGAGCGACGGGAAAAAGGGGCGAACGGCAGAGGAGCTCACAGCGATTCCGCAGGGTTGGTCAGTGGGCTCGGGGATGTCCTGTCGGCGGCGAATCGAACAGCGGCGAGCTTCGGTGGCCGGCGACGGAACGGCGATGGTGGCGGCGTTGCGGGGCTTCCGGGGGGCCGTGGGTCGGTGGGGAGGAAGGAGGGGGTCGAGGCGGGGCTC
>NC_041380.1:450563198-450570933 GCF_002162155.2 Triticum dicoccoides | reverse complement strand
GGAGACGGTGGGTGCGGTGGTGCTCGTCGGTGGCGGCGGGCGCATTCGGTGAGCGAGAGGGAGAGGCGAACAGGGGGGGAAGAGGGGCACGGGGAGAGGGGAGCGGTGCAGGGGGTGCGTGGCGTCGTCCGGGGCGTCGCTGGGGAGGCCAGGGAGGAAGCAGGAGGTGGCTAGGGGGGGGAAGCAGGAGGTGGCCGGGGCAGCGTCGGCGAGCGCCACGCCTCGCCTCTGCTCGTCCTCCTGGCAGAGGAGGAAGAGGACAAAGGAGGAGGAGGTGGGCTGGGCCGGCTGGGGGAACTGGGCCGGCTCTGGTAAGCAGGTAAGTGGCCCAGGTGGGCTGCAGGTAATGTTTCTCTTCTTTCCCCTTTTTTTTTGTTCTATTTTCTAATTATTTGCTTTGTGTTGATTTAGCTTACAAACCAAATCATTTTATAAAATCCTGAAAATAAATATGTGACTAGAATTAAAATATCCCAAGCCACATAAAATGTTCCAGGATTATTGGAGATATATTAATTATATAAAGAATATATATATATCCAATGCAAATAGTTATTTAATTAATTCAAAGGCCCAAAATAAATATCTCTGAGATTCCAAAAATATTGTTTTCAAGTTTTACCTCTTGCCAATATTTTCAGAGACTAAGAGGAACATTTTCTTGGACTTCTTTGAAAAGATTTTAATGTTGATTATTTTTGAGGTGATTTATGAGGGTTTCAACTAACCTCAATTCAACTTTCAGAATTTAGACATGATGCATCAAGCTTACTCAGGTAAATAGCTACAAGCAAAATCTAGGGCTGTGACAACTCACCCCCACTAAACAAAAATCTCGTCCCGAGATTCAAGTGTAGGGTAAGATGAAAGGTAACGCAACTAGTACAATCTTCACGATCCAGGTTGCACTTCATAGGAACGTTGATTCGAACACCATCTTTGTCTTGTCGTCTTGCTCTGAGAACTCCAGCTAATCATGACAAGAAGAGGAAAGGAAAACTCTAGAAGGATCGGTCTTCTTGAAGGTCGAACAACTCACGGAATGAGACATAGAACCATCTTTCGGGTTGAGACACGAGATACACATCAAGAGGGGTGGAAAGAGACGGATGACGAAGGTTCACTAAGTAGACAACAATTTCACGCTTAAGAGGGTGGCAAACGATTGTCAACGTAGCGAGGAGTTGAGTTGCCATGATACCACGACGAAACATCCTGGAGGAGGGTGATTCGTAGATTATTATCTTAAGTGGCAAAAAGAATTACTTTTGATATAGGGATCATTGAGACTCTCTATATCAGCCTAAGGCAATTCTCGAGCGATCGTTTGGAGGGGGTCGGTAGAATGGCATACTCAGACTTGGATGATGTGGATTACCTTGTTGAAGACAACGTAATGGATGAATTTGCTTATCACCGGAAATGGAAGAGACCCATGGTAGAGTGGCACATTGGCGGTGCAAACTGGGAACAAAATGCAAATGTTGGGAATGATTCTGGTAACTGGGGAAGAACCCAACAATAGAGAGTGGATTCACTGTTGGAGTGGTTATAGCATAACCGAGGAAATCTGGGGCAACCCCAGCTAGTGCCGATGATAAGACGTAGCGCTTGTGCGTGCTCTCAAGAACTTGAGCATTTCCACAATCATCAAGGTTTTATCAACAACCGCGTCAAGGGTGCTGACAACACAACATACTACCATGATAAATAGCGATGGACGATGCAGATGCGAAGGAGGATAACACTTTCTCAGATTTCACCTTAGCGAGGCCAAGGGGACAAAATCTGGATGATCGACCGAGAGACATTTAGCACTCGGCTTCTAATGTTCTCCTTGATGTGCTAGTGTAACCATTCACAGATATGGTTTGATATCTAGAACATCAAGTAAAAGGTCGGACTTCGGGAACACAAAAATCCATAGGGGCAACTAGGGAGTAAATCCTACGAAATCCCTATGGGGGGGGTGGCCAACTTCCTCAAACAAGATACTATAATAATAGGTCTACCGGATAGGTGTGTTGGCCACGACATCCACCTTACCGGTTATCGAGAGACCAATATTATAGTTCTTAGGGAAATGTTCCAACCATCATCATATCTGCCTGAGATTCAGCTCTGGTTGGTGTTAGGATACCCCAGGCTCATCGAGTCTTAGGAAGAAAAATGAAAGGTTGCAACACAAATCGACGAGATGACGTTGCGGGATTCTCGGGAGATGAACTACGATAGAAAGCTCCAAAACATGAGCTGGTTCTGCTACAAACATGTGAACACGTTGTCCCAGACAAGCATGACCACGTGGTAGTCTTATAACAAAACACTACCGAGTTCAGGAGGGGGAACCATCAACGAGGGTATCGAAGTTCTTTCATAAGTCCGGATTAGCTCTTATGAAGGAAATCCTTCTCCTTGAACAAATCAATCAGTGGCTTGGTGTGCTCGGGACACCTATGGAATGGAGGTTGCAAGTCTCTGAACCACAGAATACTTCGCACGTATGCATGACTGATTTGGGATGATTCCAGAGGAAGCAAAACTAACTTTCTCAAATTCACGGCGGCAACTTTCACCAAATGCACGTGTATAAGAGGAAGTCACTACCTTCATCCAAACATATGCTTCATGAGCTAGCATGAACAAATGCTTTCAAAAGTTTCCAACACTAGCTTAATGTTCAGCAAAATTATGGAGAAGACAAGGATGTTGTCAATGGGCACAACAACAATTCATCTGGGTTTCCTTTTAAAAGGAATTCCATAGTTAAGTGAACAAGTGATAGCATTGGTCAGACCCAAAAGATATAATGGTGTATGCTCGAGGGATCAACCACGAATAAGACAACATTACGAGCATCGTTGGTACTGATTTGATTTGACGATAGCCCACACTCAAATCAAAGGATTGATAAGACAATAGGTCCAGCAACTGATCACAAGGACCAATCGATGAAGATATCATCTTTCTTCAACACACACTACACAAGAATATCCCTTTGGAACGAACTAAGTCAGACAAGCTTTTATCTTCCAACTCTCTAAGTTGTTGTCTAGCTTAACCAACTAGCTCAGGGATATCTAACACCGATTCTTGGAGAGAAGGTGGTTCACAAGAAACCAACTTGATCACGAACTCAACATAGCGGTCAGGTGACAACCCGGTAACACCTCCAAGAAGATATTTGGAAAGTCACGAACCACCGGTATGTTACTAAGCTCGAGAACAATCTTGCTTTTGAGGGCAAGACGATATGATCAAATGAGTGAGGACTTGACAAGATCCTAACTCATCAATCGAAGGGTGCACCGAAATAAGGACTAGGTAGCACGATCAGTCTTAGAAGGATGATTCGAAAACCAACATACTAAGAATGAAATTATTATCCTTTAACTACCAAGCAACAGAGTTGCTAGCAGTATTGATTTCACACATCACAATTCATTTGTCGGTATTCCGGTTGCATCAACACGAGGGCCGAGGAATGAACAGTGATGGCAAGAAGTGTCACTGTACCAAGAGTTCATGGGATGGTGTGCAATTCCTATAACAATCTCGATATAAAATATGCAATACTCCAAGGTAGAGCAGAACCAAAAGCTGGATTGGCATTTGATCTGCGGAATACAACTACTTTGACCCAATCCTAGATATGGAAGAGGTACTGGAGTTTGTTTCTCCTAGTCATTCCGGAATAGAATGGCTTGACGGACCACAAGGGTAATAGGCATCGACGAACGAATGCACGCATACTCTTGACTATCAATTGATAGACAAAGGTCAGTAGACAACTAAAGAGGGACAACTCAAAGGAACATATAACTTTCTGGGTTGTGGATACATGGGTTGGTATGCCGAACAAAGTTCAACATAATTCTTCCGGATAACCCATGCAGAAAGGTTGAGCTGGCAGAGTCACAATATAGCATGGAGAACTCATAGAGGGCCTGTTGTGATCTTTTGATCCAACAAACTTCTGCCATAATGGTTCATGGTATTTGGAAGAACGATATACCACGGACTTCAAGGACTATCGCAAAGGTTACTAATATCCTAAAGGGACTAGCAAACACTAACAACATGAAGTAAGTAGAGTGAATCTCGGGTTCAGAACCCAGGAGTAGAATACCTACTACTAAGTAGCATCACGGGATGCTTCCGAGAATAAAGGCCAGAATCTTCACACTAGGACACAAATCATGGCTAGACCACTAGATGATCCCCTAAGCACTTAGGGTCATAATAATAATTCCAACATATATGTCGAGGCAATAAATTACCTCAACTCAACAATTAGTGTGATTGAGCTGGCATAAAGGAACATCGAAACCAGAGGGAAAGGATTTTGCAAATTGCTTCAAACTATTTAGAAACCTGGGATGACTCGGACAGCATAACGGCTGTAAATGTTCGGAAAAGATTTGAGACATTCACAAAAATGGTGGCATAACCACTTAGAAGCACAATATCAAGGTTCCGAGATCAACAATTATCATACGGAAGTAGTAGGAACTGAACTGAGACTTAAATCCAACAATCTTATAAGTCCACTAATTAATAACACGTGATCCTGATAAAAAGAAGAGATAGCCTAGTTTCTTAACCCCGTAGGAAAGATAAGATGACTCAGATCAGAAGGGCATGAGGTATAAGGAGTAAAAAGAGCCTTACGTTCCATCCCACAATCAATTCCCTTATATAACTAAAGAATTTCTAGACTCAACTTCGACCAGTTTGGCTTGGTAATCCTACAGGCAGTCAAGCTCTGATACCAACGCTGTCAGGACCCCGACTCAATGCCACATCGATCTAGCATGTAACACCTCATATCACTTTGCGGCCTCACGCACGGTATTCCCACGGGTGTCGCCTTACCTTTGCCCGGGACCGTTTGCGCCTTTTGGCACACGTATATGACAGTGTCGCTAGCATCCATATGATAAGGAGTCCGGGCTGACATGGCTAGTCGTAAACCCAAAGCGGCACAGACTTACAGGGACAGGCATCCATGACCCAGCATCGAACGTGTCGGTCATCAGCGAGTGAATCCAGGCTGTAGCACTGGGCTAGCAGGACTCCGGTGAACCGGGCTGTAGCGGGCTAACAGGACTCCGGTATTCACCGCGTGACACTTCCCCGAAGGGACAGACACAGGAACGAAGAAGGACACATGCCGGCCAGCCTAAGTGTTCCGGAGCAGTAGCAAGCTACCATGGCTCGGTGGAAACACTAGGAGACATTTCCCCGTAAGAGAGGCTACTAAAGATAAACAACTAGATGGTCAGATCCCACACATACCAAGCATTTCAATAACATACACACAATATGCTCGATATGTGCAAATACAACATGGCATCACAACATGACTCTATGACTCAAGTAATCTATTCAATAGGCTCCGAGGAGCGAGATATTACAAACATGGGTCTCATGACCCAACATTCAGAGCATACAAATCAAGCACAAGCGGAAGCTATCATGTCTGAGTACAGACATCTATAAATGAAAAAGGCTGAGAAGCCTGACTATCTACCAAATCCTGCCGAGGCACAAGATCGTAGCTGAGGTAACAAGCTAAACGTCGAAGACCACGCGGAAATACTAGTGAGACTGAAGTCTCTCTGCAAAAACATAAAATAGGCAAACGTGAGTACAAATGTACCCAGCAAGACTTACATCAGAACTAACTACATATGCATCATTTTCAACAAAGGGGATGGTGGGGTTTAACTGCAGCAAGCCAGCTTTGACTCGGTGGCTATCCTGAACTACGACTGCGAGTAACTCTTTTGAGGTGGCGCACACGAGTCCACACATGCACCATATCAATACACCACTATGGATCCGCTCCCGTCTCCCTACGAGAACGCCATTCATAGCACTCACGCTTATCTTGCGTATTTTAGAGTATCCACTTTCACTTGTCTATGAACTGATATAAGCAACCCAGAAGTCCTTTTCCGCGGACACGGCTATTCGAATAGATTAGGTTAACCCTGCAGGGGTGTACTTCTTCACACACGCTCTCACCACTTACCGCCGTTTACACGACATGTACTCGGCAACCTTCAAGCGGAAGCCCAACGTGGGTGTCGGCCATGGCCTGCCTAAACACTCAAGTCTCTAGTCCAGGTTTATCGCCTATTCGGGTTCCATCCATGAGGAGATCCGGCCGGAGTTTCGCTCACAGCCCCAAACGATGTGTACAGGGTTCCGTGACACCAAACGGGTGCCCGGTTTACCCGGCCACGTGCCTACCGCATCACAGCCCACCCCTACGGTCAGCGCTGTCCACGGCCTCCAGCATACTACAAACACCAGAAACTACTTGCAACTCCTGGACAGAGGACAAGGGTGATTAAGAAGCCGAGAGGGTCCATTGGTTTCGGGCCCAATGCGTGGTAGTAGCTGAATCATGGATCACAAACACAGAACTCAGTTCCTGAGGACGGCTGCAATGAGACAACCCACCATGTACTCCTACATGGCCTCTCACCGCTACCTTTACCAAATCGTGTTCACACCCTTAGCTCACACACAATAGGACATGTTCACACGCCTCTGATTCATCCCCGATGAATCAGACCTGACTCAACTCTAAGCAGTAGCGGGCATGACAAACAAACATGAATGAGTAGGCACAACAGGGCTCAAACAATTCCTACTCATACTAGTGGGTTTCATCTATTTACTGTGGAATGACAGGTCATGCAAAGGATAAAGGGGTTCAGCTACCGCAGCAAGTAACAGTTGAATCGTTGTTGTCCTAATGCAGTAAAAGAGAGCAGGAGCGAGTGAGTAGGATTGTATCGGAATGAACAAGGGGGTTTTGCTTGCCTGGCACTTCTGAAGATAACATTGAGTCTTCATCAGTGTCAACGATCACATCATCGGTATCACGTCTATCGAGAGGGGACAAATACCGGCAATACAGAAAAAAGCACGATCAATGCAATGCACAATATGATGCATGCTATGACATGGCAAAATGAATGTGTTTTGGGCTAATGCATCTAAAACCAGATTAAATGAAGTTGGTTTGAATACAAGATTCAAACTTAAACTCCATATGTGATTATTCAAATGCCATTTAATTGATTTGTGCTAAACAGTAGTGATAAGTTGTTCTAACATGCATGAAAATGGTACAGATGGATTCCTTGAATTTTTCTGATAATTTTTCATATATAAATTATTTAATTTGGAGTTACGGTTAATTTTCTATGAATTTTAGAAGTTTTAGGCATTTTCTGGAATTTCAGAATTAAATTAAATCCAGAAAATGAGTTATGACATCAGCACTGCGTCATGCTTGCGTCAGCAAGTCAACAGGGCTGCCCCGGGTCAAACCTGACGTGTGGGGTCCACACGTCAGTGACACAGGGACTAATCCCGCGTTGACCCGGGCTGGTTAGCTTTGACTAAGCCCTGGGGCCCACTTGTCAGCGTCAGTAGGTGGGGGGTTAGTGACTAATTAACTAAGCCACGTCAGCCCGCCTGAGTTCTGGCCGGCGGCGACCATTAGCGCGGCGGCGAGAGTGGTTTTGGCCACTCCGGCGACCAAATGGGCCGCGGAGGGCATCTAGGAGGAGCTGGGGACGAGCCGAAGCTACTGGTGGAGTCAGTTGCGCTCGGGGCGGCCGGAATCGGTGCCGACGGCGAGCGAGGCGGCGGCCGGAGCTCGGGCAACAGCGGAGATGGCGCTATGGTGCATGGGAGGAGGGGCTGGTGGGCG
>NC_041380.1:450555441-450562400 GCF_002162155.2 Triticum dicoccoides | reverse complement strand
TTTTCTAATTATTTGCTTTGTGTTGATTTAGCTTACAAACCAAATCATTTTATAAAATCCTGAAAATAAATATGTGACTAGAATTAAAATATCCCAAGCCACATAAAATGTTCCAGGATTATTGGAGATATATTAATTATATAAAGAATATATATATATCCAATGCAAATAGTTATTTAATTAATTCAAAGGCCCAAAATAAATATCTCTGAGATTCCAAAAATATTGTTTTCAAGTTTTACCTCTTGCCAATATTTTCAGAGACTAAGAGGAACATTTTCTTGGACTTCTTTGAAAAGATTTTAATGTTGATTATTTTTGAGGTGATTTATGAGGGTTTCAACTAACCTCAATTCAACTTTCAGAATTTAGACATGATGCATCAAGCTTACTCAGGTAAATAGCTACAAGCAAAATCTAGGGCTGTGACACCGCAACTTTCCCCATCCGGCTCCTCTGCCCGAAAACACGAAACACCGGGGATATTTTCCTGGATGTTTCCCCCCTTAACCGGCATCACCTCATACCACGTTAGGGCCCGCCTAACATCGTTACTTGTCTTGTCATGCATCGATATGCATCTGTTTACATGGTATTCATTGTTTATTCCCCCCCTTTTTTTCTCTCCGGTAGACTACGAGACCGACGCTGCTGCTGCCCAGTTCGACTACGGAGTTGACGACCCCTCTCTCTTGCCATAGCAACCAGGAAAGCCCCCCCCCCCTTGATCACCAGATATCGCCCATTCTACTCTATACTGCTTGCATTAGAGTAGTGTATCATTTTACTGCTTTCCGTTATACCTATCCTGATGCATAGCATGTCCTTGTTACTACTGTTGATACCTTTATCTTCAATCCTATATGCTTAGTATAGGATGCTAGTATATTCATCTGTGGCCCTGCATTCTTGTCCGTCAGCCGTGCTATACTATCGGGCCGTGATCACTCGGGAGGTGATCACGGGTATATACTATATACTTTATACATGATACATGTGGAGACTAAAGTCGGGTCGGCTGGTGGAGCACCCGCGAGTGGATCTTTGTGGCGGAGCGACAGGGCAGGTTGAGACCGCCTAGGAGAGAGGTGGGCCTGGCCTTGTTCGGTGTTCGCGGATACTTAACACGCTTAACGAGATCTTGGTATTTGATCTGAGTTGGCTACGAGCCTATACGCACTAACCATCTACGCGGGAGTAGTTATGGGTATCCCGGCGTCGTGGTATCAGCCGAAGCACTTCGTGACGCCAGCGACGGAGCGGCGCGCGCCGAATTGGACTGGAACGCCACTAGGCTAGGTCTGCTTTCGGCCGCCCACGCAACATGCAGGTGTGCTCAAGGCGATGGGCCCAGACCCCTGTGCGCTTAGGTTTAGACCGGCGTGCTGGCCTCTCTGTTTTGCCTAGGTGGGGCTGCGACGTGTTGATCTTCCGAGGCCGGGCATGACCCAGGAAAGTGTGTCCGGCCAAATGGGATCAAGCGTGCTGGGTAAGTTGGTGCACCCCTGCAGGGAAGTTAAACTATTCGAATAGCCGTGATCTTCGGTAACAGGACGACTTGGAGTTGTACCTTGACCTTATGACAACTAGAACCGGATACTTAATAAAACACACCCTTCCAAGTTCCACAGACAACCCGGTGATCGCTTTTCCACAGGGCGACGAGGGGAGGATCGCCGGGTAGGATTATGCTATGCGATGCTACTTGGATGCTACTTGGAGATGCTACCTGGAGATGCTACTTGGAGATGTTACTTGGAGGACTTCAATCTACTCTCTTCTACATGCTGCAAGACGGAGGCTGCCAGAAGCGTAGTCTTCGACAGGATTAGCTATCCCCCTCTTATTCTGGCATTCTGCAGTTCAGTCCACCGATATGGCCCTTTACACATATACCCATGCATATGTAGTGTAGCTCCTTGCTTGCGAGTACTTTGGATGAGTACTCACGGTTGCTTTTCTCCCTCTTTTCCCCTTTCCCTTCTACCTGGTTGTCGCAACCAGATGCTGGAGCCCTGGAGCCAGACGCCACCGTCGACGACGACTCCTACTACACCGGAGGTGCCTACTACTACGTGCAGCCCGCTGACGACGACCAGGAGTAGTTAGGAGGATCCCAGGCAGGAGGCCTACGCCTCTTTCGATCTGTATCCCAGTTTGTGCTAGCCTTCTTAAGGCAAACTTGTTTAACTCATGTCTGTACTCAGATATTGTTGCTTCCGCTGACTCGTCTATGATCGGGCACTTGTATTCGAGCCCTCGAGGCCCCTGGCTTGTATTATGATGCTTGTATGACTTATTTATGTTTTAGAGTTGTGTTATGATATCTTCCCGTGAGTCCCTGATCTTGATCATACACATTTGCGTGCATGATTAGTGTACGATTGAATCGGGGGCGTCACAAGTTGGTATCAGAGCCAACTGCCTGTAGGAATCCCCCTTCCACACTCCTTGGCCGAAGTCGAGTCTAGACATTGCAAAAACTTTTACTAACATGGCTGTGTGCCTTATGGGCCCACGTCGCCATTGGGTGGTATTAGGATCTTTTACTCCTCGACCTTTACTCTGGGATTCTGAACTCTCTTCTATTCGGGTTAAACGATTTTTACTAAATTCTAACTTTTAGGTTCTTGAAAATACTTTCTACCGGAGGGGCCCTTCAGTCCGGATGATCACCGGCTACATCAGAAGATTCCGAAGATACTCTCTGATGTTCTCTCGAGACTTGTGCCCATCACTTTGGCTATTCCTGACCACCGATAAATCCGTATGGATAACTACTTACACTTGCCATTCTTACGATCATCCCCCATTGATCTTGTTATTACAAGATACCCCGAAATTCTCTCTAATGTTCCGAGAATCCTTTTGTGCCTACTGCCTTGCAGTTCCTTGTCGCCTGAATACCCCTACGGATAATTTCTCGCACTTACCAAGTATCCACTCATCCCCAGTTGATGCATGTATGTCACGAATCCTCGAAATACCATTCGATCTTCCGAAAATCCTGAGCATCCTATTGCTCTTGAAATTCTTGATTACTTGCATTATGGTTAATCCCATAAGTCTAGTAAACTTGTTGACATCCATTGTCATTATCATTTGAGTCCGTTGATTCGATTTGTTGCGAATGCTCGCAATCCTCAAACAGATCCTAGAATTCCTCCTTCCGGCTCAGACGTCATTTTTGAACATGAGCTGGTTCTCGACCAATCAATTGCCGTCGATTGTGCCCCTAAGTCTATTGAACTTATCCATCCTTGGTCAGAGCGTCTGCTTCTGATCCTTTGTTTTGGAAATCATAATTCCTTTGTTATCTAAGCATCAAATTATTTAGTTGTCCTATAATATGATGCCCGTGCATTCTTTCTTCCTCTGATTGAGTACCGATACTCACATCAGCTCCATTGTGGATCGCCCGATCCATTGTTGGATTTTACCTGACAATGCCCTTCATATTCAATAACCTTGTGAGCCTGCCCTTGGATACATAATGCCTTTGGTAAATTGTATCATCTACCTTCTCAACCTTGCTCTGCTTTCGAGCTTGTGATATTTACTCTTGAAACTTGTGGTATATGTTTCTAAGAAGCCCCATTGGCTTGAACCTATACCTTCCTTAAAAACCGTATGAACCGGAAGATTTTGACAAGTCAACCCTTCTAGTGTTTAGCAGATAATTTTCTACCATACAACTTCTTTGAGAATGAGAAGTGAATGTAAGGTTCTGCTTTGGAGAAGTGGGAGTCGACCTTGAACTTTGTGTTCATGCCCATGGACCCGATGTGGAATCTATCATGAAAGCTTCTTGTATTAATAATGGTCCCCTTATTATAAGTTCATCTTGTATCTATGTTGGTCCTTTGCGACCGTGGTTCCGACCATGATTGTTCTCCTTTGATTCTATTTCTCGGACCAGGTAAAGCACTTGTCTTCTGCAGAGCAATACCCTAGTCCAACCTCTACCTTGATCTATCGTCGAGTATTACCACCCTGGTATCTCGAGATTATCATGGAACTACATAACTTCTTATGAGTTCTTCATCAAGTGCTACATTCGCATTGATCCAATTTTCCACGGGCTCTGAGTCATTAAACACTCAAAAACACCGATAACTGAACCGAGTCTGCAGTACGGTTCAACGACACTTGATAATCTTCTTTAAGTACGAGTTTGTACCTGACCACGCCATTCCTAGCTTGTATGGCTATATCATTGTCGTGGTGATTTTAACTGTGCTACCTGGACCTTATTCTCGGAGCACCACTTCGACGATGAGCTAAGCTTACGTCGATTTTCCTTGTCATATCAATTCACCTTGAAAGGCAAGCTTGATTTCGAGTTTGTGTCGTATTTGTGCTTCCATTGACCTCTTGCTTCATCATTCCTTTGACTTGATGTCATCGCTGATCGATTACATCCTCATGAAATCTCTCGACAAAATTTGTCGTGATCATCATCAACATTTGACTCCTTTTAGGATATCGATCGAATTCATGATGATAAGTACCATCCTCGTCCCTTGGTAATTTGAGTTGCCACCGACAACATCCTTAATCCCTTTCATCACAAACTTGTTCATGTTATGGATGCAATTTGCTTTCCAGCTTGTATTTTGTTCTACCTTGAAGTAGTACTGTCTTTTATGTCAAGGATGTTGTGAGGATTGCTCCACCTCTTAAGAATTCTTGGTATAGTGATACTTCTCCCCATCATCATTCTTTCTTGGTCCTCGAGTTGATTCCAAACGGGGTACCAACAAGTGGACGGTGCTGTTTGGATTCTGCCCTTCTAGCAACCCTATTGCTTTGAAGTTAATGGTCGGCCGTTCATTCTTAGACTATTGATTATTGAATCACCATTCCGACGTTGGTCGTGCAACCCAGCCCATATTTCAGGTGCACATTTCAACCAATGTTTAATTGTGTATGTTTTCCTCGAGCATGCCTCATTACATCATTTGATCTGACAAATGTTATCTCCTTGTTCACATAAGTGTGGAAATCCATCTTTTGAAAATTTCAATGAATAATCGTTGAGTTCATCAGCCACCTCCTCGTCCTCTCCTTGGTTAAATGATGAACTCATGATTCGGAACTTGCTTCCATAGTACATTTCCCGAGAATTTTGCAACTCCATCTCATCTAATTGTGTTGCCCCTTTTCCTTCTCGGGCATCATGAGTCTGAGTTATCCTGACACCAATCAGATCTAAATCTCGGCCAGATATGATGGTTGGAACGTTTTCCAAGAGTCATAACATTGGTCCTTATATAACCCAGTAAGGTGATATCATGCCTAGCCCACCTGTTCGGAGGACCTATTGCTATAGTATCCTTTTACAAGGTTAGCCATTCGTCCATGGGGAAATGGTAAGACTTATTCTATAAGTTGTTCCTGATGGATCCTTTTTCTTTCCAAAGTCTGATTTTCACCTGTTGACCATGTCAATGCTATCTCGAAGCATGTCTATGGTACTCCGTTCTTCAACAAGAACATTTGAAGCCCAATGCTAATTGTTTCTTGCTCAACTATCCAAAAACCGTTGTATGGATAATGTCATGAAAATTTCTCTCCCCTCACCTAGAGGCTTTTCTACTTAACATCATGTCATGGTTATCATGCTCTGCTTGTCCTTGGGAAGGATATACCCCTGAAATATCTGATAATCATATTTCCTTTCCATTACTTGGTTTACCCTTTCTAGTGATCATTATGGTCTAAGCAGTATTAATTCCCTGCTTATGTAGACCCCTCGTGTACAATTCTGTCAGTAAGACCCTGTTACTTTTGTTGATGACATTTCGGTAACCACCGATGGACGAGAACTTTGCCTATAGGCCCGCCTCGTTTCAACGAGCAGGAAAATGGTTCCCTTCGTCCCTCGCCCTTGGTATTGATATTGTTGCCGACATAACTGATAGGCTATCCTCTAACATACCTTCCTTACATGATCATGCAAGACGTCATCGCCCTTCCTACTTTTAACCACATGGTGGGCCCATAACCCACAGTTCCACATGATCGAAACCTGACTCTCCTGTACACCCCATATTCCCAAGGTTATTCCTCGCGCGTGGCCTCGTATGTAATTCACGGGCCACCGTCCTAGTGATCTATTCTGGAAACAGATGCAATATTCAATCTCGTTGCTTTGGACCCCTTTCGCGTGTTGTTTCAGACAACGAACGATTGCCTACCCGTTTGAAACTTCTCATGGTACCTTCTTACTTTACTCTCGATAATTTCTTAAGTATCTATTCGAGAGTTACTTCTACCACATTCTCTCAGTTATCTGCTAGGTAGTTGACCTTGAAGGTCCATTCTTCAGTAGTTACCCCTTAACATTATCGTAAGTACAATGGAGTTCCTGAAGAAAGGACGACAACCTCCTCATGATGCATTGATGCATAGGAATGAAGACATCAGCGCTATGGATCGACCACTTCGAGAAGAGCAACCAAGACCGAGAAGAATCGTTAGAATTTCGTAACCTATTCTTCCCCCTTACTCCCCTCCTAAATCTCGGGACGAGATTTCTTGTAGTGGAGGAGAATTGTGATGCCCGGATAATCAAGCTACAGTAACCTCTGCTAATGATGCCTCATCACCACTCTTACTGTTGTAAACCTCGCGATGATTCAATCCCGTTCGAATTCAAATTTCAAAATCAAAGCAAACAATAAAAGTTTTTCAAAATTTAAAACAAAAGTGTTCGGGAGATGCCATATTTTACATAAGTCAATATGGTGTAATAAACACAATTTTATAAACTGCCTAAGTATTTTAAAATAAATAAAAACAGAAAAGGAAAATAAATAAAAGAAAGAAACTAACAAAACAAAAAAAAGAGGGAACCCCCTCCCACGGCCTACTGGCCTAGTTGGCCGGCCCATTCGGGCGCAGGCCCATCCGGCCAGCCCACTGGCCCATCCGGGCCCCTCACTCCCTTAACCCCC
>NC_041380.1:450360752-450554671 GCF_002162155.2 Triticum dicoccoides | reverse complement strand
GACCGCGCCCGCGCCTCGCCGGTGCCCGCACGTGCCCACGCGGCCACAGCCGCGGCCCTGCACGCCCCGGGCCGCGCCTTCGCACGCACGGCCACACACGGCCGCGTCCCCCCTCACGCACGGGCCTCGTCCCGCCTCCCGAGCCCGTGCGCCGTCCCCTGCACGCCGTCGCCGGCCCTCCACCGAATCGCCTCCAACCCCGGCCTCCTCTCCCTCGGGCGACGCCGGCCCCTGAACCCTCCCCTCCTCTCTGTCCCTGGCCGCCGGCTCCCGCGCCCAGCTCTCCCTCGCCGCCTGGGCGGGCTACGCCCACACAGCCGCCCGTCGACCCCATCCCAGGTGGACTCGGGCGCGTGCCCGCACCCCGTACCCAGCGCCCGCTAGGCCCTCCCGGGCCACTGACTAGTGGGCCCCGCCCCGTAACGTTTTTAGAAAAAAAGGAGAATTTAAAAAATAAAATGATTTAATAAAATTAATTATTAACTAATTAATTAATTAAGTAATTAATTAAGTTAATTAATCCTGATTAGATTAACCTAATCACTAATTAAATAAATTAATCTGTAAATAAACTAAACAGAGAATGACAGGTGGGTCCCACTGGACCCACATGTCAGGTTGACCAGGTCAATGGTCAACGTTGACTGCTGACATCACCCTGATGTCATGCTGACATTAGCAATTACTATTCTGGATAATGTTGGATTAAATAATTAATTAAATTCCAGAAATTAATAAAATCTTTAGAAAATCATATCTTTTAATCCGTAACTCGTATTAAAATATTTTCAACATGAAAGTTGCTCAGAACGACGGGACGAATCCGGATACGCAGTCCGTTCGTCCGCCGCACACCCCTAACCTATCGAACCCGCAACTTTCCCCCTTCGGCTCCTCTGCCCGAAAACACGAAACACCGGGGATATTTTCCCGGATGTTTCCCCCCTTAACCAGCATCACCTCATACCACGTTAGGGCCTGCCTAGCATCGTTACTTGTCTTGTCATGCATCGATATGCATCTATTTACATGGTATTCATTGTTTCTTCCCCCCCCTTTTTTCTCTCCGGTAGACTACGAGCCGACGCTGCTGCTGCCCAGTTCGACTACGGAGTTGACGACCCCTCTCTCTTGCCAGAGCAACCAGGCAAGCCCCCCCTTGATCACCAGATATCGCCCATTCTACTCTATACTGCTTGCATTAGAGTAGTGTATCATGTTACTGCTTTCCGTTATACCTATCCTGATGCATAGCCTGTCCTTGTTACTACTGTTGATACCTTTATCTTCAATCCTATATGCTTAGTATAGGATGCTAGTATATTCATCTGTGGCCCTGCATTCTTGTCCGTCAGCCATGCTATACTATCGGGCCGTGATCACTTGGGAGGTGATCACGGGTATATACTATATACTTTATACATGATACATGTGGAGACTAAAGTCGGGTCGGCTGGTGGAGCACCCGCGAGTGGATCTTTGTGGCGGAGCGACAGGGCAGGTTGAGACCGCCTAGGAGAGAGGTGGGCCTGGCTCTGTTTAGCGTTCGCGGATACTTAACACGCTTAACGAGATCTTGGTATTTGATCTGAGTTGGCTACGAGCCTATACACACTAACCATCTACGCGGGAGTAGTTATGGGTATCCCGGCGTCGTGGTATCAGCCGAAGCACTTCGTGACGCCAGCGACGGAGCGGCGCGCGCCGAATTGGACTGGAACGCCACTAGGCTAGGTCTGCTTTCGGCCGCCCACGCAACGTGCAGGTGTGCTCAGGGCGATGGGCCCAGACCCCTGTGCGCTTAGGTTTAGACCGGCGTGCTGGCCTCTCTGTTTTGCCTAGGTGGGGCTGCGACGTGTTGATCTTCCGAGGCCGGGCATGACCCAGGAAAGTGTGTCCGGCCAAATGGGATCAAGCGTGCTGGGTAAGTTGGTGCACCCCTGCAGGGAAGTTAAACTATTCGAATAGCCGTGATCTTCGGTAACAGGACGACTTGGAGTTGTACCTTGACCTTATGACAACTAGAACCGGATACTTAATAAAACACACCCTTCCAAGTTCCACAGACAACCCGGTGATCGCTTTTCCACAGGGCGACGAGGGGAGGATCGCCGGGTAGGATTATGCTATGCGATGCTACTTGGATGCTACTTGGAGATGCTACCTGGAGATGCTACTTGGAGATGTTACTTGGAGGACTTCAATCTACTGTCTTCTACATGCTGCAAGACGGAGGCTGCCAGAAGCGTAGTCTTCGACAGGATTAGCTATCCCCCTCTTATTCTGGCATTCTGCAGTTCAGTCCACCGATATGGCCCTTTACACATATACCCATGCATATGTAGTGTAGCTCCTTGCTTGCGAGTACTTTGGATGAGTACTCACGGTTGCTTTTCTCCCTCTTTTCCCCTTTCCCTTCTACCTGGTTGTCGCAACCAGATACTGGAGCCCTGGAGCCAGACGCCACCGTCGACGACGACTCCTACTACACCGGAGGTGCCTACTACTACGTGCAGCCCGCTGACGACGACCAGGAGTAGTTAGGAGGATCCCAGGCAGGAGGCCTACGCCTCTTTCGATCTGTATCCCAGTTTGTGCTAGCCTTCTTAAGGCAAACTTGTTTAACTTATGTCTGTACTCAGATATTGTTGCTTCCGCTGACTCGTCTATGATCGAGCACTTGTATTCGAGCCCTCGAGGCCCCTGGCTTGTATTATGATGCTTGTATGACTTATTTATGTTTTAGAGTTGTGTTATGATATCTTCCCGTGAGTCCCTGATCTTGATCGTACACATTTGCATGCATGATTAGTGTACGATTGAATCGGGGGCGTCACACAAGTAGTGCTTGATAGCCACTTTGCAACGGAGCAATGTGGAAGGTTAAATTTTCGCTATGGAAGTTATCGGGGAAGCCGAATATAACCTCTAGTAGCAGGGAGCTCGTGCAATGAGCCCCTGAGCCTGGCGTTGCTCCTCTAAAGGTAGTATTGTTGTGGCGAATTTTTGTTGGGTCTATCCCCATTTTGTGGACTGTGTCCTGATATATCAGGTTTAGACTGCTGCCACTGTCCATCAGGACTCGTGTGAAGAGGTATCCGTCAATTATTGGGTCTAATACCAAGGCAACCCATCCTGCACACCAGATACTTGCAGAGTAATCCTGATGGTCGAAAGTGATCGGTTGAGACGACCAGTGGCAGGACTCCGCGGTGATAGGCCCTTGGGCATATTTCTCTAGGAGTGCGGCTTTGTTTCTCCCCTTGATCACGTGTAACACATTTACTGTTTTGACTTCTAGTGCAAATTTCTTTTGTTCCCCAGTGTCTTGCTTGAGAGGCTCATCCTCGTCTTCGCTTGGTGTATCCTCCCACTTGTGTACGGTGTTGAGCTTGCCGGACTGCTTGGAGACCCAACATTCTCTGTGGATATGATTAGCGGGTTTACCAGGGGTGCTATGGATCTGACATATTTGGTCCAGAATTTTGTTTAGGCTGGACAGTTCATCTCTGGCGCCTTTAGAGGACGACTTTTGCTGACCTGGCCGAGAGCTTCTGAATCCGGCGTTTACCGCCATGCTCTTCGGGATGTCTTCTTTATTCCGGTGCTTATTATTTTTGCTGCGTCGTGATTTCCCGTATCCATCTCTAACTTCGGATGTACTTGGGTCGCTGGTGCTGCATCGGGCTAGCTAGCTATCCTCGCCCGTGCAAAAGCGGGTCATGAGGCTTGTTAATGCTGCCACTGTTCTTGGCTTTTCTTGGCCGAGGTGTCTGGCAAGCCATTCGTCTTGGACGCTGTGCTTAAAAGCTGCCAAGGCTTCGGCGTCTGGACAGTCGACTATTTGGTTCTTTTTAGGAAGAAACCTGTTCCAAAGCTTTCAGGCTGACTCTCCGGGCTGTTGAGTTATATGACTCAAATCGTCCACATCCGGAGGTCAGACATAAGTCCCTTGAAAATTTACCCGAAAAGCGTCTTCAAGCTCTTCCTAGCTTCCAATGGAGCTTTCGGGGAGGCTTTTTTAAGCCAGTGCGGAGCTGGCCCTTTGAGTTTGAGGGGTAAATACTTAATGGCGTGGAGATCATCTCCTCGAGCCATATGGATATGGAGGATATAGTCCTCAATCCAGACCCCAGGGTCTGTTGTTCTGTTGTATGCCTCTATGTTTACGAGTTTGAATCCCTCTGGAAATTCATGGCCCAGCACCTCGTCGGTGAAACATAGGGGGTGTGCGGCACCCCTGTATCTGGGTGTACCGCGTTGTTTCGATGTTTGTTGTGTTGCATCATGCTGGAGCGCACTTGCGTGGTCCATAGATGGATCTAGTTGCGTCGTCCTTTTGATGCGAGCCCTCGCGTGGATCGCGTATTGGCTTATGTGCGGCGTTGTTTGCCGCTCTATGTTGGCCGTGAGGTTGTCTATCCAGCCAGATGGCCGTTTTAATTTTTGGTTGCGGGGGATCTAAGGCCTCCTCATCGAATTCAGGTAGCAACTTCCGCATCGGGTAGGTCTTGGTGGGGCGATTACCGACATACTTCGCTGCTGTGTTGAGTACTTTACTCCATCTGATTCTGAGTGTGTCTTGCACAGCTTTGAGCCTTTGCTTCTACTTTTTTAGACTCCTCACGGTGGCAACAAGCCTTTGACGGGCATTCTGTTGCTCCAGGTGTCTGTCCGGTGTGATGTCATCTGGACTATTATCTTTGACAGAGTCGGGTAGTTCGGTTTGATTCTCCGTGTTGCCGTGGTCCGGCGATGGTTCACCCTGCTCTAACGCTGGGTCTATATGATCGTTGTTTCTGCTGAGGCGGGATTTGGAGCGGCGCTTACGCCACCGCTTTGACTGCTTCTCGAGGGGACAACCCTTCGTTGCGTCCTTCCGTTCCTCGTTGTTGTTTTCTTTTGGTGTGTCCACCATGTATACGTCATGTGATGAAGTGGGCGTCCAGCGCCCTGTGGGCAGTGGTTCCTGTTCGTCTCCTGCATCATCATCCATACCGTTGATGTCTTCGGAGTCGAAGTCGAGCATGTCGGTTAAGTCATCGACAGTGGCTACTAAGTGGGTGGTGGGTGGGCAGCGAATTTCTTCGTCATCCGCATCCCAATCCTGCCGGACATAGTTCGGCCAGGACTCTCCTGACAAGGAGAGAGACTTTAATGAATTCAGTATGTCGCCGAAGGGCAAGTGCTGAAAGATATCCGCGGAGGTGAACTCCATGATTAGCGCCCAGTCGATTTGATAGGCACGGGCGCAGGCGGTTCGGAGTCCGTGGCCGGGGAAGGATCCAGCAGTTTGGCAACACGGCTCTCATGAAAGGTAAAGTCGATATTCAGCTCGATCGCCGCTGAGGATACAGCCTCCGTGACGGGGTCTATCCACCCATCCATGGATGGAGCAACTGGCCCCGAATTGAGGCTCGGAGCAGCTGCCGGTGCAATCTCCTGAATATGGTCTGATGGTAGAGCTAAATCGTACTCACCATGATCGTGTGGCGCACAAGGCAGGGGCTCGAATCCGTTAAAGATCAAGTCTCCGCGGATATCGGCCGTGTAATTTAAGCTTCCAAACCTGACCTAATGGCCAGGGGCGTAGCTTCCGATATGCTCCAGATGGCCAAGCGAGCTGGCCCGCAGTGTGAAGCCGCCGAACACAAAGATCTGTCCGGGGAGAAAGTCTCACATTGGACTGCATCGCTATCAATGATAGAAGGAGCCATCAAGCCTAATAGTGACGACACAGAGGAACTCTCAATGAAAGCACCAATGTCGGTGTCAAAACCGGCGGATCTCGGGTAGGGGGTCCCAAACTGTGCGTCTAAGGCGGATGGTAATAGGAGGCAGGGGACACAACGTTTTACCCAGTTTCGGGCCCTCTTGATGAAGGTAAAACCCTACGTCCTGCTTGATTATTCTTGATAATATGAGTAGTGCAAGAGTTGATCTACCACGAGATCAGAGAGGCTAAACCCTAGAAGCTAGCCTATGGTATGATTGTATGTTGTCCTACGGACTAAAACCCTCCGGTTTATATAGACACAGGAGGGGGATAGGGTTACACAAGGTCAGTTACAAAAGAGGAGATATACATATCCGTGTTGCCTAGCTTACCTTCCATGCCAAGTAGAGTCCCATCCGGACACGGGACGAAGTCTTCAATCTTGTGTCTTCATGGTCCAACAGTCCGGCCAAAGGATATAGGCCGGCTGTCCGGAGACCCCCTAATCTAGGACTCCCTCAGTAGCCCCCGAACCAGGCTTCAATGACGATGAGTCCGGCGCGCAGTGTTGTCTTCGGCATTGCTAGGCGGGTTCTTCTCCAAATTTCGAATGTATGTTAAGCATGTCCGGCCCCATAAATGTTGAACCTCTTGGCTTCTGCGCCTAATAAGGGCTATCTTCCACGCGTCGAATGAATACGAGGAGCCAGGGCATTTTTACATTCGCCCCCTAGCCAGATAAATAAATTGTCTATTAAACGGATGGGGATTCTTAGATCCAATCCACACCATCCTCCCCCAGCGAGAATCCATCGGAGCACGCTTCAAAAAGATCCACTCCAGCATGGCCGACCTCCGCAGCTCCTCCTCCCACCCCCGTAGCCCTAAGCCCGGTGATTGGGAGAGGTGTTCTGTCCCACACAGTCAATTAGTCGAACTGCAGACTAAGGGATTTCTCCCTCCAGCTTATATGGTTCCCGTCCGAGCCGGGCTCGCCACCTACAATGGGGGGAGCGAGCGGAGAGCTTCCCCAGTCCCTCTAACGGGGAGCGGGTATGCCTTGTTCCTTACTTATTAAGGGGACTCAGATTTCCAATTCATCCGTTCCTCCGCGGGCTCCTGGGGTTTTACAGCCTCCAACTGCATAATGTGGATTGGATTGGATCTAAGAATCCATCGGAGCACGCTTCGAAAAGATCCACTCCAGCATGGCCGACCTCTGCAGCTCCTCCTCCCGCCCCCATAGCCCTAAGCCCCATGATTGGGAGAGGTGTTCAGTCCCGCACAGTCGATTAGTCGAGCTGCAAACTAAGGGATTTCTCCCTCCGGCGTATATGGTGCCCGTTCGAGTCGGGCTTGCCACCTACAATGGCGGGGCGCAAGCAGAGAGCTATCCTTGTCCCTCCATGGGGGAACGGGTCTGCCTTGTTCCTTATTTACTAAGGTGACTCAGATTTCCAATTCATCTGTTTCTCCGCGGGCTCCTGGAGTTCTACAGCCTCCAATTACATAATCTCACCCCTGCCTCCATTCTACATATCGCCAGCTATGTTGCTCTCTGCGAGTTGTTCCTGGGCTGCGAGGCTCACTTCGAGCTGTGGAAAAGGCTATTCTGCCTTGTCCCTCACACACAGAGGGAATCACTTTATCAAGTGGGCGGAGCCGAAATATGGCGCATCACTGATACCGGATACATGTCCGGTACCCCGAAGAAGTCGTCCGAAGACAGGCCTTCAGAATGGTTTTATATGGAGGACGTCCCCCTTCCGAACCCTATTCGGCGGGGTCTTCCTGAGTTCAACAATGCTCCTTTGAAGAAGAGCCGAAGTTGGCGCCCACGGAGCCCCCAGGCGGAAGACAATGGAGAAGTCCTCTATCTGATGAACCGGATCAAAGCGCTGGCTCGATCAGGATTGACAATAATCGAAGTTATGTCGATTTGCATAATGCGGGGAGTGCAGCCACTTCAATATCGTGGGCACCCCTTGTGGTGTTATAACGGGGCGGATGACGCCACCCACTGCGGGCGTAAGGGTTCGGACAATGTTGCCGCTCTAGCGAAAATTCTGTCCAAACTGTTCAAGGGTGAGGAAGAGGAGTTCACCTGCATCAAGCCACGGGATGGATTCTCCATGTACAATCCTCCAAGTTGGGTAAGTTATATCTCCCTGCCCCCATTTTTTCCGCATTCTTAGTCGTAAGTATTCACCTTGCCACTTTGCGGCAGGAACTGCGAAAAGCCATAAAGGAGGTCAGCAGCCCTTCTCCACAACCAGAGGACACTGACCGGGCCCTCGATTCCGGACTTGAAGAAGATCCGATTATCTCCGTGGAACTGATATACCAGGAGTTCTATCAGTTAAGCTGCGACGATGCCCTGGTGGCCATTACGGCCGACTATCCCGGATTGCTCCCCGCATCGCAGGTAAGAAAAATCAAAAAGTCCCAACTCCAAAACTAGGATCCCCTTTTAGGCACTTCACCCACCATATACGCATGGCATCTTTTACAGGGAAGGCATTCGGGACGCCCTGCCGAACCCGCAGCAACTCGCCAACAAGAGGCACCGAGGCCGGGTAGGCCAAAAAGGAAGGCGATCAGGACGGAGACGCCGGCGCAAAGGTATAGGAAAAACCCTGCTCCGTGGTTGTCGTCTTTCTCAAAATGTAATGACGCCCGCATTTCTTTAACAGAAAAAACGCTCGCCGGAATATGTCTGGCGATGCTGCCAATCAAGCTTCTACCAGTCGGGCGCCAGGACCGGACATGGAGGCGGAAGCCGATATGGGGCAGGCACCGGATAATCCCCCTATAGAGGATGCGGATAGATTATCCGCTACAAACTCAGAAGTGGAAAGCGCCATGAATCATAGGCACCGCCAGGCCGTACTCCGCGATGCTTGTTTCTCACCAGAGGCGTTCAACGCCTTCAATTCTAGAGAGGCATACCTCTGTGCTGCTCAAGATGGTCTAGCCAGAGCCACGGATCAGTATGTAAAGGATGTACGGGTGAGTAAATCTAGCGATTATATGTATCAGTAGCCCCTGACACTTGAAACAGTTAGCAGAACTGATTTAAGGATCATCCTTAATGTGCAGGTTCTTACAGAGAAGAATACTAGGTTGTCCCAGGAGCTGGAGGAATGCAAGACCCAACTGCGGGCCGCTCTTGCCGCATTGCAGGAACAGAAAAAGCCTCCCGCTAGTAACATTTACTTTAAAGAATGATGGTTACCATATAGTGTGCGGCGTGTATGCAGATCTAACAATTGATTTTGCAGATGAATCCGGAGAAAATCCGGGGACCAGCATGTTATGCGACAGCTAGAGGCTGGCAAACGCGTGCTGACTGAGATTATGCGGGAGAAAAAAATATCCAAGACGCCAATATTAAGCTGAACGTGGAACTAAAAGATGTTCGGGGCCAGCTTGCGGACTCCGAGAAGGAGAATAAGCGGCTTCGGCGTGACATTTTCATTAAGTGTTTGATCGAATCCTTTTAAAGGAGTTCGGCGAAGAAGCTGACTAACAGCGTTATGTCTGTAGGTATGCCGGCGGGTCGTCCTGTGGAGGAAATACCCGGGTCTGTAGGTGATCATCTGTCCGAGCTGTCACATCTGCACGGACAAGTTCGGCAGGTGATGCAGGGTGTTGCCCAGGCCTTGTGGTCGTCCATCTCCCTGCCAGAAGGCGTTGCAGAGCTTGCGGAGAAGCTGAAGGGAGCACGGCGGCGCTTCCGATTATGGAAGATATCAGCCTGCCGACAGGGTGCCAGAGAAGCCTGGGCCATGGTGAAGACGCGGTATACCAAGGCAGACCCAAATCACATGGCCGATGTCGGACCTGTGGGGCCCGACAGAAAAGAGATCCCCATTAGCTTAGTTTATGGGCAAGTAGAATTAGCCGCAAAGTATTCCCAACATGATTGTAAGCTAGACCGCCTGTTGGATGGCATAGAGGAGGAATTTAGTCAGTGTGCATGACTATGTAATTAAAGTGACATGTATAATGCCTTCTAGCCGGATTGTAGATCATTTATCGTTGCGGACTTTTTCGCTTCAACCTTCGGACCCGATAGTCCGGAGTGAATCCAAATACCCGCTCAGTTATATAAAACCGGGGTATGCGTGGAGACCAGGCGTAGGGGTCATTAGTGCTTTATCGGACAAGTGCCTAACTAGTTATGTTATATTACATGGGTAGTAAGAAACATCTTCCAGGGAGAATAGTTCCGTTAAGGGTTCCTTTCCCTGGGTAAGCATGCCCTAAAGTGCATGTCTGGACTGCGATAGGAAACGCAAAAAAAACATCTGGGGTAGATATGGACAATAAATAAAAATCATCTTTTGTTCACCGACCGAATATTCCCTTAAGAACGCTAGCTTTCGGCTTCACCCAGTCTGAAGTACACATCCGGCTAACCCGGCAGTAACAATCGCAGAGGTGCTCCCCTTATGCCCTAGCCGAATTAACGGAAACGTAGGGCAGAAATACAAGAGCCAGGCAACCCAGCTTGGCCAAAACTTAAGTCATATCGATGCATATAATGGTGAAAAAAGGTACATGCGGAAGTATAACACAAGTGTTGGGCATGAGGCCCAGATAAATAATTTAAGCTTCTGTGAAAGAAGCCCCCAGGTATGAAGAGTGCAGCTAGCGCATCTGTAATGTACAAGCAAGGCACAAGGTGACCCTTGAAGGCCTAGAGAAATAATAAAAGAAAGAAATAAAGGGAAACAAGACAGATGATGTATATGCAGAAAATGGACAAAGGGAGGGGACTAACATAGAGTCCGGTGCTAGGCATAGAATCTTCGGAGCCTGGCCGCGTTCCATGGGTTCGGCTCGAGTCGACTAGTCGATGCATCCCGCAGCCGGTATGCTCTACCGGTCAGAACTTGGTCAATAATGAAAGGACCTTCCCATTTGGGCTCGAGCTTGTTCTTTTTCTTATCCGGCAGGCGTAGAACTAGTTCGCCAATGTTATAAGTTTTGGCCCGTACTTCTCTGCTTTGGTATCTGTGAGCAAGTTGCTGATAAAATGCGCAACGGGCTTTGGCTACGTCGCGCTCCTCTTCCAGGGTGTCTAGACTGTCCTGCCGATCGAGCTCGGCTTCTCTTTCTTCGTACATGCGCACTCGAGGTGAGTCACAAATTATGTCACAAGGCAAGACAGCCTCTGCGCCGTACACCATAAAGAAGGTTGTATATCTGGTACTACGATTCGGCGTGGTCCGGAGCCCCCAGTGTACGGAGTCGAGCTCCTCTACCCAGTGCGTGTTAGACTCCGTTAAGGAGCGTACTAATATGGGTTTAATGCCGCTCATTATAAGACCGTTTGCTCGCTCGACTTGACCGTTGGTTTGTGGGTGATAGACTGAAGCATAATCGAGCTTGATGCCCATTTTGTTGCACCAGAGTTTTACCTCGTCGGCCATGAAGTTCGTGCCATTATCAGTGATGATGCTGTGGGGGACGCCATAACGGTGTACAACCCCGGATATGAAGTCTATCACTGGTCCGGATTCGGCTGTTTTAACAAGTTTGGCCTCTATCCATTTGGTGAATTTATCCACCATGACCAATAAGTATTTTTTCTTGTGGGTTCCCCCTTTAAGGGGTCCAACCATGTCAAGCCCCCAGACCGCAAAGGGCCATGTAATGGGGATTGTTTGGAGGGCGGTGGGTGGCATGTGGCTTTGATTTGCAAAGAGCTGGCAACCGGCGCAACGTTGGACCAAGTCCTGTGCATCTGCCTGGGCCGTTAGCCAATAGAATCCTGTACGGAAGGCCTTGCTTACAAGATCCCGGGCTGCGGCGTGATGACCGCCGAGTCCGGCGTGAATTTCCGCCAAAAGATTCCGCCCTTCCACTTCAGAGATGCACCTTTGAAGGACTCCGGTAGTACTTTTTTGTACAATTCTCCCTCATGGACCCTGTAGGCCTTGGATCGCCGCACTATGCAGTGTGCCTCATTTTGGTCCTCCGGAAGTTCCTGTCTAGTTAGGTAGGCCAGGAATGGTTCAGTCCACGGGGCAATAATGGCCATTATTTCGTGGGCTGAAGGTGTTATTTTGGTGACGGAGCCTCGCATTTTGGGGGGACTGCATAGCATTTTGCGCCAATGCGGGTGAGGATATCCGCCGCCTGATTGTTTTCCCGAGCGACATGGTGAAATTCGAGCCCCTCGAACCGAGCTGACATTTTTAGGACGGTGTTTCGATAGGCCGCCATTTTTGGATCCTTGGCGTCAAAGTCTCCATTTATTTGGGATATTGTGAGGTTTGAATCCCCACGCACCTCCAAACGTTGAATGCCCATGGAGACTGCCATCCGAAGACCATGCAACAAAGCTTCGTATTCAGCTGCATTGTTGGAGTCTGTATACAATATTTGCAGCACGTACTGAACGGTATCTCTGGTTGGGGACGTCAGGACGACGCCAGCCCCTAGACCAGCCAGCATTTTAGAACCGTCGAAGTGCATGATCCAATTGGAGTATGTGCCGTACTCTTTAGGGAGTTCGGCCTCCGTCCATTCGGCGACGAAGTCAGCCAATACTTGCGACTTGATGGCTCGTCGAGGTTTGTATGTTATGTCGAATGGGAGGATCTCAATGGCCCATTTGGCAATCCGGCCCATAGCGTCGCGGTTGTTTATAATATCATTAAGTGGCACTTCCGAGGCTACTGTAATCGAACACTCTTGAAAGTAGTGTCGCAGCTTCCGGGATGCCATGAATACCGCATAGGCTATCTTTTGATAATGTGGGTACCATGATTTGCATGGAGTGAGGACAGTGGATACATAGTATACCGGCTTTTAAAGAGGGAATTTGTGTCCGTCTGCTTCTCGTTCGACGACGAGCACTGCGCTGACAACTTGATGAGTTGCCGCAATGTACAACAACATTGGTTCAACGATGTTTGGCGCGGCCAGGATTGGGTTGGTTGCCAAAATGGTCTTTATTTCTTCCAGTTCGGCTATGGCCGTGTCTGTCCACTCGAAGTGTTTGGTGCACTGAAGGAGGCGATAAAGGGGTAAAGCCTTTTCTCCTAAGCGGGAGATAAAGCAGCTTAGAGCCGCCACACATCCAGTTAACTTTTGGATTTGTTTGAGGTCTGTCGGGGTAGCCAACTATGACAAAGCTCGGATTTTGGCCGGATTAGCTTCAATACCTCTACTGGAGACAATGAAACCCAGGAGCTTTCCGGCTGGTACGTCGAAAACGCATTTTTCCGGATTGAGCTTGATGTCGTATGTTCGGAGGTTGTCGAATGCGAGCCTCAAGTCGTCTATCAAAGAGTCGATGTGTTTGGTTTTGACGACCACATCGTCTACGTATGCCTCTACTATTTTACCGATTTGTTTCTCCAGACATGTCTGAATCATGCGCTGATATGTTGCGCCGGCGTTTTTGAGCCCAAAAGGCATTGTGTTAAAACGGAAGAGGTCGTATGGTGTGATGAATGCCGTTGAGGCTTGGTCGGGCTCCGCCATCTTGATTTGGTGGTAATCGGAGTATGTGTCGAGGAAACGCAATGACTCGTGTCCTGCAGTAGCATCAATGATTTGATCGATGCGTGGGAGGGGGAAGGGGTCCTTTGGGAAAGCTTTATTGAGGTCTTTGAAATCAACACAAAGGTGCCAGGATTTGTCCTTCTTTAGTACCATCACCAGGTTTGCTAGCCAGTCCGGGTGTTTTATATCTCTGATGAATCCGGCCTCCAATAACTTGGCTAGTTCCTCTCCCATGGCCTATCTCTTAGGTTTGGAGAAATGCCGAAGAGCTTGCTTGACCGGCTTGAATCCCTTTAGGATATTGAGGCTATGCTCGGCCAGCCTGCTTGGGATTCCAGGCATGTCTGAGGGATGCCAGGCGAATATGTCCCAGTTCTTGCGCAGGAACTCTCGTAGTGCGGCGTCCATAGCGGGGTTTAACTGTGCCCCGATGGAGGCTGTTTTGTAGGGTCTGTTGGGTGGACTTGGAATTTGACTATTTCATCTGCTGGTTTAAAAGAGGTGGACTTGGATCTCTTTTCGAGTATCACGTCGTCCCTGTCCACTATGGAGCGTAGCGTGGTTAATTCCTCGGCCGAGAGGGCTTCGGATAATGCCTCAAGGGCCAGTGCGGCTATTTTGTTTTCGGCACGGAGTGCTGTGTCCGGATCACTAGCGAGAGTGATGATTCCGTTGGGCCCGGGCATTTTGAGCTTCATGTAACCGTAATGGGGTACGACTTGGAAGATTGTGAACGCCTCCCGTCCTAAAAGAGCGTGATAACCACTGCTGAATGGGGCCACTTGGAATGTAATTTCTTCGGACCTGTAATTATCCGGCGTGCCGAGTACCACATCTAGTGTGATTTTCCCAGCGCAGCGTGCTTCCCGACTGGGGATGATTCCTCTAAAGGTTGTGCTACTTTGCTCAATGCAGTTCCAGTCTATTTCCATCTTTTGAAGAGTTTCCTCATAGATGAGGTTTAATCCGCTACCGCCGTCCATGAGTACTTTGGTGAGTCGAAAGCCATCCATGATTGGACTAAGGACCAGTGCGTCTGGTGCTCGGGCCGTTCGGAATTTAGGTTTGTCACTGGCATTGAAGGTAATAGCCGTGTTACTCCATGGATTTATTGTTGCTACGTGGCAGATTTCGTCCATGTTGCGGAGTGTTCGCTTGCGCCTATTATTTGACGCGAAGGTCTCGAAGACCGTTAGCATTGTATTGTTATCCACGGGATAGTGCTCTGTGGTATTTGGGAGAAGAAGATCCTCACCACTTTTGGCCACCTGGCGGAGTATCCAACATGCTCTGAGGCTGTGCATTGGTATTGTATCCGCTGTACTATGAATTTTGCAGGGTCCGTTGAGCCATCCCTCTAGTACGGTTCCATACCCTGTAGAGGGTTTTTGCTTTTTGGTGGTTGACCCGGGTGTATTGTGATAATGCACCCTTTTGTTTTGGACTGGGTTTGTATTCAGGGCCGGACTATCCCAAAAGTTTATTTCGGTTCTCCAGGCACTTTCCATCACACAGTACTTTCGTACTATGGACGCCAAGTCAGCGAAGCGTGTTATCTCATGGCGATTTATGGCGTTAAGGATTCCCTTGTCCGTGCAATTATTGCAGAAAAATAGGATTGCGTCTTCCTCGCGACAGTCCTTAACCTTGTTCATCGCAAGGAGGAATCTGGCCCAATAGTGATGTACTGTTTCCTGGGGCTCTTGCCTGATGTGGGAAAGATCGCTTATGTTTGGGTGGGTGGGTGGAATTGAATCCGAACCCTCACCTGATCTGGGATCCAGGGGCCGAGGAATTTCCAATTTTGGAAGTTCTGGTTCCGGGGTGTGACCCGATAATCCTGGCCCGCTGCCTGACTCTAAGTTCAGGGATCGGGTGTTGTCCTCCCGCGAACGGGCGTCCGGCTCAGAGAGCTCGGGAATCCGGACATAGTTGGTCCTCAAGATGGAGGAAAGGTCGCCACATTGTTCCTCCACCACTGCAACATGATGGGTGACCGGTGGAGAGTTAATCTTCCTTTAATCGGGTTTAAGCCCAATCCGATCATAGTCCGTAGCGACTCCCAAGGGGCGATGCGATCCAAGAGCTCGTTTAAGGAGGCGAGCTCCATTGGATCCATCTGTTCAGTGAGTGCCGATTTGACATGGAGACTGTTTTCGATGACCCGAGAAGTCATCGTCGGCGCGGCGGCCGAACAGGCGGTCATGATGAAATCGCCTAGCCAGAGAGTTTGGCCGACAGCCAAAGTTCCCCCGACAGTAGTACCGTCTTTAAAGACGAGACGAGACATCCTTCCTTCTGGCGACGGCACAGAGGAACTCTCAATGAAAGCACCATTGTCGGTGTCAAAACCGGCGGATCTCGGGTAGGGGGACCCGAACTGTGCGTCTAGGCGGATGGTAACAGGAGGCAGGGGACACGAAGTTTTACCCAGGTTCGGGCCCTCTTGACGGAGGTAAAACCCTACGTCCTGATTGATTAATATTGAGGATATGGGTATTACAAGAGTAGATCTACCACGAGACCAGAGAGGCTAAACCCTAGAAGCTAGCCTATGGTATGATTGTCTGTAGTCCTACGGACTAAAACCCTTCCGGTTTATATAGACATCGGAGGGGGCTAGGGTTACACAAGGTCGGTTACAAAGGAGGAGATATACATATCCGTATTGCCTAGCTTGCCTTCCACGCCAAGTAGAGTCTCATCCGGACACGAGACGAAGTCTTCAATCTTGTATCTTCATAGTCCAGCAGTTCGGCCAAAGGATATAATCCGGCTGTCCAGAGACCCCCCAATCCAGGACTCCCTCAGTTAGGGTTACACAAGGTCGGTTACAAAGGAGGAGATATCCATATCTGTACTGCCTAGCTTGCCTTCCACGCCAAGTAGAGTCCTATCCAGACACGGGACGAAGTCTTCAATCTTGTATCTTCATAGTCCAACAGTCCGGCCAAAGGATATAGTTCGGCTGTCCGGAGACCCCCTAATCCAGGACTCCCTCATGCGCCTTCTGGCCCTGCATGGGCCATTGCCCTGTCTGTGCATGACACGAGGTTCCCCAGTCCGGTAGTTGATGACCCACAAGTATACGGGATCTATCGTAGTCCTTTCGATAAGTAAGAGTGTCGAACCCAACGAGGAGCAGAGGGAAATGACAAGTGGTTTCAGCAAGGTATTCTCTGCAAGCACTGAAATTATCGGTAACAGATAGTTTTGTGATAAGATAAATCATAACGGGTAACAAGTAATAGAAGTAAACAGGGTGCATCAAGGTGTCCCAATCCTTTTTGTAGCAAAGGAAAAGCCTGGACAAACTCTTATATAATGCAAAGCGCTCCTGAGGACACATGAGAATTGTTGTAAAGCTAGTTTTCATCATGCTCATATGATTCACGTTCATTACTTTGATAATTTGATATGTGGGTGGATCGGTGCTTTGGTGTTGCCCTTCCTTGGACAAGCCTCCCACTTATGATTAACCCCTCTCGCAAGCATGCACAACTACAAAAGAAGTATTCATGTAAACCTAACCATAGCATGAAACATATGGATCCAAATCAGCCCCTTACGAAGCAACGCATAAACTAGGGTTTAAGTTTCTGTCACTCTAGCAACCCATCATCTACTTATTACTTTCCAATGCCTTCCCCTAGGCCCAAATAATGCTGAAGTGTCATGTAGTCGGCGTTCACATAACACCACTAGAGGAAAGACATCATACATCTCATCAAAATATCGAACGAATACCAAATTCACATGATTACTTATGAAAAGACTTCTCCCATGTCCCCAGGAACAAATGTAACTACTCACAAAGCATATCCACAATCATAATCAGAGGAGTATTAATTATCATTAAGGATCTAAACATATGATCTTCCACCGAATAAACCAACATGCATCAAATATAAGGAGTAATCAACACTACTAGCAACCCACAGGTACCAATCTGAGGTTTTGGGATCAAGATCGAATACAAGAGATGGACTAGGGTTTGAGAGGAGATGTTGCTAGTGAAGATGTTGATGCAGATTGACACCCTCTCGATGAGAGGATCGTTGGTGATAACGATGGCGATGATTTTCCCCTCCCGGAGGGATGTTTCCCCGGCAGAACAGCTCCCCCGGAGCCCTAGATTGGTTCTGCTCAGGTTCCGCCTTGAGACAGCGGCGATTCGTCCCAAAAACTTCTCTCTGATTTTTTCCAGGGTAAAAGACACCATATAGCAGAAGGTGGGCACCGGAGGCCTGCCAAGGGGCCCACAAGGTCGGGGGCGCGCCCAGAGGGGTAGGGCGCTGATGTCTACTACACAACCTTCTTATTGTAGACATTGTTGGGCTTCCAAGTGCAGAGGTTTGTAGGACAGTAGCAAATTTCCCTCAAGTGGATGACCTAAGGTTTATCAATCCGTAGGAGGCGTAGGATGAAGATGGTCTCTCTCAAGCAACCCTGCAACCAAATAACAAAGAGTCTCTTGTGTCCCCAACACAACCAATACAATGGTAAATTGTATAGGTGCACTAGTTCGGCGAAGAGATGGTGATACGAGTGGTATAGGGATGGTAGATAAAGGTTTTTGTAATCTGAAAATATAAAAACAGCAAGGTAACTAATGATAAAAGTGAGCACAAACGATATTGCAATGCGTTGAAACAAGGCCTAGGGTTCATACTTTCACTAGTGCAAGTTCCCTCAACAATAATAACATAATTGGATCATATAACTATCCCTCAACATGCAACAAAGAGTCACTCCAAAGTCATTAATAGCGGAGAACAAACGAAGAGATTATGGTAGGGTATGAAACCACCTCAAAGTTATCCTTTCTGATCAATCTATTCAAGAGTCCGTAGTAAAATAACACGAAGCTATTCTTTTCGTTCAATCTATCGTAGAGTTCGTACTAGAATAACACCTTAAGACACAAGTCAACCAAAACCCTAATGTCACCTAGATACTCCAATGTCACCTCAAGTATCCGTGGGTATGATTATACGATATGCATCACACAATCTCATATTCATCTATTCAACCAACACAAAGAACTTCAAAGAGTGCCCCAAAGTTTCTACCTTAGAGTCAAGACGAAAACATGTGCCAACACCTATGCATAGGTTCATGGGCGGAACCCGCAAGTTGATCACCAAAACATACATCAAGTGAATCAATAGAATACCCCATTGTCACCACGGGTATCCCACGCAAGACATACATCAAGTGTTCTCAAATCCTTAAAGACCTAATCCGATAAGATAACTTCAAAGGGAAAACTCAATCCATTACAAGAGAGTAGAGGGGGAGAAAAATCATAAGATCCAACTATAATAGTAAAGCTCGCGATACGTCAAGATCGTACCACCTCAAGAACACGAGAGAGAGAGAGACAGAGAGAGATCAAACACATAGCTACTGGTACATACCCTCAGCCCGGAGGGTGAACTACTCCCTCCTCGTCATGGAGAGCGCCAAGATGATGAAGATGGCCACTGGAGATGGATTGCCCCCTCCGGCAGGGTGCCAGAACGGGTCTAGATTGGTTTTCGGTGGCTATGGAGGCTTCTGGCGGCGGAACTCCCGATCTATTCTGCTCCCCAAAGTTTTTAGGGTATATGGGTATATATAGGAGGAAGAAGTAAGTTGGTGGATCTCCTGGCTGTCCACGAGGCAGGGGGCGCGCCCACGGGGGGTGGGCGCGCCCCCCACCCTCGTGGGCAGCCCAGGACTCTCCTGCTCCATCTCCGATACTCCGTGGGCTTCTTCTGGTCCAAAAATAAGTTTTGTGAAGTTTGAGGTCAATTGGACTCCGTTTGATTTTCCTTTTCTGCGATACTCTAAAACAAGGAAAAAATAGAAACTAGCGCTGGGCTCTAGGTTAATAGATTAGTCCCAAAAATCATATAGAATAGCATATAAGTGCATATAAAACATCCAAGGTTGATAATATAATAGCATGGAACAATCAAAAATTATAGATACGTTGGAGACATATCAGCATCCCCAAGCTTAATTCCTACTCGTCCTCGAGTAAGTAAATGATAAAAACAGAATTTTTGATGTGGAATGCTACCTAACATATTTCTCTAAATAATTCTCTTTATTGTGGCATGAATGTTCAGATCCATAAGATTCAAGACAAAAGTTTAATATTGACATAAAAATAATAATACTTCCAGCATACTAACCAAGCAATTATGTCTTCTCAAAATAACATGGCCAAAGAAAGCTATCCCTACAAAATCATATAGTCTGGCTATGCTCTATCTTCATCACAAAAAATATTTAAATCATGCACAACCCCGATAACAAGCCAAGGTACTTTTGATGTTCTCAATCTTTTTCAATCTTCACGCAATACATGAGCATGAGCCATGGACATAGCACTATAGGTGGAATAGAAGGGTGGTTGTGGAGAAGACAAAAAGGGAGAAGATAGTCTCACATCAACTAGGCGTATCAACGGGCTATGGAGATGCCCATCAATGGATATTAATGTGAGTGAGTAGGGATTGCCATGCAACGGATGCACTAGAGCTATAAGTGTATGAAAGCTCAAAAAGAAACTAAGTGGGTGTGCATCCAACTCGCTTGCTCACGAAGACCTAGGGCATTTTGAGGAAGCCCATCATTGGAATATACAAGCCAAGTTCTATAATGAAAATTTCCCACTAGTATAAGAAAGTAACAACATAAGAGACTCTCTATCATGAAGATCACAGTGCTACTTTGAAGCACAAGTGTGGTAAAAGGATAGTAGCATTGTCCCTTCTCTCTTTTTCTCTCTTTTTTTATTTGGGCCTTTTCTCCTTTTTTTATGGCCTCTTTTTTTTAGTCTGGAGTCTCATCCCGACTTGTGGGGGAATCATAGTCTCCATCATCCTTTCCTCACTTGGTACAATGCTCTAAAAATGATGATCATCACACTTTTATTTACTTACAACTCAACAATTACAACTCAATACCTAGAACAAAATATGACTCTATGTGAATGCCTCTGGCGGTGTACCGGGATGTGCAATGAATCAAGAGTGACATGTATGGAAGAATTATGAACGGTGGCTTTGCCACAAATACGATGTCAACTACATGATCATGCAAAGCAATATGACAATGATGGAGCGTGCCATAATAAATGGAATGGTGGTAAGTTGTATGGCAATATATCTCGGAATGGCTATGGAAATGCCATAATAGGTAGGTATGGTGGCTGTTTTGAGGAAGGTAAATGGTGGGTTCATGGTACCGGCAAAAGTTGTGCGGTACTAGAGAGGCTAGCAATGGTGGAAGGGTGAGAGTGCGTATAATCCATGGACTCAACATTAGTCATAAAGAACTCACATACTTATTGCAAAAATCTATTAGTTATCGGAACAAAGTACTATGTGCATGCTCCTAGGGGATAGATTGGTAGGAAAAGACCATCGCTCGTCCCCGACCACCACTCATAAGGAAGACAATCAATAAATAAATCATTCTCCGACTTCATCACATAACGGTTCACCATACGTGCATGCTACGGGAATCACAAACTTTAGCACAAGTATCTCTCAAATTCACAAATACTCAACTAGCATGACTCTAATATCACCATCTTCATATCTCAAAAGAATCATCAAATATCAAAACTTCTCATAGTATTCAATGCACTTTATATGAAAGTTTTTATTATATCCCTCTTGGATGCCCATCATATTAGGACTAAATTCATAACCAAAGCAAATTACCATGCTGTTTAGGACTCTCAAAATAATATAAGTGACGCATGAGAGTTCATCTATTTCTATAAAATAAAACCACCACCGTGCTCTAAAAAGATATAAGTGAAGCACTAGAGCAACAACAAACTACTCCGAAAGATATAAGTGAAGATCAATGAGTAGTCGCATAATTATGCAACTATGTGAAGACTCTCTAACATTTAAGAATTTCATATCTTGGTATTTTATTCAAACAGCAAGCAAAGCAAAAGAAAATGACATTCTAAGAATGGCAAACATCATGTGAAGAAGCAAAAACTTAGGACCAACCGAAACTAACTGATAGTTGTTGAAGAAGAAAGGTGGGATGCCAACCGGGGCATCCCAAAGCTTAGACGCTTGAGACTTCTTGAAATATTATCTTGGGATGCCTTGGGCATCCCCAAGCTTGAGCTTTTGTGTCTCCTTAATTCCTCTCATATCACGGTCTCCCTAAATCTCAAAAGCTTCATCCACACAAAACTCAACAAGGACTCGTGAGATAAGTTAGTATAAACCAATGCAAAAACCTTATCATACTCTACTGTAGCAAATCACTAAAATTATTATTCAACATTTAATACTAAATGCCTCTGCATATTTAATAGTCGTATCCTCAAATAGAATCATTAAAGAAGCAAACATATGCAAACATAACAGCAATCTGCCTAAACAGGACAGTCTGTAAAGAGTGCAGCAAGATCTATACTTCCCTACCTCCAAAAATTATGAAAGAAAATTCCCACTGTATTAAATTTATCAGAGCTTATTATGCAAAAGGTTTCAACATTTTATCGCATTCTGACTTTTCTAGGGAATTTTTGCAACAGAGGTAAACTTTCTGTTTTCAAACATCAACATGTGGACTTGTAAAATAGGCATAGTAAAGGCTATCAATGCCACTTTTATTGAAATAAAAGATGAAAAACATTGTTCTAAATAATAGCAAGAAAATCCTAAAAAAATAAATTGACGCTCAAAGCAAAACACATATCATGTGGTGAATAAAAATATAGCTCCAAGTAAAGTTACCGATGAATGAAGACGAAAGAGGGGATGCCTTCCGGGGCATCCCCAAGCTTAGGCTCTTGGTTGTCCTTGAATATTTCCTTGGGGTGCCTTGGGAATCCCCAGGCTTAGGCTCTTGCCACTCCTTGTTCCATAGTCCATCGAATCTTTACCCAAATCTTGAAAACTTCACATCACAAAACTTAACGGAAAACTCGTAAGCTCCGTTAGTATAAGAAAATAAATCACCACTTAGGTACTGTTGTGAACTCATTATAAATTCATATTGGTGTAATATCTATTGTATTCTAACTTCTCTATGGTTCATACCCTCCGATACTACTCATAGATTCATCAAAATAAGCAAACAACACATAGAAAACAGAATCTGTCAAAAATAGAACAGGCTGTAGTAATCTATAGGTTCTGAATACTTCTGTAACTCCCAAAATCCCGAGAAATTAGGAAGTTCTATGTAATTTGTTTAATGATCTACTGCAGTTGGAATTTGTATTTTATCACTCTCTGGTAAAAAATGAAAATTATTCTCGTGAGCGCATACTTTCTGTTTTTTACAGCAAGATCAGATAACAATCACCCAAGAAGGTCCTAAAGGCTTTACTTGGCACAAACACTAACTAAAAAATAAAAACACATCTAAACAGAGGCTAGATGAATTATTTATTACTAAACAGGAGCAAAAAGCAAGAAATAAAAATAAAATTGGATTGCCTCCCAACAAGCGCTATCGTTTAACGCCCCTAGCTAGGCATGATGATTTCAATGATGCTCACATACAAGATAAGAATTGTAACATAAAGAGAGCATCATGAAGAATATGTCTAGAAAATTTAAGTCTAACCCTCTTCCTATGCATAGGGATTTTGTGAGCAAACAACTTGTGGGAACAAGAATCAGCTTGCATAGGAGGGTAAAACAAGCATAACTTCAAGATTTTCAACACATCGAGAGGAAACTTGGTATTATTGCAACTCCTAAAAGCATATATTCCTCCCTCATAATAATTTTCAGTAGCATCATGAATGAATTCAACAATATAACTATCACATAAAGCATTCTTTTCATGATCTACAAGCATAGAATTTTTATTACTCTCCACATAAGCAAATTTCTTCCCATGAATAGTAGTGGGAGCAAACTAAACAAAATAACTATCATGTGAGGCATAATCCAATTGAAAACTAAAATCATGATGACAATTTTCATGGTTATCATTATTCTTTATAGCATACAAGTCATCACAATAATCATCATAGATAGCAACTTTGTTCTCATAATCAATTGGAACCTCTTCCGAAATAGTGGAATCATTACTAAATAAAGTCATGACCTCTCCAAATCCACTTTTATCAATATAATCATCATAAGTAGGAGGCATACTATTATCTTAATAAATTTTCTCATCAAAACTTGGGGGATAAAAAATATCATCTTCATCAAACATAGCATCCCAAGCTTGTGGCTTTGCATATCATTAGCATCATGGATATCCAAGGAATTCATACTAACAACATTGCAATCATGCTCATCATTCAAAGATTTAGTGCCAAACATTTTAATGCATTCTTCCTCTAACACTTTGGCACAATTTTCCATTCCATCATACTCACGAAAGATATTAAAAAGATGAAGCGTATGAGGCAAACTCAATTCCATATTTTTTTGTAGTTTTCTTTTATAAACTAAACTAGTGCTAAAACAAGAAACAAAAAGATTCGATTGCAAGATCTAAAGATATACCTTCAAGCGCTAACCTCCCCGGCAATGGCGCCAGAAAAGAGCTTCATGTCTACTACACAACCTTCTTCTTGTAGAAGTTGTTGGGCCTCCAAGTGCAGAGGTTTGTAGGACAGTAGCAAATTTCCCTCAAGTGGATGACCTAAGGTTTATCAATCCGTAGGAGGCGTAGGATGAAAATGGTCTCTCTCAAGCAACTCTACAACCAAATAACAAAGAGTCTCTTGTGTCCCCAACACACCCAATACAATGGTAAATTGTATAGGTTTACTAGTTCAGCGAAGAGATGGTGGTACAAGTGGTATATGGATGGTAGATAAAGGTTTTTGTAATCTGAAAATATAAAAACAGCAAGGTAACTAATGATAAAAGTGAGAACAAATGGTATTGCAATGCGTTGAAACAAGGCCTATGGTTCACACTTTCACTAGTGCAAGTTCACTCAACAATAATAACATAATTGGATCATGTAACTGTCCCTCAACGTGCAACAAAGAGTCACTCCAAAGTCACTAATAGCAGAGAAGAAATGAAGAGATTATGGTAGGGTACGAAACCACCTCAAAGTTATCCTTTCTGATCAATCTATTCAAGAGTCCATAGTAAAATAACACGAAGCTATTTTTCCCGTTCAATCTATCGTAGAGTTCGTACTAGAATAACACCTTAAGACACAAATCAACCAAAACCCTAATGTCACCTAGATACTCCAATGTCACCTCAAGTATCCGTGGGTATGATTATACGATATGCATCACACAATCTCATATTCATCTATTCAACCAACACAAAGAACTTCAAAGAGTGCCCCAAAGTTTCTATCGGAGAGTCAAGACGAAAACGTATGCCAACCCCTATGCATAGGTTCACGGGCGGAACCCGCAAGTTGATCACCAAAACATACATCAAGTGAATCAATAGAATACCCCATTGTCACCACGGGTATCCCACGCAAGACATACATCAAGTGTTCTCAAATCCTTAAAGACTCAATCCGATAAGATAACTTCAAAGGGAAAACTCAATCCATTACAAGAGAGTGGAGGGGGAGAAAAATCATAAGATCCAACTATAATAGCAAAGCTCGCGATACATCAAGATCGTACCACCTCAAGAACACGAGAGAGATAGAGAGATCAAACACATAGCTACTGGTACATACCCTCAGCCCCGAGGGTGAACTACTCCCTCCTCGTCATGGAGAGCGTCGGGATGATGAAGATGGCCACCGGAGATGGATTGCCCCCTCCGGCAGGGTGCCGGAACTGGTCTAGATTGGTTTTCGGTGGCTACGAAGGCTTCTGGCGGCGGAACTCCCGATCTATTCTGCTCCCCAAAGTTTTTAGGGTATATGGGTATATATAGGAGGAAGAAGTATGTCGGTGGATCTCCGGGCTGTCCACGAGGCAGGGGGCGCGCCCAGGGGGTGGGCACTCCCCTCACCCTCGTGGGCAGCCCGGGACTCTCCTGGTCCATCTCCGATACTTCGTGGGCTTCTTCTGGTCCAAAAATAAGTTTCGTAAAGTTTCAGGTCAATTGGACTCCGTTTGATTTTCCTTTTCTGCGATACTCTAAAACAAGGAAAAAACAGAAACTAGCACTGGGCTCTAGGTTAATAGGTTAGTCCCAAAAATCATATAAAATAGCATATAAGTGCATATAAAACATCCAAGGTTGATAATATAATAGCATGGAACAATCAAAAATTATAGATACATTGGAGACATATCAGGAGCGCCCTCCACCCTTGTGGCTGGCTGATGGCCCCCTCTGGTACTTTCTTCACCCAATATTTTTTATATATTTCAAAAACATGCTCCGTGAAGTTTCAGGACTTTTGGAGTTGTGCAGAATAGGTATCTAATATTTGCTCCTTTTCCAGCCCAGAATTCCAACTGCCGGCATTCTCCCTCTTCATGTAAACCTTGTAAAATAAGAGAGAATAGACATAAGTATTGTTATATAATGTGTAATAATAGCCCATAATGCAATAAATATCAACATAGAAGCATGATGCAAAATGGACGTATCAGCAGTCATGGAAGTATCAGCAGTCCAGTCCCACTCATGGACTCGCTCAAGGGGGTCTATTTTTTCACCTCAGCTCGTCTCCCTTTTGCCCTACCTACCCCTGCCGACTGTACTCGCCATTGCCCTGTGAGTGTTGATAACAAACTATGGCAGCAAGCCGAGCTTCTCGGTGCTCGACACTCTTGTACTGTTGTTGGTGAGCACCTCTGAGCAAGTTGATGAGGTAGAGAACGAGCATACGGAGCACACAGAGCACACCGGACAGAGTGTACGGGCACCCAGACGATGGCCCGGAGCGCTTGCAGCCCCGCGCGTCATGGTCGTGCTAGAGCATGGTGATCGGGCTCCCTGCTCCCGTCAGAGTGTGCGTGTTCAGCCCCACCCCAACCAAGTCTGACTGTGGGCACGTCGAGAAGGAATGCACCGGAATGTGCGCAGAGCGCAGCTAGGTCCAACCATGGGCACGGGCTGGCAGGGGTGGATGATACGTCCATTTTGCATCATGCTTTTATATCGATAATTATTGCATTATGGGCTGTTATTGCACATTATGTCACAATACTTATGCCTATTCTCTCTTATTTTACAAGGTTTACATGAAGAAGGAGAATGCCAGGAGCTAGAATTCTGGGCTGGAAAAGGAGCAAATATTAGAGACATATTCTGCACAACTCCAAAAGTCCCGAAACTTCACGGCATCACGTTTTGGAATATATAAAAAATACCAGTGAAAGAATTTACCAGAGGTGGCCCACACCCTGGCCACGAGGGTGGGGGCGCGCCCTACCCCCTGGGCGCGCCCCCTGTCTCGTGGGCCCCCTGGTAGGCCTCCGGTGCCCATCTTCTGCTACATGAAGTCTTTCGTCCGAGAAAAAATAATAAGCAAGCTCATGGGATGAAACTCCGCCGCCACGAGGAGGAACCTTGGCGAAACCAATCTAGGGCTCCGGCGGAGCTGTTCTGCCGGGGAAACATCCCTCCGGGAAGGGGAAATCATCACCATCGTCATCACCATCGATCCTCTCATCGGGAGGGGGTCAATCTCCATCAACATCTTCACCAGCACCATCTCATATCAAACCCTAGTTCATCTCTTGTATTGAATATTTGTCCCAAAACCTCAGATTGGTACCTGTGGGTTGCTAGTGGTGTTGATTACTCCTTGTAGATGATGCTAGTTGGTTTACTTGGTGGAAGATCATATGTTCAGATCCTTTATGCATATTAATACCCCTCTGATTATGAACATGAATATGATTTGTGAGTAGTTATGTTCGTTCCTGAGGACATGGGAGAAGTCTTGCTATAAGTAGTCATGTGAATGTGGCATTCGTTCGATATTTTGATGAGATGTATGTTGTCTCTCCTCTAGTGGTGTCATGTGAACGTTGACTACATGACACATCACTATTGTTTGGGCCTATAGGAAGGCATTGGGAAGTAATAAGTGGATGATGGGTTGCTAGAGTGATAGAATCTTAAACCCTAGTTTATGAGTTGCTTCGTAAGGGGCTGATTTGGATCCATATGTTTCATGCTATGGTTAGGTTTACCTTAATACTTCTTTTGTAGTTGCGGATGCTTGCAATAGGGTTTAATCATAAGTGGGATGCTTGTCCAAGGAAGGGCAGTACCCAAGCACCAGTCCACCCACATATCAAATTATCAAAGTACCGAACACAAATCATATGAACGTGATGAAAACTAGCTTGACGATAATTCCCATGTGTCCTCGGGAGCGCTTTCCTTTATATAAGATTTTGTCCAGGCTTGTCCTATGATACAAAAAGGATTGGGCCATCTTGCTGCACCTTATTTACTTTTATTACTTGTTACCCGTTACAAATTACCTTATCATAAAACTATCTGTTACCGATAATTTCAATGCTTGCAGAGAATACCATACTGAAAAATGCTTATCATTTCCTTCTGCTCCTCGTTGGGTTCGACACTCTTACTTATCGAAAGGACTATGATAGATCCCCTATACTTGTGGGTCATCAAGACTCTTTTCTGGCGCCGTTGTCGGGGAGTGAAGTGCCTTTGGTAGGTGGAATTTGGTAAGGAAAAAATTTTATAGTGTGCTGAAATTTACTGTCACTTGTTACTATGGAACATAATCCTTTGAGGGGCTTGTTCGGGGTATCTTCACCCCAACTAGTAGAGAAAAGAGTTTCTCCTCAACCTACTGAACCTACTTAAAATGTTTACTTTGAAATTCCTTCGGGTATGATAGAGAAACTACTAGCTAATCCTTTCATAGGTGATGGAACATTACATCCTGATTTGCACCTAATCTATGTGGATGAAGTCTGTGGATTGTTTAAGCTTGCTGGTATGCCCGAGGATGTTATCAAGAAGAATTTCTTCCCTTTATCTTTGAAGGGAAAGACATTGACATGGTTTAGGCTATGTGATTATATGGGATCATGGAACTACAACCGATTGAAATGGGAATTTCATCAGAAGTTTTATCCTATGCATCTTGTTCATCGTGATCGTAATTATATATATAATTTTTGGCCTCGCGAAGGAGAAAGCATCTCTCAAGCTTGGGGGAGGCTTAAGTCAGTGTTATATTCATGCCCCAATCATGAGCTCTCAAGAGAAATTATTATTCAAAATTTCTATGCTCGGCTTTCTCTCAATAACCGCTCCATGCTCGATACTTCTTGTACTGGTTCTTTTATGATGAAGACTATTGAATTCAAATGGGATTTATTGGAAAGAATTAAATGCAACTTTGAAGATTGGGAACTCGGCGAATGTAAGGAGTCAGGTATAACACCCAAGTTTGATTGTGTTAAATCTTTTATGGATACCGATGTTTTCCATGAATTTAGCACTAAATACGGACTTGACTCTGAGATGGTAGCTTGTTTCTGTGAATCCTTTGCTACTCATGTTGATTTCCCTAAGGAGAAGTGGTTTAAATATAATCCTCCCATTGAAGTAAAAGTAGTTGCACCTATTAAAGTTGAAGAAAAGACTACTACTTATAATGTTGATCCTGTTGTTCCTACTGCTTATATTGAGAAGCCACCTTTACCTATGGGAATAAAGGATCATGCTAAAGCTTCAACTGTGGTTCGTAAGAGTAATACTAGAACACCTACACCCCCTGAGAAAATTAAAGTTGGACCTAGTATTGCTATGGTTAAAGATATCTTGGCCGATAATATCGATGGGCATGTTATTTACTTCTGTGATGAAGCTACTAGAATTGCTAGACCTGACACTAAAAATAAACATAGACCTATTGTAGGCATGCCTATTATTTCTGTTAAAATAGGAGATCATTGCTATCATGGCTTATGTGACATGGGTGCTAGTGCAAGTGCAATACCTCATTACTTATACAAAGAAATTATGCATGATATTGCACCTGCTGAGATAGAGAAATTTGATGTTACAATTAAGCTTGCCAATAGAGACACTATTTCACCAGTTGGGATTGTTAGAGATGTTGAAGTCTTGTGTGGGAAAGTTAAATATCCTGCTGATTTTCTTGTTCTTGGTTCCCCACAAGATGACTTTTGTCCCATTATATTTGGTAGACCCTTCTTGAATACTGTTAATGCTAAGATATACTGCAAAAAGGATATTGTTTCTGTTGGTTTAGGGAATATGTCTCATGAGTTTAATTTTGGTAAATTTTGTAGACAACCCCATGATAAAGAATTGCCTAGTAAAGATGAAATTATTGGTCTTGCTTGTATTGTCGTGCCTCCTAATGATCCTTTAGAACAATATTTGCTCGACCATGAAAATGATATGTTTATGAATGAAAGAAGGTAAATAGATGAAGTATTCTTTAAATAGGACCTATTTTGAAACACGATTTGCCTGTTGAAATCTTAGGGGATCCTCCTCCACCCAAGGGTGATCCCGTGTTTGAGCTTAAACCATTGCCAGATACTCTTAAATATGTTTATCTTGATGAAAAGAGGATATATCCTGTTATTATTAGTGCTAACCTTTCAGAGCATGAAGAAAAGAAATTATTGAAAACTCTGAAGAAGCATCATGCTGCTATTGGATATACTCTTGATGATCTCAAGGGCATTAGTCCCACTCTATGCCAGCACAAAATAAAATTGGAGAAAGACGTGAAACCGGTTGTTGATCACCAACGACGGTTAAATCCTAAGATGAAAGAAGTGGTAAAAAAAGAAATACTAAAGCTTCTGGAGGCATGTATAATTTATCCTGTTACCGATAGTCAGTGGGTAAGTCCAGTCCATTGTGTTCCTAAGGGAGGTATTATTGTTGTTCCTAATGATAAAGATGAATTGATTCGATAAAGAATTGTTACAGGTTATAGAATGGTAATTGATTTCCACAAATTAAATAAAGCTACTAAAAAGGATCATTACCCTTTACCTTTCATTGATCAAATGCTAGAAATATTATCCAAACATACACATTTTTGCTTTCTAGATGGTTATTCTGGTTTTTCTCAAATACCTGTGTCAAAATAAGATCAAGAAAAGACAACTTTAATTTGCCCTTTCGGTACCTTTGCTTATAGACGTATGCCTTTTGGTTTATGCAATGCACTCAACGTCTCCAACGTATCTATAATTTTTGATTGCTCCATGCTATATTATCTACTGTTTTGGACTATATTGGGCTTTATTTTCCACTTTTATATTATTTTTGGGACTAACCTATTAACCGGAGGCCCAACCCAGAATTGCTTTTTTGCCTATTTCAGTGTTTCGGATAAACGGAATATCAAACGGAGTCCAAACGGAATAAAATCTTCGGGAACGTGATTTTCTCACCGAACATGATCTAGGAGACTTGGACCCTGCTCCAAGAAACAAAATAGGCGGTCACGAGGGTGGGGGGCACCCCCCGTAGGGTGCGCCCCTGCCTCGTGGGCCCCTCGTTGCTCCCCCGTCATACTTCTTCCTCCTATATATACACACGTACCCCCAAACAATCAGAACAGGAGCCAAAAACCTAATTCCACCACCGCAACTTTCTGTATCCACGAGATCCCATCTTGGGGCCTGTTCCGGAGCTCCGCCGGAAGAGGGTCGTCATCACGGAGGGCTTCTACATCATCATAGCCTCTCCGATGAAGTGTGAGTAGTTTACCTCAGACCTTCGGGTCCATAGTTAGTAGCTAGATGGCTTCTTCTCTCTCTTTGAATCTCAATACAAAGTTCTCCCCCTCTCTTGTGGAGATCTATTTGATGTAATCTTCTTTTTGCGGTGTGTTTGTTGAGACCGATGAATTGTGGGTTTATGATCAAGTCTATCTATGAATAATATTTGAATCTTCTCTGAATTCTTTTATGTATGATTGGTTATCTTTGCAAGTCTCTTTGAATTATCAGTTTGATTTGGCCAACTAGATTGGTAGTTCTTGCCATGGGAGAAGTGCTTAGCTTTGGGTTCAATCTTGCGGTGTCCTTACCTAGTGACATAAGGGGTAGCAAGGCACGTATTGTATCGTTGCCATCGAGGATAACAAGATGGGGTTTATTTCATATTGCATGAATTTATCTCTCTACATCATGTCATCTTGCTTAAGGCGTTACTCTGTTTTTAACTTAATACTCTAGATGCATGCTGGATAGCGGTCGATGAGTGGAGTAATAGTAGTAGATGCAGAATCGTTTCGATCTACTTGTCACGGACGTGATGCCTATATACATGATCATGCCTAGATATTCTCATAACTATGCTCAATTCTGTCAATTGCTCAACAGTAATTTGTCCACCCACCGTAGAATACTTATGGTCTTGAGAGAAGCCACTAGTGAAACCTATGGCCCCCGGGTCTATTCTCATCATATCAATCTCCATTACTTTAATCTTGCTTTGCATTTTTCTTTGCCTTTACTTTTTACTTTGCATCTTTATACCAAAAATACCAAAAATATTATATCTATCAGATCTCACTCTCGTAAGTGACCGTGAAGGGCTTGACAACCCCTAACCGCGTTGGTTGCGAGTAGCTATCGCTTTGTGCAGGTACGAGGGACTTGAGCGTGGGCTCCTACTGGATTGATACCTTGGTTCTCAAAAACTGAGGGAAATACTTACGCTACTCTGCTGCATCATCCCTTCCTCTTCGGGGAAAACCAACGCAAGCTCAAGACGTAGCAAGAAGGATTTCTGGCGCTGTTGCCGGGGAGTCTATGCAAAAAGTCAACATACCAAGTGTTGGGGATATTACTACTGGGTGTAAACCGGCCTATCTGGGCCGGGTTAACTCCGTCAGTAGTTAAGTATGTTAAAGCCCAAGAAGGCAGATGAGGGCTCAAGGGCCATGGTCTGTTCAATGCCTGTAGCCGTAAACCGGCGTTGGTAGTTAACTTGTATTGTAAGTTAGGAATAAGTAGAGACCAAACCGGACACGTCTATGAACCGGTATTGGGATTCTATGAACCGATGGGCGTCACCCGTGTATATAAGGGGACGACCCGGCGGCGGTTCAGGGGACGATAGACAACAACTCGAGACATAGGCGAAGCTTGTTTGCTCCCTAGTCATCGAAACCCCATCAATTCCATCACAACTAGACGTAGGCTTTTACCTTCATTGAAGGGGCCGAACTAGTATAAACTCTCTTGCGTCCCTATGTCCGCTTTAACCCCTTCAAGCTAACCCGTCGCGATGGCTCCACGATTAAGTCCTTTCTCTAGGACATCTGCCATGACAAAACCACGACAGTTGGCGCCCACCGTGGGGCTATCGCACGAAGGTTTCAAGTTCTTGGAGGGACGCTTTGAAGGACTCAAGGGCTACGCCGTGGGCCGGATGACTAAGAGTCGTCACGGCAAGCTCTACATTGATGATGCAGGCTGGGGCCCCGAGGCCGGCTCAGGTGAGTACGGGTACTGGGTCCCCTTTGGTGGCATACATGTTTTCATCGGCAAGATCGGAGAACCGGGCCCTGAGCCGGTTATCTGCACCGACCTCGTCGAAACGGCTCAGCGTGCGCGATCTGCCCGGGTTAAACCGGCCATGAAGCATGCCTTCGTGGGAGTCATCCATGGAGGAGGTCAGGAGGATGGATCGGGATCTGGCGGCGAGACCGTCATTTACTCCGGCGATGAGTCATCCGGAGAAACCGAATCTCTTTATCAGCTACAAGATGGCCGGATTGGGGGCTGTTCCGATGGTGACAGTATTCTAGACCCCTCTGATCTACCCAACCGAGTTGGAATATTCATGGCTGGCACACAAGCAGCACTTCATTCTTCGACTACTGCGCCAATAACCTCCGATTCAGCAGCGGCGACAGCTGCTGGGGCAGGGAGCTCTGCGCGCCCGCCGGCTCAAGTTCTATCAGATCTATTTGTTGCATTGGTTGTGCTTATGGCAGAGGCCAATCCGGCGGATCAGGAAGTCCACAACACGGAGATTGCAAAGGTGAAGGAACAGATCACCCAGGCCAAGGCGGACCTGGCAGCTGAGGATGCCAGGATGACCGCAGAGCGGGCCGCTTTAGACGCACAAGCCTACAGGCTCATGTTGGACCAGAACGCGTCGCATGAAGTCATGAAGAGGAAGTACCGATCCCGTTTGCCTTCGGTTTTTGAGGCCAGAGATCTTTTCAACACCCCAGGAGCAGGAACCGGTAATCTGCTGGAGGTAAACCCGACGGAGGCCCCTGCGACCGGCGCGCCGGTTCAGCCCCGTCGGATGGATCTGCCTCGTCAAGATACTGTTATACCTCAGGCTGTTTCGACACCTCCGGGTCACTACTCCAACCCGATGGACAATCTCGTTGCTGCTGCTGCACGGCTGGAGGCCATTCCAATTGAAGGTGACTCGCCGCAGGCAGTAGAGACGCGACGGGTCAAGGAGCTTCTGAGGACAGCTTTGGTCCAACAGGAAGCATACTCGTACAGCCGCGACCGGATCCACTCGACCCCCCGTCCAAGCCGGAGCTATAGCAGACATATGGATGAACCGGCAGTATCGAGTAATGAACGACGTGGAGCACCTCGTGGCAACAACCCGGCGGGTGGTGTTGATAACGCTCAGGAAGTGGTGGACCGGGCCCGAGCACGCAGGGAGGCCGAGTTAGCCGCACAACATCATGCTCGGCAGCTCATGCCGGTTCGTCCAACTATCTCGATAGAACCTGGTGTTACTTCTAGTTCTTTGGGGGTGCCTTGCCTTGTCCCCGCTTTACGCAATGTGCGCCTGCCCAAGGACTTCAAAGGCACGCGCAAAGTACCAAATTACATGGCGGATCAACCTCCAGAAACATGGGTAGAGAGCTATGAGATGGCCATGGAGATGCTTGATGTGGATGACACGGCGTGTGCGAAATACTTCACCATGATGCTTGAAGGAATGGCCCGTACTTGGTTAAAAAGCTTGCCGGCTAATTCTATCAGTTCATGGGCCCAATTACGAGCCCGGTTTATCAGCAATTTCAAGGATACATGTAAACAACCTATGTCGATAGTGGACTTAGCTGCCCGCGTCCAGGAGGTAGGAGTATCGACGACTCATTGGGTGCGCCGGGTTTCACAAGTGTTGCATTCATCAGACCGCATCAACGCAGACACCGCAGTATTAACCCTAGAAGGCAACTGTCGGTTTGGGCCCCTAAAGCTGAAGTTGGGATGGATGAAGCGTCATTGCACTGACATGGGGACCCTCATGGCTGCTTTGGTAAAGTATGCTGATTCTGATAGTACCAAGGATCCCGAATCTGATTATGACAAGGGAGGGAAGGGAAAGAGGAACAACAACTCCAAAAGTCAGCAGCATCACTGGGCAGGCAATGGTGGTGGAGGCAAGTGCAAAGCGGATGGTAACATGGACTTTATAGCTAATACCAACACACAGGACAATGGCCAGTGACGCAAGGGTAAACCGAAAAATCGCAGTGGGGCACCCAACCCTAACCCGGACCGCCTAAACTATCTACTGAGCCAGCCCTGTCCAAGACATGGGACGAAGGAGGCGCCAGCAAACCACCTTTGGAAGGATTGCTTCATTATGCAGGAGTTCAAGAATTCTAATGCTTTCCGGTATGATCATGGCTCCGGTGGTGGCTCAGGATCCGGGCCGGGTTACGGTGGAGGAAATTCCAGTTCAGGATTTAATGGTAATCCGGGCGGACATAATAAGCAAAATAGTCAGAACAACCAGGGTGGTTACAACCAACAGCAGCAACAGTCAAGTTACCAGAGCAACCCAAAGCAGTTGAGTAGTGGGCAGTACCATGTCTTCACCACTAGCTTGGACAAGCGAGACCGGAAGGTTCAGAGGCGGGCGGTCAACTCTGTTGAACCGGCCATGCCCCGTTGTCTACGCTGGTCTGAACAACCAATCATATGGAGCAGAGAGGATCACCCTCCCCAGGTTGATAATCCGGGTCAGTTGGCTCTGGTGGTGGCGCCTCAGGTGGGAGGTTACAAGTTTACCAAAGTGCTCATGGATGGAGGGAGCAGCATTAATATCTTGTACTATGAGACCTTTCGTCGTATGGGACTAACAGATAAAAGTCTCAAACCATCTAATACGGTGTTCCACGGTGTGGTACCTGGCAAATCAGCATATCCTGTTGGTAAGATAGCTCTGGAAGTGGCCTTTGGGGATGATCATGATTCCAGGTCGGAGACATTGACGTTTGAAGTGGTGAAAATCCAAAGTCCATATCACGCCATGTTTGGGCGACCGACCTATGCCAAGTTTATGGCACGGCCTTGTTATGTGTATTTGCAGCTCAAGATGCCGGGTCACAAGGGGACAATAACGGTTCACGGAAGATGCAAAATCGCTTTGGAGTGCGAGGAAGGAGATGCGGCCTATGCAGAGTCGGTTTGTGCCACCGAGGAGCTGAAGTATTATAAGGACAATGTTGATCCAGCGGACATGACTCCATTAAAGAAGCCAACTACGGAGCATGATCCGGCCCTGAAGTTCAAATCGGCAGCAGAAACTAAGCTTGTTGACTTCATACCTGGCGATTCGTCCAAGCAGTTCAGCATCAGTGCCAACTTGGATCTGAAATAGGAAACCGTGCTCATCGAGTTCATCCGTGAGAATCGGGACATTTTTGCATGGAAGCCCTCTGACATGCCAGGTGTACCGAGGCAACTCGCTGAGCACACCCTTAATGTGGATCCTAAATATAAACCGGTGAAACAGTTCCTCTGCCGGTTTAACGAAGAAAGACGCAAGGCGATTGGAGAAGAGGTAGCCAGGCTCTTAGCAGCTGGCTTTATTGTTGAAGTTTTTCACCCTGAGTGGCTTGCCAATCCGGTGCTAGTACTTAAGAAAAACGGCACCTGGCGCATGTGTGTGGATTACACAGATCTTAATAAGGCTTGTCCAGCAGATCCTTTTGCCCTCCCTCGTATTGATCAAATTATTGATGCTACGGCGGGTTGTGAGCATTTAAGTTTTTTGGATGCATATTCTGGCTATCATCAGATCAAAATGGCAGTTAAGGACCAGGAGAAGACGGCATTCATAACTCCCTTTGGAGCCTTCTGTTATGTGTCTATGCCCTTTGGGCTCAAGAGTGCCCAGGCAACTTATCAACGGTGTGTGCAAAATTGTTTTCACAAGCAGATTGGTCATAATGTACATGCTTACGTGGATGATATCGTGGTTAAGTCTAGGGAGAAGGAGACTCTGATTGATGATTTGAAGGAAACCTTTGATAACCTGAGGACATACAAGATGATTCTTAATCCGGACAAGTGTGTCTTTGGTGTACCGGCAGGCAAGTTATTGGGTTTTCTGGTGTCCAACAGGGGAATTGAGGCCAATTCGGAGAAGATTACAGCCATCACCTCCCTGGCTAAACCGAAGTGTATCAATGATGTTCAACGCTTGGCAGGCCGGATTGCCGCGTTAAGCCGGTTTATCAGTCATCTTGGTGAGAAGGCAATCCCTTTGTATCAGATGTTGAAGAAGACGGATCAGTTTGTCTGGAGTTCCACTGCTGATGAAGCATTTGAGGACTTAAAGCGGCAATTGGCCAATCTGCCTGTGCTCGCCGCTCCCATTGACAAGGAGCCGTTACTACTATACGTTGCTGCTAATGCTCGTGCGGTCAGCGTGGCTATTGTGGTGGAGCGAGAGGCAGGTAAGGAGCATCCAGTTCGTCTATTATATCAGCGAGGTACTCATTGAGTCCAAGCAAAGGTATCCGCATTGGCAGAAGCTGGTGTATGGAGTTTTATGGCAAGCCGGAAGCTTAAACAATACTTCCAAGGGCACCCAATTACAGTGGTCAGTTCTGCTCCTTTGGGGGATATCATCCAAAACCGGGAAGCAACTGGCCGGATTGCCAAGTGGGCTATAGAGCTTGGGCCGCACGGTTTGAAGTATGTGCCTCGGACGGCGGTTAAGACTCAAGCACTTGTTGATTTCATCAATGATTGGACGAAAATGCAAGCACCTGAAGAAAAGCCAGATCACACATATTGGACCATCCATTTTGACGGATCTAGGCAATTGGAAGGCTAGGGGGCTGGAGTCGTGTTAACTTCCCCACGAGGTGATAAGTTTTGTTATGTTCTCCGCTTAATGTTCCCTTGTACTAACAATGCAGCTGAGTATGAAGCCTTGATCCATGGTCTCCAGATGGCTAAGGAGATGAATCTAAGTCGAGTTAAGTGTTTCGGTGACTCGGACCTTGTGGCTCAGCAAGTATCTGGCACTTGGGACTCCAAGGACCCACTCATGGCAGCATATCGTCGTGAGGTGGATATTGTTGCAGGTCATTTTAAAGGCTATCAGGTGGACCACGTGGACCGGCGGAAGAATGAAGCGGCAGACGCTTTAAGTCGGCTGGGCTCTCAGCGCAAACCGGTCCCGCCCAATGTCTTTCTGGATGTGCTGCGCAACCCGTCGGTCAAGATCCCTGGTGAGGCGGATTTGGCTATTCCTGATCCGGAGGCTCAATCGGTGGCAGCTCTTCATGTTATTCCGGATTGGACGCTTCCTTACCTGGCGTACAAGAACCGGGGCGAGTTACCAGAGGATGAGACTCTAGCCCGACAGATAACCCGGCGGTCCAAGTCCATGACTATTATCAACGGCGAGTTGCATCATTGTAGTGTGTCAGGGGCGTTTCAACACTGTGTGTCTCTTGAAGAAGGTCGTGAAATTTTGCGTGAGATCCACGAAGGAGATTGTGGTCACCACGCCGGTTCAAAATCTCTGGTGGCTAAAGCGTTTCGCCATGGCTTCTATTGGTTAACTGCTCATGCGGATGCGGAGGATCTGGTCAGACGATGTGATGGTTGCCAAAAGTTTTCAAGACGTGCTCATGTGCCGGCTCAAGAATTGAGAATGATTCCAATTACTTGGCCATATGCGACTTGGGGGCTGGATATGGTCGGGCCTTTCAAAAGGTCCAAAGATAAGAAGACCCACCTCCTGGTGGCGGTTGACAAGTTTACAAAGTGGGTGGAGGCGGAACCTGTTAGCAAGTGTGATGCGGCCATGGCGGTTCAGTTCATCAAAAAAGTGATTTTCCGGTTTGGCTTTCCACACAGTATCATCACAGATAATGGTACCAATTTGTCCAAAGGTGCCATGAAGGAGTTCTGTGAACGGGAGCACATCTGTCTCGACGTTTCATCGGTGGCACACCCGCGGTCCAATGGTCAAGCAGAAAGGGCTAATCAAGAGATCTTGAGAGGCATCAATCCCCGGCTTATGGTTCCTTTGCAGAGAACACCGGGTTGTTGGGTAGAAGAGTTACCATCTGTCGGCGTTCTGGGAACGGGGGTCCCCAGACTTGCCTGCCTGCGGCCTGCGGCGTGGCTCAAGGGGGGCCCAGCATGGCCCATCTTCACCAACGCAAACTCAAGACCCTCGCGAGGGTCCAAGCCTCGCGGGGCGGACGACACGGAGCTTCCTCAGGCATGGCCTCGTCAGGCTGGCTCGCGAGGAGGCGGAGAGATCAAGGCGGGGTACCTCACGAGGTGCCTGTGACGCAATCCATGACGACCAAGGGCGCCAGGCGGGTGCCAGCCCGCGCAGCGTCCTCCTTTCCTCTTTGGTGCAAAGGGGGCAAGCGCAGCCACGGAGTACTGAGGCATCAGGCAAAGGTTGCCATTCCGGTGCAATGAGACCAAGACCAGGAGGACTACGAGACGGAGGTCACCGTGGAGCCCAAGACGGCGTCATCACCAGAGCTTTGCGCAGGCGAAGACTACTTTTGTCAGGATAGCTGATGCTTGCTGTCCCCCTTCAAATTAGCCCGCCATTGTTGGCTCCCTTCCCGCTCAATACTTGGGAAGAGTACCAAGGCCTCTATAAATAGGACTAGCCACCCACACAGCAAAGGAGGGAGGACGGCCGGTGGGAAGCAGAGAGAAAGAGAGAGAAAGGTGGCTGAACTCCTCCCAGCAGTTCATCGCCCCAGCCAAGAACAGACCCTCGCGAGGCTGTTCTTCCTTGTATTGTTCATCATCATCTGCCCAAGAGGCAATCCACACACCACACACTGGAGTAGGGTATTACACCACAACGGTGGCCCGAACCAGTATAAACCATGTGTCTCTTGTGTTGTTCTTTCGATAGTTTTGATCCTAGCATGGCGGAGGGGTGCATGTAGGTAGGAGGTGAAATCTCCACGCGCACCCCAGTGTTCGAACCTCAAGGGTTTGCCAGAACCCGAAATCCGACATTTGGCGCGCCAGGTAGGGGTGCGCCGGAATTCTTCTTCCACCGCCCCATTCTCCTCCGACCATCGCGCTCATGTCTGACGCACGTCGGGCCCGCACGGAGCGCCGGGCCACCCTCGCTTCCCGCGTCGCCCAGACAGCCCCTGTCGGCGGGCGTCCTTGCCGTTCCCCGTCACCCGCCGTCAACGCCGCCACCGGACCGGCGGGGGACGAGCAGCAGGCATCGCCTCAGCATACATCCGTGCGCCAAGATGGCCGCACCGCAACTCCCTCGCTCGCCTCAGCTGGATCTTCGTCCCGCGCGCTCTGCACACCCATGGAGGCTTGGGCTGCACTCATCGCGGCGAACGAGCTCCTGCGCTACTGTCCCGTCGACGACGTCTACGAAGAATGGCTCGGCCGCGTCACCGAGCTCGTCCGCGCCGCAGGGGGTTCCTCCGCGCCGTCCGTTCTGCTGCACCGCACCTCGCCCCGCGTGGGCGACGAGGCTCCAGCGGCGCCCCGGCCGCCTCCTCCTCAAGAAGACGCCATGGCACCAAGGCGCGTGGCCCCTGGGCGGAACCCGCTCCGTCAGGTGCCAGCGCAGCAAGAGCAGAGCTGCCAAGAAGTCCCTCGCCCGCCAGAAGCTGCCCGGGCGCTCCCTGCTCCAGCACGTCGCGACCATCCTCCTGCTCCGCAAGACCAGGCTCTCCATCACCCAAGCCCTTCCGTGGCCACAGCAGGCTGCAGCGCCTACACCACCAAGCTGCGCAGCATCGCATGGCCAGGCAAGTTCAAGCCGGACCTGCCTCCTCGCTACGACGGCACGGCCGACCCTGCGGAGTTCCTCCAGCTCTACGAGCTGGGCATCGAAGCTGCCAACGGAGACGAGAAGGTCATGGCGAACTGGTTTCCCATGGCGCTCAAGGACGGGGCCCGCACCTGGCTCCTGAACCTGGCTCCAGGCACAATCTCCTCCTGGGAAGAGATGCGCACCCGCTTCATCGCCAACTTCCAAGGTACTCGCGACCGGCCACCCATCGTGAGCGACATGCACCGCATCAAGCAATAACCCGGGGAGACCCTGCAGAAATATATCCAGCGCTTCAACAACGCACGCCTCAAGATCCCCAAGGTGACTGAAGAGGCCATCATCTCAGCCTTCTCCGACGGCATGCGCGACGTCAAGATGGAGGAGCTGGCGATGCATGAAGACCTGTGCACTTCCTTGGAGCTATTCAACTTGGCGAACAAGTGCGCCAGGGCTGAGGAAGGGCGTCTCTCCCTCCTTGAGCTGCCTGCCGCAGACCCAGAAGAGAAGAAGCTCAAGGCCAAGGAAGTGAAGCGCAAGGGGGCTGTCATGCTCGCGGCAGAACCAAACACCAAGCGGGGCAAAGATCAGCCCGAACCTCCCAAGGGCAGCCGGTACTGCGTGTACCACGACCTCCACACCTACAACACCAGCGAATGCCAAGAACTCCGAGCCGTGCGTGAAGGAAGGATCGGCCGTCGCCCTGACCGTGGTGACTGGGGATATGACCGAGGAGGAGGAAGGAACGCAGGACGCTGGGAAGACCGTGGCCCGCGCCAGGGGTGGCGCGACCAACCTCGCGAGGATCGCTGGCAAGACCCACCTCACGAGGGAGGCTGGAGGGATCATCCTCGCGAGGATCACCCGCAAGGCAACGCAGGCCTCCCACCGCTACCGCCGCAGCCAAGGAGAAACGAGGACCGCCACCAGGACGAGGAGGCTAGGGGCTTCCAGGAGCCATGCGCGATCGCCTGCATCATGGGCGAAGCTCAAGCCCCAGCCTCTCAACGCATCTTCAAGCAGTTCGCCCGCGAAGTGAATGCAGTCCTCCCCAGGCTCGAAGCCACGCGCCCTCTCAGGTGGTCGGCGTGTGCCATCACATTCAGCTCAGCAGATCAACTCAAGTGCGCAGCTACAGCCGGAGTCCTCCCGATGCTTTGTTCCCCAATCATCAGCAATGTGGTGGCCACCAAGACCCTCATCGATGGCGGGGCAGGGCTCAACGTCCTATCCCTAGAGACATTCAACAACCTCCAAGTGCCCTACAGCCAGCTTCAGCCAACCAAGACCTTCTCCGGTATCACCGACGGCTCCACGGTCCCGATCGGGCAGGTCCGCCTCCCTGTCACCTTCAGGGCACGCGACAACTACCGCACCGAGCTCATCGACTTTGACGTCGCTCACATTCGCCTACCGTACAACGCCATCCTCGGGTACCCGGCGCTGGCCAAGTTCATGGCCGTGACTCACCACAGCTACAACGTCCTCAAGATGCCAGGAAGCGGCGGAGTCATCACGGTGCCCTGTGAAGAGAACGACGCGGTGTGTTCCCTGGAGCGAGCCTTTCAGGCCGCATCACTGGAAGACCCGGATAGCGGAAGCAGGAGGCTTCCTGAGGCCGCCCCCAAGAAGAAGAAGACATCGTCCGGCCTAGCCCCTCAGGAGGCAGGCCCCTCTAGGCCCGTGCCTACCCAGGGGGAACCTCCTTCCATCGCATAGGAAAGCGCACCCGACGCCCTCCTCAGGCAGGGCTCGGGGGCTCTCCCCTGGAGGGCCACCGACCTAGCCAGGGTCACGAGGGAGGCGCTGGGGCACCACATGGAGGCGTGTTTTGAAGCATGTTTCCCTCAAGAAGGAGCAAGGCAAGGAGATCCAGACCCACAGGAGTTTGTCAGCAAGGCCATTCAGGAGCTACAGGAGTCCAGAGTCATGAGAGGCGCCCGTCGCCTACCAGCAGTGGCTCCCCATCCAGGCGAGGATGGCGGGCTGCGCGTCTGCATCGACGTACCAGGGCTCAACCGAGTCGCCTCCCTGGGGCGCCTCTGGCCCTCGCGAGTGGGGCGCTGCGGAGGTCCACCCCACAGCTACGTTCGCATGCCTTACGGCTTGCCGAGCGCGGCTGACACACACCAGCACCTCATAAGGGGCACCACGGAGGCTCAAGAGGCCAGGCACTCCACAGCCCTGGTGGAGATGAAGATGGCCCGTGAGGAACCGCCAACGCCTCCGGAGCCTCCCGAGGCCCCTGGGCCTGGGGGCTCATGAGGATCGGCATCCGCAGCCCACCGAGCCGGCTACACCAACACCCCTTCGTCTTCAGCATCATCAGGTGACATCTTTCAAGTTTCACTTCCGGCTGGGAGCGCCCCCAGGGCTGCATTATTCCCAGGCCGCGTGGGTCCGTCCCTGCGGCGTGTATCCCTTTACATTCCATGTTGTTAGCTTACCTTGTTGGGGGCGCCCCTCGGGCAGCATGACCCCCAAGTCGCTCGGGCCTGACCCAGTGATCTCCGCATTCCCAGCATATTTTTGAACGAATCCACTCCTTCGCGGCTAATGTGCTTTACCTAGTTGCCTGCTCAGCTGACGCCAACTAACGGAGCTGCTCCCAAATGGCATGACGCTTGCGCATGGGTCCGTCCCTGCAACGCCGACAAACCTGGATGGCTGATCTCTGGCCGCGGCAGCCCCGCATAGCGTCACCTCGTCAAGCCTTCAGTGCCTCACTGCCCTTCGGAAGCAACCAACGGCTGACCGTCAATTGTTATGGCAACCCCTTGCTTTTTCTATGATGGACCTGCAGGACCTCCTGAAGGAGCTGCGTCAGGCGAGGCTCTTGTTGTGTTTCCTTCGCTCTCTTCCGCGCGAACCGCTTGCACGTTAAAGGGGGGGGTGCCTGAGCATCGCGACTCAGGGCTCCTACTGGCTCTCCAGCCCTCACCCTCTGGCCTTGACCATGGCATCGCGACCTGGCATACCAGCGATGGCTGAGACTCGCTCGAGGGCCGGGACCCGAGGACGTAGAGCAGAAAGGGGAGCAAAGGCGAGAGGGGAGAGACACACGAGGACCTCGCCGAGCAACCTCGCGCTTGCCGATGCACGGACCCAGCCACACACCAGAGAGCAGCCCCTGATCCTTGAGATAAGTTATCGCCCGGAAGCGCCAGCTACCGTGGCACCATCCCTGCACCTAATGCTATCCCATGTTAGCAACGTCGCTCCCCTTTCTCACCGAACGATGGCTGCTTGGGCGCCAAAGGGGACCTCCTGAGCATCGCGACTCAGGGGCTCTTACCGGACTCCGGGTCGCTCACCACCTGGCCTTGACCACGGCATCACGACCTGGCGTACCAGCGACGGCTGAAGCCGCTTTGGGACTGGGACCTGTCGGCGCAGAGCACCAAGCCCTCGTGAGGTTCGAAAGGGAGGACCGAGCTAAGACAGGATGAGCAACTCGCGCAAATCTACGACAAGGGTTATATTAACCAAACAGGATCACAGGCACCTTACAAGCCCCCACGGGGCGCGTTTTTGGTTCCTTGCAGGGAACATATCCTAAAGAGACGCAACCTATGCGCATCGCTACAAAAGACGCCATCATCAACAGTGGGCCGTCAAGCACCGACGCCAACCCCATCCAGACCAGAGTCGGCGGCGGCCTGACGAGCCTGCCCTGCTCCGGGAGCGGCGCCGGCTTGGGGGCTCGTAGCTGTTGTCGCTCATCTCCGGAGTCGCGAAGGGCTCGCGGGAGTCGCTGGAGCCTCCGACGTCTCCACCACTTGAGGAGCCGCCAAGGGAGAGATTAGCGATCCCAGTCCTCGTCACAGCAGGGCCCTGGCCGCCTTCACCGGGGCAGCACTCCACCCGGCGCCCGTTCGCGTCAAAGACCTTGAGGAGCATCACCGAAGCACCATCGTAGTCCAAGTGGATCGCGAAGATGCCCCTTGTCCTGCAAACCCGGGCAATCTCTCTCCAGCCCCGGGTCATGTGGACCTCACCTGGGGCGACAACCGCGACCTCTGCCTCGGTCGCGAGGGTGCTGCAGTTGGCGTGCTGCAGCCAGAGCTCCAGGGGCTCCCCCTACGGGATGATGGAGGCGAAGAAGGGAGGTAGGCGGATCCAAGACTGAAGAGGAATGGCGACGTGGAGCACGAACTCTTGGGAGGAGCCCTCGGTGTGGGCCCCAGGGGGACGACCCACACCTTCATGACCCGTCGGCGCCGACGGCGGCACCTCCCGTGGCGGTCGGCATCAGCTCCTTCGGGGCCCTCGACATGGGCGTACAATGGAAGCGGGAACCCCGGCGGCGCCCGCTCGCCCCAAGGCCTCGACACCACCTGAAGGGCCCCCTCATCCGGGCCACGGTGGACACGCCGTTTCTTCGGCGGAAGTGGGTATGGTCCCTCTCGAGGAGCCTTTCCCTTCTCTGTCGTCGAGAACCGGCGGATTGGAGCCATCACGGCAAGACGGAGCAAGAATCGGGAAGAAGGAGAAGCAAGGAGGGATGGACTAGAAGGGCGCACGACATTCCGTACTTATAACCGGCGGAGGCCAACCGCCGACCACCACGATCGCAGGTAATCATGGCCAGTTTTGCATGCAGGGACTTGTCCAACCCGCGCAGTTGCCGAGGCGCCGTGGGGAAGTGGAGACGCCCACGTCCAATCAACCGCCACGCGGCGCCCAAGGCCGCAGGCTGTTAGGGCCTGCGGCGCTTCGCTCTTGCCCTTCCGCCTCCCTGCACGGCCAAGTCCGGGCGCGCCTTGGGCCTGGGGGCTACTGTCGGTGTTCTGGGAATGGGGGTCCCTAGACTTGCCTGCCTGCGGCCTACAGCATGGCTCAAGGGGGGCCCAACACGGCCCATCTGCACCAACGCCAACTCAAGACCCTCATGAGGGGCCAAGCCTCGCGGGGCTGACGACACGGAGCTTCCTCAGGCACGGCCTCGTCAGGCTCGCTCGCGAGGAGGCGGAGATATCAAGGCGGGGTACCTCACGAGGTTCCTGTGACGCAAGCCATGACAACCAAGGGCGCCAGGCGGGTGCCAGCCTGCGCAGCATCCTCCTTTCCTCTTTGGTGCAAATGGGGCAAGCGCAGCCGCCAAGTATCGAGGCATCAGGCAAAGGTTGCCATTCCGGTGCAACGAGACCAAGACCAGGAGGACTACGAGACGGAGGTCATCATGGAGCCCAAGACGGCGTCATCACTAGAGCTTTGCGCAGGCGAAGACTACTTTTGTCAGGATAGCTGATGCTTGCTGTCCCCCTTCAAATTAGCCCGCCATTGTTGGCTCCCTTCCCGCTCAATACTTGGGAAGAGGACCAAGGCCTCTATAAATAGGACCAGCCACCCACACAGCAAAGGAGGGAGGACGGCTGGTGGGAAGCAGAGAGAGAGAGAGAGAAAGAAAGGTGGCTGAACTCCTCCCAGCAGTTCATCGCCCTAGCCAAGAACAGACCCTCGCGAGGTTGTTCTTCCTTGTATTGTTCATCATCATCTGCCCAAGAGGTAATCAACACACCACACACTAGAGTAGGGTATTACACCACAACGGTGGCCCGAACCAGTATAAACCATGTGTCTCTTGTGTTGTTCTTTCGATAGTTTTGATCCTAGCACGGCGGAGGGGTGCAGGTAGGTAGGAGGCGAAATCTCTGCACGCACCCCAGTGTTCGAACCTCAAGGGTCTGCCGGAACCCGAAATCCGACACCATCTGTGTTATGGAGCATCAATACTACACCCAACAGATCAACAGGATACACACCGTTCTTCATGGTTTACGGAGCAGAGGCGGTTCTCCCCAGTGATATCCGTCATGATTCGCCCTGTGTGACGGCTTATGTTGAAGCAGACAATGAGACAGCACGGCAAGACGCTTTGGACCTGTTGGATGAAGAACGTGACATAGCAGCTGACCGCTTGGCGATTTACCAACAGGATCTTCGTCGCTATCACAGTCGCCGAGTCAGAACCCGAACCTTTCAGGAAGGAGATTTGGTGCTTCGGCTCATCCAAGATCAGACTGATATGCATAAGCTATCCCCACCTTGGGAGGGGCCCTTCGTGGTCAGCAAGAATCTGCACAATGGGTCATACTATCTGATCGATATTCGAGAGCATAAAGACTCACGTACATCAGAGGAGGAGACCAACAGGCCGTGGAACATAGCTCATCTTCGGCCTTACTATACCTGAGCCATTGGCTCTACTTATGTACATATTACGATGATGTATATATTATGATTAAATATAATAAACCGGAACCTCAGCTAAAGCGGGGTATCTGTTCTTTTACATCATGTGTGGTTACATGGAGTTGTTCTAAAGCGGCCTCCGGTTTACCCCTTGAGTTAGCTTTTCAAAAGCGTCATGTTATATCACTTGGGGGCTTGGTCGTGTCCGAACCAATGCAATACCCCTTGATAGGCGAGAGCCACCAGATCACTTGGGGACTTGGTCACGTCTGAACCAGTCATGCCTCTTGATCGGCCTAAGGCCACAGAATCACTTGGTGGCTTGGTCGAACCCGAACCATTGCCATGCCACTTGATCGGCATAAATGCCACGGTTTCATTTGGGGACCTGGCTGACTTGAACCATAGCTACACCTATCGGGAGCTTGGTCGTGTTCGACCATGGTAACGCCATCTGATTAGCTCAAATAAGCCTCTTTTTGCAAACGGTTTTGTCATTGCCTTTGCTTCACATTTTTCTTTGAAAGATATTTCTTTCTTTTTATTGCGTTTTTTAAACCGACAAAGTTTTAAGCCGGTTTAAACTGTCAATTGACGGAACACGATTCATTTTAATCCGGAGACTATTTGCTCGGTTTGATTTCTTTTAAAAAAACATCCTAGTATGGAGTAACACGGTGTTTATTATAACCCGGCATGGTTTACATGGTAAACCGGCATCATATATATATGGGAGCTGCTATCTCCTCCAACAGTGTGGGTTTATAAAACTCCGCTTCAAGATTGGCCAAGCCAACTTCACGCTCAACGATGGCAGGTATTATGTATCTCAAAAATTTGGTCATATACTTAAAAATTTCGGATGTTTTGATTTCATGTATGCAGACATCATATTCCGCCTGACGGTACAACCGCGGTGGCACTTTAAGATTTTTTATTGCAGAAAGTACTTTGGAAAGTTCATCGCCCAAAGGAAGAGCAACTTGCAGTAGTTATGCACGAAGGCATATCAACATCAAAAGTATCAGCTAGCCTATTACAAGGCAACACGGTGCCCACAATAAGATCATTGTTTTTCGCAAGGGAGAAGCAGTTTTAAACCGGCTTCCAGTTCAAGCTTGGTCACCAGCCTGGCCTGATGGTTGTGGATCATCCTGCGCCGCTTTAGCTTCAGTTTCTCTACCCAGCGGCTGGAAATCAACAGTTGTCCAGTCGATTCCCATTAATGCTTGAAAGACAGCTTCATCATGGATCAGCAACAACGGGTCAATATCGGGAGCGTAAGTATGCTTACGGATTGGAGGGATAAGATTTTCCGCTTCATGAATTGGTGCAGCTATTTGCTTGTTTTGATTGTCATATTGGGCTTGATAATGAGACAAGTCTACTTCTTCCGCCAATTGACAAGCTAGCGGACGCACCTCCCGGTTTATTGCTCGCAGATCCGCTTCACTAAACTCTGACCCGTCTTCCTTCAAGCTGGGATAGCCCTGTGCCGCGTCAATAGGATCAAAATCCGGCACCGAAGCTTTTTCCCGGATTAAGGCATTGATCGCACCGGTTCGAGCAGCAGATTTCTTCAGCTCTTCAACCCGGGCAGGAAGCACCGACAGTTTCATCAGAGTGTCCTGAATCAAAGTGGGCGCCGGCTTGTTGTGGGATGCAGTACAGATGATCCACTATGCACCAGTGTACAGTTGTTCCACCAACGTGTAAGCGGCTTTCAATTTCTTCCGCACATCTGACCCCAAGTGACCAATGTGTGTCCCTGAAATATCATAAAGGGTTAATAATCCGACAGCTCTGTAAGACGGCAGAATCAATTCAGAAGTCAAACTGGCTTACCAAAGATAGCAGTGGTCATGGCATGCACGTGCCGCTTTATGCTGGTCAGTTCATCCGCCACCGGTTTTGGTGCAGCCTCGGCATCTTCTGCTCATTTGATTAAAGCGGATTTTTCAGTGCCCAATCTGCCCGCTTCTTCTTGAAGCTCTCCTTAAGCTGTTCCATGGCGCGTAAAGCGCTGGTTAATTCCTCTTTTGCTTTGGAGGTTTCAGCTTGTTGGGATTTCAGATTATCTTGGAGATCGGCGACTTGGCTTTCTTTCGTCTTCAGCTCAGCCTGCATGCAGACAGTTATATGATTCAGCAAAACGGTACAAGGATTGAAGTACCAACCACATAACAAGTTATGCACTTGGCACTTGGGGGCTAATGCATATTCGATCTTCATCTTTCAATTGCTTACAAAGTCCCAAGATCAATACAAGTATTCAACTTGGCACTTGGGGGCTAATGGCTATTTGCTCGTATATATTCTGATGCGGCAATCTCAATTACTTAAAGTCCCGGTTTAACTACGCTAAGTTGAACCGGCCCTTGGGGACTACATCAGTGAATTTCAAAGCATTAAGATTTATATTAGTAAGTCCCGGTTTGAAAGAAGATTACAAACCGGCCCTCGGGGGCTAGGAGCGTCAACAAGAATTGAAATATACAAGCAGGAAAGAGCATATGGAAGTTACCTCATATTTATCTTTCATCATATTAACCAGACCGGCTTCATAGTCACGACTGGTATACAGCTGGTTCAGGTAGCCGGAATAGATATCTTGGGCGTTCAGAGCAGCGTAAGTCACCAGATCAGCATTCCACTTGCCTTTGCCAAAGGCAGCAAATTCTTCCTTGGCAGAATGTTTGGATAAATTGACAGGATTGCCTGGCTCTGTATGGCCAATGCCAGTAATGACAACCTCATCATCCTTGGTATCGCCGGTTTGCACTGGGGCTGTTGGCTTGTCAGTAGGCTTTGTTGGACCAGTGGATGTCTCAATCCGGATGGAGCTTGTGGGCTGATTGACAGGACTTGAGGGATCAATAGGTCTCTCTTCAGCAATAAGATCATCGTCTTGGTGCGGTGGATCATTGGGTATATCCTCAGGAATAGCCGCTTCAAGATCTGGTGTTTTGCCCAGTTCAAGGGCGGCATCCTCTTCGGCCTCTTTGTCCAGACGAGCCTTCTTGCTTGGCCTAGGCTTGGCCCTGAAAGGAATAACAAAATCAAATACAGCATATGTTCCAAGGCGATGTGCTGCAAATATTATGATAAGTATAGCTTACCCAAGCACCGTTTTGAGCGGTGGCAGCTGAGTAGCCGATGACTCGCCAGAGGATGAGTGGGAAGTAACCTGGTAATCGGAGTCAGATGGATTAAGAGGTTGACGAAAGCAGCCCGCTTTAGGACAAGCACTGACAAGCAAATTAGAGACCTCTGAACGGTGTTTCCGAACCGGACTGTTCGGTAAACCAGCGGAGGTAACTACCTGGCCGCTGTGTCGGGTTGTGCGACGAGCTTCGTGCTGTTGGGTCTTCATAAGAAATTTGGGATCCAAATAAGCAAGAGGATGAGAAAATTTAACTTCCCGGTTTGCCTGACGGATTTTTAGTGAAGGCAAATGTTCTGAATCGGAAGAGAGAATAATTACCTCTGCAGCATCGGCATGGCTGGCTTCGGCATCATCCTGACAAATATCATCATCAATAAGATGCATGAAAAATAAGCCAAGTGAGTCAAGCCCTACCTCAAGGTCCGGATTATCAACAGCATCATCAGGGGCCGGATTAGAGGATGCAGTGGTTCTTTTCCTGTGGGCAGTCTTCTTCACAGCTTTAGTCTTTTGCTGGGTTGCTCTTTCTGGTTTGTTTGGTTTTTCTGGTTTCTCCTGCGGCAGTTTCTTGCTCCAAAACGGATCATTGCCCTGGTTACACAGACACTGATATTAAACAATGACCAGATATATCAATAGCAGATTTAGCAAAAAGAAAAATCAAACTCTTACAGCTGGCGGTTTGTTGGTGGCACAGAAGGGAAGCAGGCCGGTTCTAGCACAGATGTGTTCCGGTTCATTCAGCATCTTATTCACAACCTCTGTGATTTTTTCATTGGTGAGCTGGATGTTGGAATGTCGCAGTGGGTCATCAACACTGCCAGTATACTCGCACATCAAACCGGAGCGCTGACTAAGGGGCAGTATGCTCCATGATATCCAACAGCGGGCGAAATCAACCCCTGTTAAACCGTTGGCCATAAAGGCTCTGAGCTTCGACAGTTGAGGAGCATATTTTCTTCTCTCCTGGGCAGTCAACCTTTGCGGAAAGGTGTGTGTATTGCTAAGCCGCTCCGGACGGAAGCCAGGCAAGGGATTTTCACCAGCAGGGGAGGTGTCTTTGCAATAGAACCATGTTTGATTCCACTCTTTTGGGGTGGCTGTGCAGTTTGGCGTGAGGGTATGTGATTTCTTTCCTTTTCTGAATCGCCACGCCACCTAACTCCGTATTGGAGCCGTCAGTAAACTCAGTACGGTGGTTTAGATGGAACCAGTCTCTGAACAATTCCACTGTGGGCTCCTCTTGAAAAAACGCCTCACAGAGCACTTGGAAGTGACACATGTTTGTAACAGAGTTGGGGCCAATATCTTGTGGATGGAGTTGAAAATCGGCTAAAACGTCCCGGTAAAATTTAGAACCGGGCGGCTTAAAGCCCCGGGCTAAGTGATCTACGAAAACGATGACCTCTCCTTCTTGAGGTGTGGGAGGGCATTCTTTGCCAGGAGCCCTCCAATGGATGGTATCTTTGCTGCCTAAGGCGCCAATCAGGACTAAATCGTCCAGTTGAGCCTCTGTGACGCGAGAAGGAACCCAGTTGCACTCATATACTTGCTTGGCCATGATGAAATCTACAAGGTAGATGATCCCGGTTCGAAAACGCATTGATTAAGGTACAATGGTTGTGCAATGTTAAACCGGAGACAGATCTATCTAAGCCGGAGTTTTATGAAGCAACAACATCTGGCGGTTCAACAAGGGGACTAATGGTATATACCGGTTCGGCAATTTTTTCTACAAAGTTAAACCGCCTGGTCTAAACATTGAAGTAGATGAGTAAGTTTACAGAAACAGATTTCACAAGACTTCTCTACAACAACGGATCTGAAGCAAGTTCAGAAAAGAAGGAAAATATTCAAGGTTCAAAAAAGAACAGTACTGAATCAATGGGCAGAGATACATATAGATCTATGGTCTTGAGGCATGAAACTGAAGGCGGGTGCTAAAACCTACCGCTACGCAGAGCAAGGATTCACAGATGCATCTAGGAACTATCATATGAACACGAAACAGGCGATGAACACTAGAAGAACATGAAACCCTAGAACAGATCTGTGTTGAAAAGAATAGAAGACTTACTGGAGATGAGAAAGATGCGGAAGGTTGCCGGGGTACTCTGGTGCGCCAGGTTGATGCAGCGGCCAAGGTTGATGCAGAGGTTGACGGTGGCGGCGGAGCTCCAAAGCTGGGCGACGCGAGGAAGACAAAGCAGAAGGGCACGGAGGGAAAAAAGAAATGACCCTTCGGTCCTATTTATAAGGCAAGGGACAGGAGTCAGGCGCGAAAATCAAGGGACCGAGGGTTTGGAAATGAAGATGTTTCCTTAATTGTCGCAGACCTATTAAGGTCCTTTATAATAGGTGATGTCACGCCGGTTTACAATGACCAGAGAAGATGACATCACGGCGGTTCAACAAACTACAAGAAGATATTGAAGATGAAGATTTTTGCTAAAGGATTGACATGAACATGTTCAAATCAATCTGGGGCCTAATGTTGGGGATATTACTACTGGGTGTAAACTGGCCTATCTGGGTCGGGTTAACTCCGTCAGTAGTTAAGTATGTTAAAGCCCAAGAAGGCGGATGAGGGCTCAAGGCCCATGGTCGGTTCAAGGCATGTTGCCGTAAACCGGTGTTGGTAGTTAACTTGTATTGTAAGTTAGGAATAAGTAGAGACCAAACCGGACACATCTATGAGCCGGTATTAGGATTCTGTGAACCGACGGGCGTCACCCGTGTATATAAGGGGACGACCCGGTGGCAGTTCAGGGGACGACAGACAACAACTCGAGACATAGGCGAAGCTTGTTTGCTCCCTAGTCATCGAAACCCCATCAATTCCATCATAACTAGACGTAGGCTTTTACCTTCATTGAAGGGGCCGAACTAGTATAAACTCTCTTGCGTCCCTGTGTCTGCTTTAACCCCTTCAAGCTAACCCGTCGCGATGGCTCCATGACTAAGTCCTTTCTCTAGGACATCTGCCGTGACAAAACCACGACACCAAGTACCCATCACAATCCCTATCTCTCGCATTACATTATTTGCCATTTGCCTCTCGTTTTCCTCTCCCCCAATTCACCCTTGCCGTTTTATTCGCCCTCTCTCTCTCTAACCTCCCTCTCTATTTGCCTCTTTTTGCCCGTTTGCTTTTTGTTTGCTCATGTGTTAGTTTGCTTGTTTGTCGCGATGGCTCAAGATACTACAAAATTGTGTGACTTCACCAATACAAATAATAATGATTTCCTTAGCACTCCGATTGCTCCTCTTACCGATGCTGAATCTTGTGAAATTAATACTGCTTTGTTGAATCTTGTTATGAAAGATCAATTCGCCGGCCTTCCTAGTGAAGATGACGCTACTCATCTGAATAGCTTCGTTGATTTATGTGATATGCAAAAGAAAAAATATGTCAATAATGATGTCGTTAAATTGAAGCTTATTCCTTTTTCTCTTAGAGATCGTGCTAAAGCTTGGTTTTCGTCTTTGCCTAAGAATAGTATTGATTCCTGGAACAAGTGCAAAGATGCTTTTATCTCTAAATATTTTCCTCCCGCTAAGATCATCTCTCTTAGAAACGATATTATGAACTTTAAACAACTTGATCATGAACATGTTGCACAAGCTTGGGAGAGAATGAAATTAATGATACGTAATTGCCCTACTCATGGTTTGAATTTGTGGATGATTATACAAAAAATTTATGCCGGATTGAATTTTGCTTCTAGAAATCTTTTAGATTCGGCCGCGGGAGGCACTTTTATGGAAATCACTTTAGGAGATGCTACTAAACTCCTAGATAATATTATGGTTAATTATTCTCAATGGCATACTGAAAGATCTTCTAATAAAAAAGTGCATGCGATAGAAGAAATTAATGTGTTGAGTGGAAAGATGGATGAACTTATGAAATTATTTTCTACTAAGAGTGTTTCTTCTGATCCTAATGATATGCCTTTGTCTACTTTGATTGAGAATAACAATGAATCTATGGATGTGAATTTTGTTGGTGGAATAATTTTGGTAACAACGCTTATAGAGGGAATTTTAATCCTAGGCCATATCCTAGTAATCCTTCTAATAATTATGGGAATTCCTACAATAACTCTTATGGAAATTATAATAAGATACCCTCTGATTTTGAATCTAATATTAAAGAATTTATTTCTTCACAAAAGAATTTTAATGCTATGATTGAAGAAAAATTTCTTAAGATTGATGATTTGGCTAGGAACATTGATAAAATTGCTCTTGATGTTGATTCTTTGAAACTTAGATCTATTCCACCTAAGCATGATATCAATGAGTCTCTAAAAGCCATGAGAATTTCAATTGATGAGTGTAAGGAAAGAACCGCTAGGATGCGTGCTTCCGAAGATGCCTTTATTAAAGCGTGTTCTTCCAATACCTATGAAAATCAAGATGAAGATCTAAAAGTTATTGATGTGTCTCCTATTAAATCTTTATTTTTCAATATGAATCTTGATGAAACTCAATATGACCTCCCTTTACCTAGAAGGCATTCTAAAAATTCGGAGTGTTTAGATCTTAATGATAAAATTGATGAAAGTGGGATTGAAAGAAATAAAAATCTAGATGTTGCTAAACCCACTATATTGGATTTCAAGGAATTTAATTATGAAAGTTGCTGTTTAATTGATTGTATTTCCTTGTTGCAATCCGTGCTAAATTCTCCACATGCTTATAGTCAAAATAAAGCCTTCACCGAACATATTGTTGATGCCTTGATGCAATCTTATGAAGAGTTGAAAGTTTCTATCCCTAGAAAACTCTATGATGAGTGGGAACCAACTATTAAAATTAAAATTAAAGATCATGAGTTTTATGCTTTGTGTGATTTGGGTGCTAGTGTCTCTACTATTCCCAAGACTTTGCGTGATTTACTAGATTTCCGTAACTTTGATGATTGTTCTCTAAACTTGCATCTTGCGGATTCCACTATTAAGAAACCTATGGGAAGGATTAATGATGTTCTTATTGTTGCAAATAGGAATTATGTGCCCGTAGATTTCATTGTTCTTGATATAGATTGCAATCCTTCTTGCCCTATTATTCTTGGTAGACCTTTTCTGAGAACGGTTGATGTGATTATTGATATGAAGGAAGGGAATATTAGATTTCAATTTCCCTTAAAAAAGGGCATGGAACACTTTCCAAGAAAGAAAATAAAATTACCATATGAAACTATCATGAGAGCCACTTATGGATTGCCTACCAAAGATGGCAATACCTAGATCTATCCTCGCTTTTATGCCTAGCTAGGGGCGTTAAACGATAGCGCTTGTTGGGAGGCAACCCAATTTTATTTTTATTTCTTGCCTTTTGCTCCTGTTTAGTAATAAATAAATTGTTTATCCTCTGTTTTGGTTGTGTTTTTTTGTGTTTAATTAGTGTTTGTGCCAAGTAGAACCGTTTTGAAGACTTGGGGAAAGTCTTGTTGAACTTGCTGTAAAAAACAGAAACTTTAGCACTCACGAGAACTGCTGTCATTTTTATTTGAAGAGCGATATTTAGTTAATTATTTTTTCAGATGATTAATAGATAAATTCCTCACGTCCAGCAATTTATTTTAGAATTTTTGGGGTTCCAGATCTTGCGCTAGCTACATATTACTACAGACTGTTCTGTTTTTGACAGATTCTGTTTTTCGTGTGTTGTTTGCTTATTTTGATGAATCTATGGCTAGTAAAATAGTTTATAATCCATAGAGAAGTTGGAATACAGTAGGTTCAACACCAATATAAATAAATAATGAGTTCATTACAGTACCTTGAAGTGGTCTTTTGTTTTCTTTCGCTAATGGAGATCACGAGTTTTCTATTTTGAGTTTTGTGTTGTGAAGTTTTCAAGTTTTGGGTGAATTCTTTTGATGGATCATGGAACAAGGAGCTCAGGCGTACTTCTTCCTCCTATATATACACACGTACCCCCAAACAATCAGAAAAGGAGCCAAAAACCTAATTCCACCGCTGCAACTTTTTGTATCCACGAGATCCCATCTTGGGGCATGTTCCGGAGCTCCGCCGGAAGAGGGCCGTCATCACGGAGGGCTTCTACATCATCATAGCCTCTCCGATGAAGTATGAGTAGTTTACCTTAGACCTTCGGGTCCATAGTTAGTAGCTAGATGGCTTCTTCTCTCTCTTTGAATCTCAATACAAAGTTCTCCCCCTCTCTTGTGGAGATCTATTCGATGTAATCTTCTTTTTGCGGTGTGTTTGCTGAGACCGATGAATTGTGGGTTTATGATCAAGTCTATCTATGAATAATATTTGAATCTTCTCTGAATTCTTTTATGTATGATTGTTTATCTTTGCAAGTCTCTTCGAATTATCCGTTTGGTTTGGCCAACTAGATTGGTAGTTCTTGCCATGGGAGAAGTGCTTAGCTTTGGGTTCGATCTTGCGGTGTCCTTACCCAGTGACAGAAGGGGCAGCAAGGCACATATTGTATCATTGCCATCGAGGATAACAATATGGGGTTTATTTCATATTGCATGAATTTATCTCTCTACATCATGTCATCTTGCTTAAGGCATTACTCTGTTTTTAACTTAATACTCTAGATGCATGCTGGATAGCGGTCAATGAGTGGAGTAATAGTAGTAGATGCAGAATCGTTTCGATGTGCTTGTCATGGAAGTGATGCCTATATACATGATCATGCCTAGATATTCTCATAACTATGCTCAATTCTGTCAATTGCTCAACAGTAATTTGTTCACCCACCGTAGAATACTTATGCTCTTGAGAGAAGCCACTAGTGAAACCTATGGCCCCCGAGTCTATTCTCATCATATCAATCTCCATTACTTTAATCTTGCTTTGCTTTTTACTTTGCCTTTACTTTTTACTTTGCATCTTTATACCAAAAAATATTATATCTATCAGATCTCACTCTCGTAAGTGACCGTGAAGGGATTGACAACCCCTAATCGCGTTGGTTGCGAGTAGCTATCGCTTTGTGCAGGTACAAGGGACTTGAGTGTGGGATCCTACTGGATTGATACCTTGGTTCTCAAAAACTGAGGGAAATACTTACGCTACTCTGCTGCATCATCCCTTCCTCTTCGGGGAAAACCAACGCAAGCTCAAGACGTAGCATGCACCTGCTACCTTTCAAAGATGTATGACTGCTATATTCTCTGACTTTTGTGAAAAGATTGTTGAGGTTTTCATGGATGATTTCTCCGTATATGGAACTTATTTTGATGATTGCTTAAGCAACCTTGATCGAGTTTTATAGAGATGTGAACAAACTAATCTTGTCTTGAATTGGGAGAAGTGCCACTTCATGGTTAATGAAGGTATTGTCTTGGGGCATAAAATTTCTGAAAGAGGTATTGAAGTTGATACAGCTAAAGTTGATGCTATTGAAAAGATGTCGTGTCCTAATGACATTAAAGGTATAAGAAGTTTCCTTGGTCATGTTGATTTTTATAGGAGATTCATTAAAGACTTCTCAAAATTTCCAGGCCTCTGCCTAATCTCTTACAAAAATATGTTCCTTTTGTCTTTGATGATGATTGTGTAGAAGCATTTGAAATACTTAAGAAAGCCTTGATTTCTACACCCATTGTTCAGCCTCCTGATTGGAATTTACCATTTCAAATTATGTGTTATGCTAGTGTTATGCTATAGGTGCTATTTTAGGACAAAGAGTTGATAAGAAATTAAATGTTATCCAATATGCTTGTAAAACACTAGACAGTGCCCAAAGAAATTATGCTACTACTCAAAAAGAATTTTTAGCAGTTGTATTTGCTTGTGATAAGTTCATACCTTATATTGTTGATTCTAAAGTAACTATTCACACTGATCATGCTGCTATTAAATATCTTATGGAAAAGAAAGATGCTAAACCTTGACTTATTAGATGGGTTCTCCTACTACAAGAATTTGATTTGCATATTATTGATAGAAAGGGAGCTGAGAACCCCATTGCAGACAACTTGTCTAGGTTAGAGAATGTTCTTGATGACCCACTACCTATTGATGATAGCTTTCCTGATGAACAATTAGCTGTCATAAATGCTTCTCGTACTGCACCATGGTATGCTGATTATGCTAATTATATTGTTGCTAAATTTATACCACCTAGTTTAACATACCAGCAAAAGAAAAAGTTTTTCTATGATTTAAGACATTACTTCTAGGATGACCCACACCTTTATAAAGAAGGAGTAGATGGGGTTATTAGACATTGTGTACCTGAGCATGAACAGGAACAGATCCTACGCAAGTGTCACTCCGAGGCTTATGGTGGACACCATGCTGGAGATAGAACTGCACATAAGGTATTGCAATCCAGTTTTTATTGGCCTACTCTCTTTAAAGATGCCCATAAGTTTGCCTTGTCTTGTGATGAATGTCAAAGAATTGGTAATATTAGTAGACGTTAAGAAATTCCTATGAATTATTCACTTGTTATTGAACCATTTGATGTTTGGGGCTTTGATTATATGGGACCGTTTCCTTCCTCTAACGGGTATACACATATTTTAGTTGTTGTTGATTACGTTGCTAAGTGGGTAGAAGCTATTCCAACTAGTAGTGTTGATCATAACACCTCTATCAAGATGCTTAAAGAAGTTATTTTTTCGAGGTTTGGAGTCCCTAGATATTTAATGACTGATGGTGGTTCACATTTTATTCACGGTGCTTTTCGTAAAATGCTTGCTAAGTATGATGTTAATCATAGAATTGCATCTCCATATCATCTACAATTTAGTGGTCAAGTAGAATTGAGTAATAGAGAGCTTAAATTAATTTTGCAAAAGACTGTTAATAGATCTAGAAAGAATTGGTCCAAGAAACTTGATGATGCATTATGGGCTTATAGAATTGCATATAAAAATCCTATGGGTATGTCTCCGTATAAAATAGTTTATGGAAAAGCATGTAACTTACCTCTCGAACTAGAACATAAGGCATATTGGGCCATTAAAGATCTCAACTATGACTTCAAACTTGCTGGTGAGAAGAGACTATTTGACATTAGCTCACTTGATGAATGGAGAACCCAGGCCTATGAGAATGCCAAGCTGTTTAAAGAAAAAGTTAAAAGATGGCATGACAAAAGGATACAAAAATGTGAGTTTAATGTAGGTGATTATGTATTGTTATACAACTCTTGTTCAAGAACTTTTGCAGGAAAACTCCTCTCTAAATGGGAAGGTCCTTACGTCATCAAGGAGGTCTATCGTTCCGGTGCCATAAAAAACAACAACTTCGAAGGCACAAATCCGAGGGTGGTGAACGGTCAAAGAATCAAACATTATATCTCAGGTAATCCCATAAATGTTGAAACTAATGTTATTGAAACCTTAACCCCGGAGGAATACATAAGGGATACTTTCCAGAACGTTTCAGACTCCGAAAAGGAAGAGGTATGTGGTACCGTAAGTAAACCGACTCCAAAACCGACTCCATCACATTCAGCTCAGCAGATCAACTCAAGTGTGCAGCTACAGCCGGAGTCCTCTCGATGCTTTGTTCCCCAATCATCAGCAATGTGGTGGCCACCAAGACCCTCATCGATGGTGGGGCAGGGCTCAACGTCCTGTCCGTAGAGACATTCAACAACCTCCAAGTGCCCTACAGCCAGCTTCAGCCAACCAAGCCCTTCTCCGGTATCACCGACAGCTCTACGGTCCCAATCGGGCAGGTCTGCCTCCCTGTCACCTTCGGGGTACGCGACAACTACCGCACCGAGCTCATCGACTTTGACGTCGCTCACATCCGCCTGCCGTACAACGCCATCCTCGGGTACCCGGCGCTGGCCAAGTTCATGGCCATGACTCACCACAGCTACAACGTCCTCAAGATGCCAGGAAGCGGTGAAGTCATCACGGTGCCCTTTGAAGAGAAGGACGCAGTGTGTTCCCTGGAGCGAGCCTTTCAGGCCGCATCACTGGAAGACCCGGATCGCGGAAGTAGGAGGCTTCCTGAGGCCGCCCCCAAGAAGAAGAAGACATCGTCCGGCCTGGCCCCTCAGGAGGCAGGCCCCTCTGGCCCCGTGCCTACCCAGGGGGAACCTCCTTCCATCGCATAGGAAAGCGCGCCCAGCGCCCTCCTCAGGCAGGGCTCGAGGGCTCTCCCCTGGAGGCCCACCGACCTAGCCAGGGTCACGAGGAAGGCGCTGGGGCACCACATGGAGGCGTGTTTTGAAGCACGTTTCCCTCAAGAAGGAGCAAGGCAAGGAGATCCAGACCCACAGGAGTTCGTCAGCAAGGCCATTCAGGAGCTACAGGAGTCCAGAGTCATGAGAGGCGCCCGCCGCCTACCAGCAGTGGCTCCCCATCCAGGCGAGGATGGCGGGCTGCGCGTCTGCATCGACGTACCAGGGCTCAACCGAGTCACCTCCCTGGGGCGCCTCTGGCCCTCGCGAGTGGGGCGCTGCGGAGGTCCACCCCACAGCTACGTTCGCATGCCTTACGGCTTGCCGAGCGCGGCTGACACACACCAGCACCTCATAAGGGGCACCACGGAGGCTCAAGAGGCCAGGCACTCCACAGCCCTGGCGGAGATGAAGATGGCCCGCGAGGAACCGCCAACGCCTCCGGAGCCTCCCGAGGCCCCTGGGCCTGGGGGCTCATGAGGATCGGCTTCCACAGCCCACCGAGCCAGCTACACCAACACCCCTTCGTCTTCAGCATCATCAGGTGACATCTTTCAAGTTTCACTTCCGGCTGGGAGCGCCCCCAGGGCTGCATTATTCCCAGGCCGCGTGGGTCCATCCCTGCGGCGTGTATCCCTTTACATTCCATGTTGTTAGCTTACCTTGTTGGGGGCGCCCCTCGGGCAGCATGACCCCCAAGTCGCTCGGGCCTGACCCAGTGATCTCTGCATTCCCAGCATCTTTTTGAATGAATCCACTCCTTCGCGGCTAATGTGCTTTACCTAGTTGCCTGCTCAGCTGGCGCCAACTAAAGGAGCTGCTCCCAAACGGCACGACGCTTGCGCATGGGTCCGTCCCTGCAACACCGACAAACCTGGATGGCTGAGCTCTGGCCGCGGCAGCCCCGCATAGCGTCACCTCGTCAAGCCTTCAGTGCCTCACTACCCTTCGGAAGCAACCAATGGCTGACCGTCAATTGTTATGGCAACCCCTTGCTTTTTCTATGATGGACCTGCAGGACCTCCTGAAGGAGCTGCGTCAGGTGAGGCTCTTGTTGTGTTTCCTTCGCTCTCTTCCGCGCGAACCGCTTGCACGTTAAAGGGGGGTGCCTGAGCATCGCGACTCAGGGCTCCTACTGGCTCTCCAGCCCTGACCCTCTGGCCTTGACCATGGCATCGCGACTGGCATACCAGCGACGGCTGAGACTCGCTCGAGGGCCGGGACCCGAGGACGTAGAGCAGAAAGGGGAGCAAAGGTGAGAGGGGAGAGACACACGAGGACCTCGCCGAGCAACCTCGCGCCTGCCGATGCACGGACCCGGCCACACACCAGAGAGCGGCCCCTGATCCTCGAGATAAGTTATCGCCCAGAAGCGCCAGCTACCGTGGCACCATCCCTGCACCTAATGCTATCCCATGTTAGCGACGTCGCTCCCCTTTCTCACCGAACGACGACTGCTTGGGCGCCAAAGGGGACCTCCTGAGCATCGCGACTCAGGGGCTCTTACCAGACTCCGGGTTGCTCACCTCCTGGCCTTGACCACGGCATCGCGACCTGGCATACCAGCAACGGCTGAAGCCGCTTTGGGACTGGGACCTGTCGGCGCAGAGCACCAAGCCCTCGTGAGGTTCGAAAGGGAGGACCGAGCTAAGACGGGATGAGCAACTCGCGCAAATCTACGAAAAGGGTTATATTAACAAAACAGGATCACAGGCACCTTACAAGCCCCCACGGGGCGCATTTTTGGTTCCTCGCAGGGAACAGATCCTAAAGAGACGCAACCTACGCGCATCGCTACAAAAGACGCCATCATCAACAGTGGGCCGTCAAGCACCGACGCCAACCCCATCCAGATTAGAGTCGGCGGCGGCCTGACGAGCCTGCCCTGCTCCGGGGGTGGCGCCGACTCGAGGGCTCATAGCTGTCGTCGCTCGTCTCCGGAGTCGCGAAGGGCTCGCCGGAGTCGCTGGAGCCTCCGACGTCTCCACCGCCTGAGGAGCCGCCAAGGGAGCGATTGGCGAGCCCAGTCCTCGTCGCAGCAGGGCCCTGGCCGCCTTCACCGGGGCAGAACTCCACCCGGCACCCGTTCGCGTCAAAGACCTTGAGGAGCATCACCGAAGCACCGTCGTAGTCCAAGTGGATCGCGAAGACGCCCCTTGTCCTGCAAACCCGGGCAATCTCTCTCCAGCCCCGGGTCATGTGGACCTCGCCCTGGGCGACGACCGCGACCTCTGCCTCGGTCGCGAGGGTGCTGCAGTCGGCGTGCTGCAGCCAAAGCTCCAGGGGCTCCCCCTGCGGGATGACGGAGGCGAAGAAGGGAGGAAGGCCGATCCAAGACTGAAGAGGAATGGCGACGTGGAGCACGAACTCTTGGGAGGAGCCCTCGGTGTGGGCCCCAGGGGGGACGACCCACACCTTCATGACCCGTCGGCACCGACGGCGGCGCCGCCCGTGGCGGTTGGCATCAGCTCCTTCGGGGCCCTCGACATGGGCGTACAATGGAAGCGGGAACCCCGGCGGCGCCGCTCGCCCCAAGGCCTCGACACTACCTGAAGGGCCCCCTCGTCCGGGCCACGGTGGACATGCCGTTTCTTCGGCGGAAGTGGGTCTGGTCCCTCTCGGGGAGCCTTTCCCTTCTCTGCCGTCGAGAACCGGCGGATTGGAGCCATCACGGCAAGACGAAGCAAGAATCGGGAAGAAGGAGAAGCAAGGAGGGATGGACTAGAAGGGCGCACGACATTCCGTACTTATAACCGGCAGAGGCCGACCGCCGACCACCACGATCGCAGGTAATCATGACCCGTTTTGCATGCATGGACTTGTCCAACCCGCGCAGTTGCCAAGGCACCGTGGGGAAGTGGAGACGCCCACGTCCAATCAACCGCCACGCGGCGCCCAAGGCCGCAGGCTGCTAGGGCCCGCGGCGCTTCGCTCTTGCCCTTCCGCCTCCCTGCGCGGCCAAGTCCGGGCGCGCCTTGGGCCCGGGGGCTACTGTCGGTGTTCTGGGAATGGGGGTCCCCAGACTTGCCTGCCTGCGGCCTGCGGCATGGCTCAAGGGGGGCCCAGCACGGCCCATCTGCACCAACGCAAACTCAAGACCCTCGCGAGGGGCCAAGCCTCGTGGGGCGGACGACACGGAGCTTCCTCAGGCACGGCCTCATCAGGCTGGCTCGCGACGAGGCAGAGATATCAAGGCGGGGTACCTCACAAGGTGCCTGTGACGCAAGCCATGACGACCAAGGGCGCCAGGCGGGTGCCAGCCCGCGCAGTGTCCTCCTTTCCTCTTTGGTGCAAATGGGGCAAGCGCAGCCGCGGAGTACCGAGGCATCAGGCAAAGGTTGCCATTCCGGTGCAACGAGACCAAGACCAGGAGGACTACGAGACGGAGGTCACCGTGGAGCCCAAGACGGCGTCATCACCAGAGCTTTGTGCAGGCGAAGACTACTTTTGTCAGGATAGCTGATGCTTGCTGTCCCCCTTCAAGTTAGCCCGCCATTGTTGGCTCCCTTCCCGCTCAATACTTGGGAAGAGGACCAAGGCCTCTATAAATAGGACTAGCCACCCACACAGCAAAGGAGGGAGGACGGCCGGTGGGAAGCAGAGAGAGAGAGAGAGAGAGAAAGGTGGCTGAACTCCTCCTAGCAGTTCATCGCCCCAGCCAAGAACAGACCCTCGCGAGGCTGTTCTTCCTTGTATTGTTCATCATCATCTGCCCAAGAGGCAATCCACACACCACACACTAGAGTAGGGTATTACACCACAACGGTGGCCCGAACCAGTATAAACCATGTGTCTCTTGTGTTGTTCTTTCGATAGTTTTGATCCTAGCACGGTGAAGGGGTGCAGGTAGGTAGGAGGCGAAATCTCCACGCGCACCCCAGTGTTCGAACCTCAAGGGTCTGCCGGAACCCGAAATCCGACACCATCTGTGTTATGGAGCATCAATACTACACCCAACAGATCAACAGGATACACACCGTTCTTCATGGTTTACGGAGCAGAGACGGTTCTCCCTAGTGATATCCGTCATGATTCGCCCCGTGTGACGGCTTATGTTGAAGTGGACAATGAGACAGCATGGCAAGACGCTTTGGACCTGTTGGATGAAGAACGTGACATAGCAGCTGACCGCTCGGCAATTTACCAACAGGATCTTCGTCGTTATCACAGTCGCCGAGTCAGAACCCGAACCTTTCAGGAAGGAGATTTGGTGCTTTGGCTCATCCAAGATCAGACTGATATGCATAAGCTATCCCCACCTTGAGAGGGGCCCTTCGTGGTCAGCAATAATCTGCACAATGGGTCATACTATCTGATCGATATTCGAGAGCATAAAGACTCACGTACATCAGAGGAGGAGACCAACAGGCCATGGAACATAGCTCATCTTCGGCCTTACTATACCTGAGCCATTGGCTCTACTTATGTACATATTACGACGATGTATATATTATGATTAAATATAATAAACCGGAACCTCAGCTAAAGCGGGGTATCTGTTCTTTTACATCATGTGTGGTTACACGGAGTTGTTCTAAAGCGGCCTCCGGTTTACCCCTTGAGTTAGCTTTTCAAAAGCGTCATGTTATATCACTTGGGGGCTTGGTCGTGTCCGAACCAATGCAATACCTCTTGATAGGCGAGAGCCACCAGATCACTTGGGGACTTGGTCACGTCTGAACCAGTCATGCCTCTTGATCGGCCTAAGGCCACAGAATCACTTGGGGGCTTGGTCGAACCCGAACCATTGCCATGCCACTTGATCGGCATAAATGCCACGGTTTCATTTGGGGACCTGGCTGACTTGAACCATAGCTACACCTATCGGGAGCTTGGTCGTGTTCGACCATGGTAACGCCATCTAATTAGCTCAAATAACCCTCTTTTTGCAAACGGTTTTGTCATTGCCTTTGCTTCACATTTTTCTTTGAAAGATATTTGTTTCTTTTTATTGCGTTTTTTAAACCGACAAAGTTTTAAGCCGGTTTAAACTGTCAATTGACAGAACACGGTTCATTTTAATCCGGAGACTATTTGCTCGGTTTGATTTCTTTTAAAAAAACATCCTAGTATGGAGTAACACGGTGTTTATTATAACCCGGCATGGTTTACATGGTAAACCGGCATCATATATATATGGGAGCTGCTATCTCCTCCAACAGTGTGGGTTTATAAAACTCCGCTTCAAGATTGGCCAAGCCAACTTCACGCTCAACGATGGCAGGTATTATGTATCTCAAAAATTTGGTCATATACTTAAAAATTTCGGATGTTCTGATTTCATGTATGCAGACATCATATTCCGCCTGACGGTACAACCGCGGTGGCACTTTAAGATTTTTTATTGCAGAAAGTACTTTGGAAAGTTCATCACCCAAAGGAAGAGCAACTTGTAGTAGTTATGCACGAAGGCATATCAACATCAAAAGTATCAGCTAGCCTATTACAAGGCAACACGGTGCCCAAAATAAGATCATTGTTTTTCGCAAGGGAGAAGCAGTTTTAAACCGGCTTCCGGTTCATGCTTGGTCACCAGCCTGGCCTGATGGTTTTGGATCATCCTGCGCCGCTTCAGCTTCAGTTTCTCTACCCAGCGGCTGGAAATCAACAGTTGTCCAGTCGATTCCCATTAATGCTTGAAAGACAACTTCATCATGGATCAGCAACGACGGGTCAATATCGGGAGCGTAAGTATGCTTACGGATTGGAGGGATAAGATTTTCCGCTTCATGAATTGGTGCGGCTATTCGCTTGTTTTGTATTGGGCTTGATAATGAGACAAGTCTGCTTCTTCCGCCAATTGACAAGCTAGCGGACACACCTCCCGGTTTATTGCTCGCAGATCCGCTTCACTAAACTCTGACCCTTCTTCCTTCAAGCTGGGATATCCCTGAGCTGCTTCAATAGGATCAAAATCCGGCACCCAAGCTTTTGCCCGAATTAAGGCATTGATCGCACCGGTTCGAGCAGCAGATTTCTTCAGCTCTTCAACCCGGGCAGGAAGCACCGACAGTTTCATCAGAGTGTCCTGAATCAAAGTGGGCGCCGTCTTGTTGTGGGATGCAGTACAGATGATCCACTATCCACCAGTGTACAGTTGTTCCACCAACGTGTAAGCGGCTTTCAATTTCTTCCGCACATCTGACCCCAAGTGACCAATGTGTGTCCCTGAAATATCATAAAGGGTTAACAATCCAACAGCTCTGTAAGACGGCAGAATCAATTCAGAAGTCAAACTGGCTTACCAAAGATAGCAGTGGTCATGGCATGCACGTGCCGCTTTATGCTGGTCAGTTCATCCGCCACCGGTTTTAGTGCAGCCTCGGCATCTTCTGCTCATTTGATTAAAGCGGATTTTTCAGTGGCCCAATCTGCCCGCTTCTTCTTGAAGCTCTCCTTAAGTTGTTCCATGGCGCGTAAAGCACTGGTTAATTCCTCTTTTGCTTTGGAGGTTTCAACTTGTTAGGATTTCAGATTATCTTGGAGATCGGCGACTTGGCTTTCTTTCGTCTTCAGCTCAGCCTGCATGCAGACAGTTATATGATTCAGCAAAACAGTACAAGGATTGAAGTACCAACCACATAACAAGTTATGCACTTGGCACTTGGGGGCTAATGCATATTCGATCTTCATCTTTCAATTGCTTACAAAGTCCCAAGATCAATACAAGTATTCAACTTGGCACTTGGGGGCTAATGGCTATTTGCTCGTATATATTCTGATGCGGCGATCTCAATTACTTAAAGTCCCGGTTTAACTACGCTAAGCTGAACCGACCCTTGGGGACTACATCAGTGAATTTCAAAGCATTAAGATTTATATTAGTAAGTCCCGGTTTGAAAGAAGATTACAAACCGGCCCTCGGGGGCTAGGAGCGTCAACAAGAACTGAAATATACAAGCAGGAAAGAGCATATGGAAGTTACCTCATATTTATCTTTCATCATATTAACCAGACCGGCTTCATAGTCACGACTGGTATACAGCCGGTTCAGGTAGCCGGAATAGATATCTTGGGTGTTCAGAGCAGCGTAAGTCGCCAGATCAGCATTCCACTTGCCTTTGCCAAAGGCAGCAAATTCTTCCTTGGCAGAATGTTTGGATAAAGTGACAGGATTGCCTGGCTCTGTATGGCCAATGCCAGTAATGACAACCTCATCATCCTTGGTATCGCCGGTTTGCACTGGGGCTGTTGGCTTGTCAGTAGGCTTTGTTGGACCAGTGGATGTCTCAATCCGGATGGAGCTTGTGGGCTGATTGACAGGACTTGAGGGATCAATAGGTCTCTCTTCAGCAATAAGATCATCGTCTTGCTGCGGTGGATCATTGGGTATATCCTCAGGAATAGCCGCTTCAAGATCTGGTGTTTTGCCCAGTTCAAGGGCGGCATCCTCTTCGGCCTCTTTGTCCAGACGAGCCTTCTTGCTTGGCCTAGGCTTGGCCCTGAAAGGAATAACAAAATCAAATACAGCATATGTTCCAAGGCGATGTGCTGCAAATATTATGATAAGTATAGCTTACCCAAGCACCGTTTTGAGCGGTGGCAGCTGAGCAGCCGATGACTCGCCAGAGGATGAGTGGGAAGTAACCTGGTAATCGGAGTCAGATGGATTAAGAGGTTGACGAAAGCAGCCCGCTTTAGGACAAGCACTGACAAGCAAATTAGAGACCTCTGAACGGTGTTTCCGAACCGGACTGTTCGGTAAACCGGCGGAGGTAACTACCTGGCCGCTGTGCCGGGTTGTGCGACGAGCTTCGTGCTGTTGGGTCTTCATAAGAAATTTGGGATCCAAATAAGCAAGAGGATGAGAAAATTTAACTTTCCAGTTTGCCTGACGGATTTTTAGTGAAGGCAAAGGTTCTGAATCGAAAGAGAGAATAATTACCTCTGCAGCATCAGCATGGCTGGCTTCGGCATCATCCTGACAAATATCATCATCATTAAGATGCATGAAAAATAAGCCAAGTGAGTCAAGCCCTACCTCAAGGTCCGGATTATCAACATCATCATCAGGGGCCGGATTAGAGGATGCAGTGGTTCTTTTCCTGTGGGCAGTCTTCTTCACAGCTTTAGTCTTTTGCCGGGTTGCTCTTTCCGGTTTGTCTGGTTTTTCTGGTTTCTCCTGCGGCAGTTTCTTGCTCCAACACGGATCATTGCCCTGGTTACACAGACACTGATATTAAACAATGACCAGATATATCAATAGCAGATTTAGCAAAAAGAAAAATCAAACTCTTACAGCTGGCGGTTTGTTGGTGGCACGGAAGGGAAGCAGGCCGGTTCTAGCACAGATGTGTTCCGGTTCATTCAGCATCTTATTCACAACCTCTGTGATTTCTTCATCGGTGAGCTGGATGTTGGAATGTCGCAGTGGGTCATCAACACTGCCAGTATACTCGCACATCAAACCGGAGCGCTGACTAAGGGGCAGTATGCTCCATGATATCCAACAGCGGGCGAGATCAACCCCTGTTAAACCGTTGTCCATAAAGGCTCTGAGCTTCGACAGTTGAGGAGCATATTTTCTTCTCTCCTGGGCAGTCAACCTTTGCGGAAAGGTGTGTGTATTGCTGAGCCGCTCCGGACGAAAGCCAGGCAAGGGATTTTCACCAGCAGGGGAGGTGTCTTTGCAATAGAACCATGTTTGATTCCACTCTTTTAGGGTGGCTGTGCAGTTTGGCGTGAGGGCATGTGACTTCTTTCCTTTTCTGAATCGCCACACCACCTAACTTCGTATTTGAGCCGTCAGTAAACTCAGTACAGCGGTTTAGATGGAAACAGTCTGTGAACAATTCCACTGTGGGCTCCTCTTGAAAAAATGCCTCACAGAGCACTTGGAAGTGACACATGTTTGTAACAGAGTTGGGGCCAGTATCTTGTGGATGGAGTTGAAAATCGGCTAAAACGTCCCGGTAAAATTTAGAACCGGGCGGCTTAAAGCCCCGGGCTAAGTGATCTACGAAAACGATGACCTCTCCTTCTTGAGGTGTGGGAGGGCATTCTTTGCCAGGAGCCCTCCAATGGATGGTATCTTTGCTGCCTAAGGCACCGATCAGGACTAAATCGTCCAGTTGAGCCTCTGTGACGCGAGAAGGAACCCAGTTGCACTCATATACTTGCTTGGCCATGATGAAATCTACAAGGTAGATGATCCCGGTTCAAAAATGCATTGATTAAGGTACAATGGTATGTGCAATGTTAAACCGGAGACAGATCTATCTAAGCCGGAGTTTTGTGAAGCAACAACATCTGGCGGTTCAACAAGGGGACTAATGGTATAAACCGGTTCGGCAATTTTTTCTACAAAGTTAAACCGCCTGGTCTAAACATTGAAGTAGATGAGTAAGTTTACAGAAACAGATTTCACAAGACTTCTCTACAACAACGGATCTGAAGCAAGTTCAGAAAAGAAGGAAAATATTCAAGGTTCAAAAAAGAACAGTACTGAATCAATGGGCAGAGATACATATAGATCTATGGTCTTGAGGCATGAAACTGAAGGCGGGTGCTAAAACCTACCGCTATGCAGAGCAAGGATTCACAGATGCATCTAGGAGCTATCATATGAACACGAACAGGCGATGAACACTAGAAGAACATGAAACCCTAGAACAGATCTGTGTTGAAAAGAACAGAAGACTTACTGGAGATGAGAAAGACGCGGAAGGTTGCCGCGGTACTCTGGTGCGCCCAGGTTGATGCAGCGGCCAAGGTTGATGCAGAGGTTGACGGTGGCGGTGGAGCTCCGAAGCTGGGCGACGCGAGGAAGACGAAGCAGAAGGGCACAGAGGGAAAAAAGAAATGACCCTTCGGTCCTATTTATAAGGCAAGGGATAGGAGTCAGGCGCGAAAATCCAGGGACCGAGGGTTTGGAAACGAAGATGTTGCCTTAATTGTCGCAGACCTATTAAGGTCCTTTATAATAGGTGACGTCACGCCAGTTTACAATGACCAGAGAAGATGACATCACGGCGGTTCAACAAACTACAAGAAGATATTGAAGATGAAGATTTTTGCTAAAGGATTGACATGAACATGTTCAAATCAATCTGGGGCCTAATGTTGGGGATATTACTACTGGGTGTAAACCGGCCTATCTGGGCCGGGTTAACTCCATCGGTAGTTAAGTATGTTAAAGCCCAAGAAGGCGGATGAGGGCTCAAGGCCCATGGTCGGTTCAAGGCCTGTAGCCGTAAACCGGCGTTGGTAGTTAACTTGTATTGTAAGTTAGGAATAAGTAGAGACCAAACCGGACACATCTATGAGCCGGTATTGGGATTCTGTGAACCGACGGGCGTCACCCGTGTATATAAGGGGACGACCAGGCGGCGGTTCAGGGGACGACAAACAACAACTCGAGACATAGGCGAAGCTTGTTTGCTCCCTAGTCATCGAAACCCCATCAATTCCATCACAACTAGACGTAGGATTTTACCTTCATTGAAGGGGCCAAACTAGTATAAACTCTCTTGCGTCCCTGTGTCCGCTTTAACCCCTTCAAGCTAATCAGTCGCGATGGCTCCACGACTAAGTCCTTTCTCTAGGACATCTGCCGTGACAAAACCACGACACCAAGTACCCATCACAATCCCTATCTCTCGCATTACATTATTTGCCATTTGCCTCTCGTTTTCCTCTCCCCCAATTCACCCTTGCTGTTTTATTCGCCCTCCCTCTCTCTCTAACCTCCCTCTCTATTTGCCTCTTTTTGCCCGTTCGCTTTTTGTTTGCTCATGTGTTAGTTTGCTTGTTTGTTGCGATGGCTCAAGATACTACTAAATTGTTCGACTTCACCAATACAAATAATAATGAGTTCCTTAGCACTCTGATTGCTCCTCTTACCGATGCTGAATCTTGTCAAATTAATACTACTTTGTTGAATCTTGTTATGAAAGATCAATTCGCCGGCCTTCCTAGTGAAGATGACGCTACTCGTCTGAATAGCTTCATTGATTTATGTGATATGCAAAAGAAAAAAAGATGTCAATAATGATGTCATTAAATTGAAGCTTTTTCCTTTTTCTCTTAGAGATCGTGCTAAAGCTTGGTTTTCGTCTTTGCCTAAGAATAGTATTGATTCCTGGAACAAGTGCAAAGATGCTTTTATCTCTAAATATTTTCCTCCCGCTAAGATCATCTCTCTTAGAAACGATATTATGAACTTTAAACAACTTGATCATGGAAATGTTGCACATGCTTGAGAGAGAATGAAATTAATGATACGTAATTGCCCTACTCATGGTTTGAATTTGTGGATGATTATACAAAAATTTTATGCCGGATTGAATTTTGCTTCTAGAAATCTTTTAGATTCGGCCGCGGGAGGCACTTTTATGGAAATCACTTTAGGAGATGCTACTAAACTCCTAGATAATATTATGGTTAATTATTCTCAATGGCATACTGAAAGATCTTCTAATAAAAAAGTGCATTCGATAGAAGAAATTAATGTGTTGAGTGGAAAGATGGATGAACTTATGAAATTATTTGCTACTAAGAGTGTTTCTTCTGATCCTAATGATATGCCTTTGTCTACTTTGATTGAGAATAACAATGAATCTATGGATGTGAATTTTGTTGGTGGAATAATTTTGGTAACAACGCTTATAGAGGGAATTTTAATCCTAGGCCATACCCTAGTAATCCTTCTAATAATTATGGGAATTCCTACAATAACTCTTATGGAAATTATAATAAGATACCCTCTGATTTTTAATCTAATATTAAAGAATTTATTTCTTCGCAAAAGAATTTTAATGCTATGATTGAAGAAAAATTGCTTAAGATTGATGATTTGGCTAGGAACATTGATAAAATTGCTCTTGATGTTGATTCTTTGAAACTTAGATCTATTCCACCTAAGCATGATATCAATGAGTCTCTAAAAGCCATGAGAATTTCAATTGATGACTGTAAGGAAAGAACCGCTAGGATGCGTGCTTCCAAAGATGCCTTTATTAAAGCGTGTTCTTCCAATACCTATGAAAATCAAGATGAAGATCTAAAAGTTATTGATGTGTCTCCTATTAAATCTTTATTTTTCAATATGAATCTTGATGAGACTCAATATGATCTCCCTTTACCTATAAGGCATTCTAAAAATTCGGAGTGTTTAGATCTTAATGATGAAATTGATGAAAGTGGGATTGAAAGAAATAAAAATCTAGATGTTGCTAAACCCACTATATTGGATTTCAAGGAATTTAATTATGAAAGTAGCTCTTTAATTGATTGTATTTCCTTGTTGCAATCTGTGCTAAATTCTCCACATGCTTATAGTCAAAATAAAGCCTTCACCGAACATATTGTTGATGCCTTGATGCAATCTTATGAAGAGTTGAAAGTTTCTATCCCTAGAAAACTCTATGATGAGTGGGAACCAACTATTAAAATTAAAATTAAAGATCATGAGTTTTATGCTTGGTGTGATTTGGGTGCTAGTGTCTCTACTATTTCCAAGACTTTGCGTGATTTACTAGATTTCCGTAACTTTGATGATTGTTCTCTAAACTTGCATCTTGCGGATTCCACTATTAAGAAACCTATGGGAAGGATTAATGATGTTCTTATTGTTGAAAATAGGAATTATGTGCCCGTAGATTTCATTGTTCTTGATATAGATTGCAATCCTTCTTGCCCTATTATTCTTGGTAGACCTTTTCTTAGAACAGTTGGTGCGATTATTGATATGAAGGAAGGGAATATTAGATTTCAATTTCCATTAAAAAGGGAATGGAACACTTTACAAGAAAGAAAATAAAATTACCATATGAAACTATCATGAGAGCCACTTATGGATTGCCTACCAAAGATGGCAATACCTAGATCTATCCTCGCTTTTATGCCTAGCTAGGGGCGTTAAACGATAGCGCTTGTTGGGAGGCAACCCAATTTTATTTTTATTCCTTGCCTTTTGCTCCTGGTTAGTAATAAATAAATTATTTATCCTCTGTTTTGGTTGTGTTTTTTTGGGTTTAATTAGTGTTTGTGCCAAGTAGAACCGTTGGGAAGACTTGGGGAAAGTCTTGTTGAACTTGCTGTAAAAAACAGAAACTTTAGCGCTCACGAGAACTGCTGTCATTTTTATTTGAAGAGTGATATTTAGTTAATTATTTTTTAAGATGATTAATAGATAAATTCCTCACGTCCAGAAATTTATTTTAGAATTTTTGGTGTTCCAGATCTTGCGCTAGCTACATATTACTACAGACTGTTCTGTTTTTGACAGATTCTGTTTTTCTTGTGTTGTTTGCTTATTTTGATGAATCTATGGCTAGTAAAATAGTTTATAATACATAGAGAAGTTGGAATATAGTAGGTTCAACACCAATATAAATAAAGAATGAGTTCATTACAGTACCTTGAAGTGGTCTTTTGTTTTCTTTCGCTAACGGAGATCACGAGTTTTCTATTTTGAGTTTTGTGTTGTGAAGTTTTCAAGTTTTGGGTGAATTCTTTTGATGGATCATGGAACAAGGAGCTCCGGCGTACTTCTTCCTCCTATATATACACACGTACCCCCAAACGATCAGACCAGGAGCCAAAAACCTAATTCCACCGCCGCAACTTTCTGTATCCACGAGATCCCATCTTGGGGCCTGTTCCGGAGCTCCGCCGGAAGAGGGCCGTCATCACGGAGGGCTTCTACATCATCATAGCCTCTCCGATGAAGTATGAGTAGTTTACCTCAGACCTTCGGGTCCATAGTTAGTAGCTAGATGGCTTCTTCTCTCTCTTTGAATCTCAATACAAAGTTCCCCCCTCTCTTGTGGAGATCTATTCGATGTAATCTTCTTTTTGCGGTGTGTTTGCTGAGACCGATGAATTGTGGGTTTATGATCAAGTCTATCTATGAATAATATTTGAATCTTCTCTGAATTCTTTTATGTATGATTGGTTATCTTTGCAAGTCTCTTCGAATTATCCGTTTGGTTTGGCCAACTAGATTGGTAGTTCTTGCCATGGGAGAAGTGCTTAGCTTTGGGTTCGATCTTGCGGTGTCCTTACCCAGTGACAGAAGGGGCAGCAGGGCACATATTGTATCATTGCCATCGAGGATAACAAGATGGGGTTTATTTCATATTGCATGAATTTATCTCTCTACATCATGTCATCTTGCTTAAGGCGTTACTCTGTTTTTAACTTAATACTCTAGATGCATGCTGGATAGCGGTCGATGAGTGGAGTAATAGTAGTAGATGCAGAATCGTTTCAATGTGCTTGTCATGGACGTGATGCCTATATACATGATCATGCCTAGATATTCTCATAACTATGCTCAATTCTGTCAATTGCTCAACAGTAATTTGTTCACCCACCGTAGAATACTTATGCTCTTGAGAGAAGCCACTAGTGAAACCTATGGCCCCCGGGTCTATTCTCATCATATCAATCTCCATTACTTTAATCTTGCTTTGATTTTTACTTTGCCTTTACTTTTTACTTTGCATCTTTATACCAAAAAATATTATATCTATCAGATCTCACTCTCGTAAGTGACCGTGAAGGGCTTGACAACCCCTAATCGCGTTGGTTGCGAGTAGCTATCGCTTTGTGCAGGTACGAGGGACTTGAGCGTGGGCTCCTACTGGATTGATACCTTGGTTCTCAAAAACTGAGGGAAATACTTAGCTACTCTACTGCATCATCCCTTCCTCTTCGGGGAAAACCAACACAAGCTCAAGACGTAGCATGCACCTGCTACCTTTCAAAGATGTATGACTGCTATATTCTCTGACTTTTGTGAAAAGATTGTTGAGGTTTTCATGGATGATTTCTCCATATATGGAACTTATTTTGATGATTGCTTAAGCAACCTTGATCGAGTTTTATAGAGATGTGAACAAACTAATCTTGTCTTGAATTGGGAGAAGTGCCACTTCATAGTTAATGAAGGTATTGTCTTGGGGCATAAAATTTCTGAAAGAGGTATTGAAGTTGATACAACTAAAGTTGATGCTATTGAAAAGATGTCGTGTCCTAACGACATTAAAGGTATAAGAAGTTTCCTTGGTCATGTTGATTTTTATAGGAGATTCATTAAAGACTTCTCAAAAATTTCTAGGCCTCTGCCTAATCTCTTACAAAAATATGTTCCTTTTGTCTTTGATGATGATTGTGTAGAAGCATTTGAAATACTTAATAAAGCCTTGATTTCTGCACCCATTGTTCAGCCTCCTGATTGGAATTTACCATTTCAAATTATGTGTTATGCTAGTGTTATGCTATAGGTGCTATTTTAGGACAAAGAGTTGATAAGAAATTAAATGTTATCCAATATGCTTGTAAAACTCTAGACAGTGCCCAAAGAAATTATGCTACTACTCAAAAAGAATTTTTAGCAGTTGTATTTGCTTGTGATAAGTTCATACCTTATATTGTTGATTCTAAAGTAACTATTCACACTGATCATGCTGCTATTAAATATCTTATGGAAAAGAAAGATGCTAAACCTAGACTTATTAGATGGGTTCTCCTACTACAAGAATTTTATTTGCATATTATTGATAGAAAGGGAGCTGAGAACCCCGTTGCAGACAACTTGTCTAGGTTAGAGAATGTTCTTGATGACCCACTACCTATTGATGATAGCTTTCCTGATGAACAATTAGCTGTCATAAATGCTTCTCGTACTGCACCATGGTATGCTGATTATGCTAATTATATTGTTGCTAAATTTATACCACCTAGTTTAACATACCAGCAAAAGAAAAGGTTTTTCTATGATTTAAGACATTACTTCTGGGATGACCCACACCTTTATAAAGAAGGAGTAGATGGGGTTATTAGACATTGTGTACCTGAGCATGAACAGGAACAGATCCTACGCAAGTGTCACTCCGAGGCTTATGGTGGACACCATGCTGGAGATAGAACTGCACATAAGGTATTGCAATCCAGTTTTTATTGGCCTACTCTCTTTAAAGATGCCCATAAGTTTGCCTTGTCTTGTGATGAATGTCAAAGAATTGGTAATATTAGTAGACGTTAAGAAATTCCTATGAATTATTCACTTGTTATTGAACCATTTGATGTTTGGGGCTTTGATTATATGGGACCGTTTCCTTCCTCTAACGGGTATACACATATTTTAGTTGTTGTTGATTACGTTACTAAGTGGGTAGAAGCTATTCCAACTAGTAGTGTTGATCATAACACCTCTATCAAGATGCTTAAAGAAGTTATTTTTTTGAGGTTTGGAGTCCCTAGATATTTAGTGACTGATGGTGGTTCACATTTTATTCACGGTGCTTTTCGTAAAATGCTTGCTAAGTATGATGTTAATCATAGAATTGCATCTCCATATCATCCACAATTTAGTGGTCAAGTAGAATTGAGTAATAGAGAGCTTAAATTAATTTTGCAAAAGACTGTTAATAGATCTAGAAAGAATTGGTCCAAGAAACTTGATGATGCATTATGGGCTTATAGAATTGCATAAATCCTATGGGTATGTCTCCGTATAAAATAGTTTATGGAAAAGCATGTAACTTACCTCTCGAACTAGAACATAAGGCATATTGGGCCATTAAAGATCTCAACTATGACTTCAAACTTACTGGTGAGAAGAGACTATTTGACATTAGCTCACTTGATGAATGGAGAACCCAGGCCTATGAGAATGCCAAACTGTTTAAAGAAAAAGTTAAAAGATGGCATGACAAAAGGATACAAAAATGTGAGTTTAATGTAGGTGATTATGTATTGTTATACAACTCTCATTCAAGAACTTTTGCAGGAAAACTCCTCTCTAAATGGGAAGGTCCTTACGTCATCAAGGAGGTCTATCATTCCGGTGCCATAAAAAACAACAACTTCGAAGGCACAAATCCGAGGGTGGTGAACGGTCAAAGAATCAAACATTATATCTCAGGTAATCCCATAAATGTTGAAACTAATGTTATTGAAACCTTAACCCCGGAGGAATACATAAGGGATACTTTCCAGAACGTTTCAGACTCCGAAAAGGAAGAGGTATGTGGTACCGTAAGTAAACCGACTCCAAAACAGTTCTAATGGCATTTTTTCTCCGTTTTGGAATATTTAAGAGAATAGGAAAATAAGAAGCAGTCCGGGAAGGACACGAGGCTTCCACGAGGGTGGAGGGCGTACCCCCTACCTCGTGGGCACCTCGTGTGCTCTCCGGACTCCGTTTTCTTGCACGATACTTCTTTTGGTCGGTAAAAATTCACTATATATTCTCCTGAAGGTTTTGACCACCGTACCATGCAAATATCCTCTATTTTTGTTTCGAGCTATTTTTGCAGCAGATCTAGAGCAAGATGTCTTCTCAAGAGTCGGTCGGGGAGAGTCGGGTGTCTCATCCGATACCGCGGCCAAGAGCAAACAGCGATGCTGACCACTTTGGGCCATCGACTAAGGAAGAGATGGAGGCCGACTTGAAAAGGATAGATGCCATGGAGGAGGATCAAGAAGTTACTTCTCGTTTCCGAGCCAGATTCATGATGGGGGAACTACAGAGCTCAGCTATTCCAAACTCGGTCATCCCTTCCAATGTTAGATTTCTTATGAAAATATGAAAAAGAGTGTTACTTGTTCTCCCGCAGCTATGCAACATCCTTGGGTGAAAGGAGCTTTAGCCGTCATGAGCAAGCTCCGTAAGGAAATAATGGACCTCAAGTAGCAAGTCAATAAGCTCGAGGAAGAGAATCGCATCCTGAGGGGCATCATCGCCAAGAATATCACATCACCCCCCCCCCCTCGAAGAAAGAGTCATAAACACATGGGTATGGGCACTCCCCTTGGCAACTGCCGAGCTTGGGGGAGGTGCCCCAGTATCGTATCACCATCACACTTTTATCTTTACCGTTTTTCTTAGTTCGATCCTTTTGGTTACATCTTGATCTAGTAGAATAAAGTTTTAGTATGATCAAGTTTTGAGTTTTCCTTTATGATCCTTCCATGTAATCGAGTCCGTGAGCTATATATAATAAAGATTAGTTATGAGTCAAGGGCCTGATTATTTTTCCATGATCTTGAGGTAATAAAAATAAAAGAGAAGAGAAAGAATAAAAATAAATAAAGAGATCATATGGATCTTATGGAGAGTAATGACTTCACATATAAAGAGTATGATGAATAAAAGTTGTTGAGACTTGACAAACATAGTTTTGGTCATCGTTACAATTAATAGGACGTAATAAAGAAAGAGAGGTTTTCACATATAAATATACTATCTTGGACATCTTTTATGATTGTGAGCACTCATTAAGGTATGACATGCTAAAAAGTTGAGGTTGGACAAGGAAGACAACATAATGGGTTATGTTTTCTTAAATCCGAAATAAATTATATTGTCTTGGATCATCCTACATGTTGAGCTTGCCTTTCCCCCTCATGGTAGCCAAATTCTTTGCACTAAGTGGAGATACTACTTGTGCTTCCAAATATCCTTAAACCCAGTTTTGCCAGGAGAGTCCACCATATCTACCTATGGATTGAGTAAGATCCTTCAAGTAAGTTGTCATTGTTGCAAGCAATAAAAATTGCTCTCTAAATATGTATGATCTATTAGTGTGGAGAAAATAAGCTTTATATGATCTTGTGATGTGGAAGAAATAAAAGCGACGGACTGCATAATAAAGGTCCATATCACAAGTGGCAATATAAAGTGACGTTCTTTCGCATTAAGATTTTGTGAATCCAACCATAAAAGCACATGACAACCTCTGCTTCCCTCTGCGAAGGGACTATCTTTTACTTTTGTGTTATAATTCATACAAGAGTCATGGTGATTTTCACCTTTCCTTTTTACATTTTATCCTTTGGCAAGCATTGGGTGTTGGAAAGATCCTGATATATATAGCTAATTGGATGTGAGTTTTCATGAACTATTATTGTTGACATTACCCTTGAGGTAAAAGGTTGGGAGGCAAAACTGAAGCCCCTATCTTTCTCTGTGTCTGATTAAAACTTCATACCCATAAATATTGCGTGAGTGTTAGCAATTGTGAAAGACTAAATGATAGTTGAGTATATGGACTTGCTGAAAAGCTCTTATATTGACTCTTTCCGATGCTATGATAAATTGCAATTGCTTCAATGACTGAGATTATAGTTTGTTAGTTTTCAATGAAGTTTCTGATTCATACTTGAAATTGTGAATGAATTGTTACTTTAGCATAAGAAATCATATGACAATATATATATATATATATATATATATATATGTTGCTGCTATAAGAATGATCATGATGCCCTCATGTCTGTATACTATTTTATCGACACCTCTATCTCTAAACATGTGGACATATTTTTCGTTATCGGGTTCCGCTTGAGGACAAGCGAGGTCTAAGCTAGGGGGAGTTGATACATACATTTTGCATCATGCTTTTATATCAATAATTATTGCATTATGTGCTATTATTGCACATGAAAGTGCTAGTCATCGACTAGAGGGGGTGAATAGGCGATTTTTATGAAAGTCTTCAAAAGATGGAAGTTTCAAAGACAAACGATAGAAATGAACCTATTAACATGCAGCGGAATGTAGACTACTCTAAGCAAGCCATAGTCAAGCATACAATGAAGTGAAAGCACGAAGACTAATAGCAGCTAGGCAGTATGGATCAGGATGGAAGATAGTATGAAGCCAATCAGAACAAACAGTCACACAGTGAAGACAAACAGATAATGCAAGCAGGCAATGACTTCACAAGGACCAACTGTAGATAAAGAGAAGGAAAGGATAGAACCAGTTGCTTGGTGAAGCCAAGGATTTGTTGGACTAGTTATAGTTGCTGTGACAACTGTACGTCTGGTTAGGGAGGCTGAGATTTAACTCAGAAGACCGTATCTTCACCTTATTCCCCTTGAGCTAAGGACACACAGTCCTCATCCAATCACTCAGGTAAGTCTTCAAGGTAGACTTCCAGACCTTCACAGACTTCGTTCACCGGCGATCCACAATGACTCTTGGATGCTCAGAACGCGACGCCTAACCGGCTGGAGGATTCATAGTCCTCAAGTGTAACAAGTCTTTAGATCACACAGACATGAAGACTTCAGTGATGCCTAACACCCTTTGGCTCTAGGTGTTTAGGGCTTTGTCCTCACAAGGATTTCTCTCTCAAAGGCTTCGGAGGTGGGTTGCTCTCAAACGACAAAAGCCCTGCACTAACTCTAAGCAGCCACCAATTTATGGTGTAGGGGGTTGATACATCTCCAACGTATCTATAATTTTTTATTGCTCCATGCTATATTATCTACTATTTTGGACATTATTGGGCTTTATTATACACTTTTATATTATTTTTCGGACTAACCTACTAACCGGAGGCCCATCCCAGAATTGTTGTTTTTTTTTGCCTATTTTAGGTTTTCAAAGAAAAGGAATATCAAACGGAGTCCAAACGGAATGAAACCTTCGGGAACGTGATTTTTGGAATGAACAAGATCCAGGAGACTTGGACCCTACATCAAGCAACCAACAGGGAGGCCACGAGGTAGGGGGCGCGCCTACCCCCCACAGGCGCGCCCTCCACCCTCGTGGGCCCCCTGTTGCTCCACCGACGTACTTCTTCCTCCTATATATACCTATGTACCCCCAAACGATCAGATACGGAGCCAAAACCCTAATTACACCGCCGTAACTTTCTGTATCCACGAGATCCCATCTTGGTGCCTATTCCGGAGATCCGCCGGAGGGGGCATCGATCATGGAGGGCTTCTACATCAACACCATAGCCTCTCTGATGAAGTGTGAGTAGTTTACCTCAAACCTACGGGTCCATAGTTATTAGCTAGATGGCTTCTTCTCTCTTTTTGGATCTCAATACAAATTTCTCCCCCTCTCTTGTGGAGATCTATTCGATGTAATCTTCTTTTGCGGTGTGTTTGTTGAGACCGATGAATTGCGGGTTTATGATCAAGTTTATCTATGAACAATATTTCAATCTTCTCTGAATTCTTTTATGTATGATTGGTTATATTTGCAAGTCTCTTCAAATTATCAGTTTAGTTTGGCCTACTAGATTGATCTTTCTTGCAATAGGAGAAGTGCTTAGCTTTGGGTTCAGTCTTGCGGTGTCCTTTCCCAGTGACAGTAGGGGCAGCAAGGCACGTATTGTATTGTTGCCATCGAGGATAACAAGATGGGGTTTTCATCATATTGCATGAGTTTATCCCTCTACATCATGTCATCTTGCTTAAGGCTTACTCTGTTCTTATGAACTTAATACTCTAGATGCATGTTGAATAGCGGTCGATGTGTGGAGTAATAGTAGTAGATGCAGGCAGGAGTCGGTCTACTTGTCTTGGACGTGATGCCTATATACATGATCATACCTAGATATTCTCATAACTATGCTCAATTCTATCAATTGCTCAATAGTAATTTGTTCACCCACCGTAAAATACTTATACTCTTGAGAGAAGACACTAGTGAAACATATGGCCCCCGGGTCTATCTTCATCATATTAATCTTCCAACACTTAGTTATTTTCATTGCCTTTTATTTTACTTTGCATCTTTATAATAAAAACACCAAAAATATTATCTTATCATATCTATCAGATCTCACTCTCGTAAGTGACCATGTAGGGATTGACAACCCCTTATTGCGTTGGTTGCGAGGATTTATTTGTTTTGTGCAGGTGCGAGGGACTCGCGCGTAGCCTCCTACTGGATTGATACCTTGGTTCTCAAAAACTGAGGGAAATACTTACGCTACTTTGCCGCATCACCCTTTCCTCTTCAAGGGAAAGCCAATGCAGTGCTCAAGGGGTAGCAAGAATGATTTCTGGCACCGTTGCCGGGGAGGTCTACGCAAAAGTCAAACATACCAAGTACTCATCACAAACCCTTTTCTCCCGTATTACATTATTTGCCATTTGCCTCTTGTTTTCCTCTCCCCCACTTCACCCTTGCCGTTTTATTCGCCCTCTCTCTCTCTATCCTCCCTCTCTTTCTCTATTTGCCTCTTTTTGCCCGTTCCCCTTTGCTTGTCATTATGGCGAGTCCTCTATCTTCTCTGTTGTCTCCCGAGAATGAAGTTCTAAATTTTAAGCAAAGGGAGGGAGAAAATCTAAAATACGCTTGGTATAGAATTTGCAATGCTCAAAATAGATCTACCAGGAAGCAATCTACTTCTGTTCTTCTTCGCAATTTTTATGTAGGCGTTACTCCTTGGCACAGATATATCCTTGATACCATTATCGGAGGGAACTTCTTGGGTAGCCATACTTTTGATTCTTACAATGCTATGATAGATTTGTTTGGCTCACCACCTCTTTTGGTTAATGGAACTAATGCAAAAACTTGATATTATTGAAAATAAAGTTTCTAGCATTGAGTTAATTGAAAATTTCGATAAAAAGGTCCACAACCAAATTACCCAATATGGATCTAAAGTAGGAGTAACTTTGAAAAATATTAAAGAGAAGGAACCTATAGTTAATGAAAGAATAAATCATGATTCCATTAGAATCGATAAACTTGAGGGTATCATTACCAACTTGGGAACTGCTTTTTCTTTCGTAAAGAATACTCCAAGTCCTCCAACTAAAATTGTCAAGATTATGTATGTTACTAAAAATAAAGGTGAATCCTCTAGCAAACAAACTGCGGATCTCAAATCTATAAGTGTTCACCCTAATCTTTTTATCATTAAGGAACCATTTGCTGCCAATGATTTTTTTGATCTTGTGCCTAAAAGTTTGATAATCAATAAAAGGAAAGAAATTCCTAAGGATGGTAGATGCCTCATTGAATAATTACCTACCAAAGATGGCAATACCTAGATCTATCCTTGCTTTTTATGCCTAGCTAGGGGCGTTAAACGATAGTGCTTGTTGGGAGGCAGCCCAATTTTATTATTATTCCTTGATTTTTGCTCCTGTTTAGTAATAAATAATTTATCTATCCTCTGTTTTGGTTGTGTTTTTTTTGTTTAATTAGTGTTTGTGCCAAGTAGAACCGTTGGGAAGACTTGGGGAAAGTCTTGTTAATCTTGCTGTAAAAAACAGAAACTTTAGCGCTCACGAGAACTGCTGCCATTTTTATTTGGAAAGTTCTATTTAGTTAATTCTTTTTGAAGATTATTAATATATAAATTCCTCAAGTCCATAAATTTATTTTAGAATTTTTGGGGTTCCATATCTTGCGCTAGATACAGATTACTACAGACTGTTCTGTTTTTGACAGATTCTGTTTTTCATGTGTTGTTTGCTTATTTTGATGAATCTATGGCTAGTAAAATAGTTTATAAACCATAGAGAAGTTGGAATACAGTAGGTTTAACACCAATATAAATAAATAATGAGTTCATTACAGTACCTTGAAGTGGTCTTTTGTTTTCTTTCACTAACGGAGCTCACGAGATTTTCTACTTTAAGTTTTGTGTTGTGAAGTTTTCAAGTTTTGGGTAAAGATTTGATGGATTATGGAACAAGGAGTGGCAAAAGCCTAAGCTTGTGGATGCCCATGGCACCCCCAAGATAATCTAAGGACACCAAAAAGCCAAAGCTTGGGGATGCCCCGGAAGGCATCCCCTCTTTCGTCTACTTCCATCGGTAACTGTACTTGGAGCTATATTTTTATTCACCACATGATATGTGTTTTGCTTGGAGCGTCTTGTATGATTTGAGTCTTTGATTTTTAGTTTACCACAATCATATTTGCTGTACACACCTTTTGAGAGAAACACACATGATCCGGAAATTATTAGAATACGCTATGTGCTTCACTTATATCTTTTGAGTTATATAGTTTTGCTCTAGTACTTCACTTATATCTTTCAGAGCACGGTGGTGGATTTGTTTTATAGAAACTATTGATCTCTCATGCTTCACTTAGATTATTTTGAGAGTCTTAAATAGCATGGTAATTTTCTTAAATAATCCTAATATGCTAGGTAAACAAGATTAATAATAAAATTCTCTTATGAGTGTTTTGAATACTAAGAGAAGTTTGATGCTTCATGATTGTTTTGAGATATGGAGGTAGTGAAATTAAAGTTATGCTAGTTGAGTAGTTGTGAAATTGAGAAATACTTGTGTTTAAGTTTGCAAGTCCCGTAGCATGCACGTATGGTAAACGTTATGTAACAAATTTGAAACATGAGGTGTTCTTTGATTGTCCTCCTTATGAGTGGCGGTCGGGGACGAGCGATGGTCTTTTCCTACCAATATATCCCCCTAGGAGCATGCGCGTAGTGCTTGGTTTTTGATGACTTGTAGATTTTTGCAATAAGTATGTGAGTTCTTTATGACTAATGTTGGGTCCATGGATTATACGCACTCTCACCCTTCCATCATTGCTAGCCTCTTCGGTACCGTGCATTGCCCTTTCTCGCATTGAGAGTTGGTGCAAACTTCGCCGGTACATCCAAACCCCGTGATATGATACGCTCTTCCACACTTAATCATCCTTATATCTTCCTCAAAACAGCCACCATACCTACCTATTATGGCATTTCCATAGCCATTCCGAGATATATTGCCATGCAACTTTCCACCATCCCGTTTATCATGACACATTCATCATTGTCATATTGCTTCGCATGATCATGTAGTTGACATTGTATTTGTGGGAAAGCCACTTTTCATATTTTTTCATACATGTCACACTTGATTCATTGCATATCCTGGTACACCGCCGGAGGCATTCATATAGAGTCATACCTTGTTCTAGTATCGAGTTGTAATCATTGAGTTGTAAATAAATAGAAGTGTGGTAATCATCATTTAATAGAGCATTGTCCCAATAAAAAAAGAGAAAGGCCAAATAAAAAAGAAGGACCAAAAAAAGGGAAATAAAAAGGGGCAATGCTACTATCCTTTTTCCAGACTTGTGCTTGAAAGTAGCACCATGATCTTCATGATAGAGAGTCTCTTGTTTTGTCACTTTCATATACTAGTGGGAATTTTTCATTATAGAACTTGGCTTGTATATTCCAACAATGGGCCTCCTCAAGTGCCCTAGGTCTTCGTGAGCAAGCAAGTTGGATGCACACCCACTAATTTCTTTTGTTGAGCTTTCATACATTTATAGCTCTAGTGCATCCGTTGCATGGCAATCCCTACTCCTTGCATTAACATCAATCGATGGGCATCTCCATAGCCCATTGATTAGCCTCGTTCATGTGAGACTTTCTCCCTTTTTTGTATTCTCCACACAACCCCCATCATTATACTCTATTCCACCCATAGTGCTATATCCATGGCTCACGCTCATGTATTGCGTGAAGGTTTATAAAGTTTGAGATTACTAAAGTATGAAACAATTGCTTGGCTTGTCATCGGGGTTGTGCATGATGAGAGCATTCTTGTGTGACGAAAATGGAGCATGACTAAAGTATACAATTTTGTAGGGATGAACTTTCTTTGGCCATGTTATTTTGAGAAAACATAATTGCTTAGTTAGTATGCTTGAAGTATTATTATTTCTATGTCAATATTAAACTTTTATCTTGAATCTTTTGGATCTGAATATTCATGCCACAATTAAGAAGAATTACATTGAAATTATGCCTAGTAGCATTCCACATCAAAAATTCTGTTTTTATCATTTACCTACTCGAGGACGACCAGGAATTAAGCTTGGGGATGCTTGATACATCTCCAATGTATCTATAATTTTTGATTGCTCCATGCTATATTATCTACTATTTTGGACATTATTGGGCTTTATTATACACTTTTATATTATTTTTGGGACTAACCTACTAACCGGAGGCCCAACCCAGAATTGCTGGTTTTTTTTGCCTATTTTAGGGTTTCGAAGAAAAGGAATATCAAACGGAGTCCAAACGGAATGAAACCTTCAGGAACGTGATTTTTGGAACGAACAAGATCCAGGAGACTTGGACCCTACGTCAAGCAACCAACAGGGAGGCCACGAGGTAGGGTGCGCGCCTACCCCCCCCCCCCCAGGTGCGCCCTCCACCCTTGTGGGCCCCCTGTTGCTCCACCGACGTACTTGTTCCTCGTATATATACCTAAGTACCCCCAAACGACTAGATACGGAGCCAAAACCCTAATTCCACCGCCGTAACTTTCTGTATCCATGAGATCCCACCTTGGTGCCTATTCCGAAGCTCCGTCGGAGGGGGCATCGATCACGGAGGGCTTCTACATCAACACCATAGCCTCTCCGATGAAGTGTGAGTAGTTTACCTCAGACCTACGGGTCCATAGTTATTAGCTAGATGGCTTCTTCTCTCTTTTTGGATCTCAATACAAAGTTCTCCCCCTCTCTTGTGGAGATCTATTCGATATAATCTTCTTTTGTGGTGTGTTTGTTGAGACCGATGAATTGTGGGTTTATGATCAAATTTATCTATGAACAATATTTGAATATTCTCTGAATTCTTTTATGTATGGTTGGGTATCTTTGCAAGTCTCTTCGAATTATCAGTTTGGTTTGGCCTACTAGATTGATCTTTCTTGCAATAGGAGAAGTGCTTAGCTTTGGGTTCAATCTTGCGGTGTCCTTTCGCAGTGACAGTAGGGGCAGCAAGGCACGTATTGTATTGTTGCCATCGAGGATAACAAGATGGGGTTTTCATCATATTGCATGAGTTTATCCCTCTACATCATGTCATCTTGCTTAAGGCGTTACTCTGTTCTTATGAACTTAATACTCTAGATGCATGCTGGATAGCGGTCGATGTGTGGAGTAATAGTAGTAGATGCAGGCAGGAGTCGGTCTACTTGTCTTGGATGTGATGCCTATATACATGATCATACCTAGATATTCTCATAACTATGCTCAATTCTGTCAATTGCTCAACAGTAATTTGTTCACCCACCGTAAAATACTTATGCTCTTGAGAGAAGACACTAGTGAAACCTATGGCCCCCGGGTCTATCTTCATCATATTAATCTTCCAACACTTAGTTATTTTCATTGCCTTTTATTTTACTTTGCATCTTTATCATAAAAATACCAAAAATATTATCTTATCATATCTATCATATCTCACTCTCGTAAGTGGCCGTGTAGGGATTGACAACCCCTTATTGCGTTGGTTGCGAGGATTTATTTGTTTTGTGCAGGTGCGAGGGACTCGCGCGTAGCCTCCTACTGGATTGATACCTTGGTTCTCAAAAACTAAGGGAAATACTTACTCTTCAAGGGAAACCAACGCAATGCTCAAGAGGTAGCAGGGGTGGGCTATTTATAGCCACTAGGCAACCCAACCTCATTTGTCCGAAATGACCCTGGGTCACTAAGGAACTGACAGGTGTTCCAACGGTCAGTTTTCAAACACACGCGGCAACTTGACTTGGGCTACAAGTAAAGTTGACTTATCCAGCTCTCGATAAGATTTTCTCTCATTGTCTTCGCTCGAAGACTTAGGATTTGCTTGAGCATCACTTTAGTCATTCTGACTATGTTCACTTGGACCCCACTTAACAGTACGGTGGTTCCTATGACTCAATAAAGAAGAAGATGAAACTACGAAACAACTATGTCTTCATGCTCCAAAGTCTTCATGGGATGTCTTCTCATGTCATAATCTTCAGTGTGAATATCTTCACATACCACCATTGTCTTCAATGTCTTCAACATTTTTAGGGGTCATCTCCGGTAGGTAAACCGAGGCAATGAGGGACTACTACCTGTGCTATCCTGCAATTCTCACAAACACATTAGTCCCTCAACCAGGTTTGTCTTCAATACTCCAAAACCAACTAGGGGTGGCACTAGATGCACTTACATTCTCCCCCTTTTTGGTGATTTATGACAAACTGGTTGAAGTTTCCGACGGGGATAAACGTATGTGAAATTGTAAAGTATTGAGGTATTGTCTTCGTAAGTAGCAAAAGGGCTTCCCCTGAAGATGTGCATATAAGTATTTTGCTTTTGAATGCAAATGCACATGGCAGGTTGTACTTGCGGAGATCCTCTTCTACTTATGAAGACAACTCATCATGCATGAAGAGATATAACGAAGATAATGACGTGCATAATGAAAAATGGACGTCTACAAAATGCTTCATGCGGAATTTATCGTCGCACATGCGGAATTTATCATCGCATCACATAGTTGACAGAAAAGGTAGCAGACGACCATCAAGTTTAAGTGTTACAACTCAAAAGAACCAAATGTATCAAAAGCGAGAGTTGTAAGCACTTGTCAAATGTAGCAAAAGTATAGCAACCACCCTTATGGACCCGCTTGAAGACTATCAACTCATATGCTTCTCCCCCTTTTGTCAGTAATGACCAAAAAGGTTTGAAGACATAGAGCTTGCTACTCATTCCCATGAGGAGTAGGCAAAGCAGCAGGGTCGTCGTTGAGGTTTGGTGGTGCAGAAGAACTTGGTGCAGTGTCGATATGCGCCGAAGTTGGAGGTTGTGAAGTAGCATCATCTTGGTCATCAATGACTCTGGCATTGACTGTTGCAGCTGAGGAAGAATATTCAGAGTCTTCGAGTGAGGGAGTCCGACACAAGTGAGCGTTCCGGGAGGAGTGGAGTCAAATTTGAATCTCTCCGTGAAGCCATCCTGTTGAAGATCATCTTCAGAGCTCAGTAGAGTCAGACTCTTCCACGATCGGCGACAGGTTTCATGAGTGACAAAGGCATTCTTGGTGGCAAGGTTGCGAATCCGATTGACATCCACCAGGAGGCTCTGCATTTGACGCTTGAGCCAATCATGACGCTTATCATGTTTCTGATGTAGGGCGACTAGAAGCTCTCGGTCATTGAGAACACGAGATCGCTTCCGAGGCCTTTGGGCAATTGTGCTCTCAGTGGCTTCAGTTTGGGTACGAGGGGCACGTGTATTGCCAGCCAAAGGATAAACACGAGTGACGGCCTGAACTCCTTCAATGGGCTGTGTGAAGCTTTGGTGATCAGCATTGTGAAGATAAATAGGCTCTTTGGCAGGCTCTAGGTAGATGGCTTCGACAGACAGATCAACCTCTGGCAAGAATATGAGATGATTGCATGCAGAAGGCTGATAGTTGATTGCAGAGTGAAGCTTGATGAGGCGCATTACCCATGAAGCATATAACTTCAGACCAAAGATATCAGAGCCAGATGCAGCCAATTGTCTGATGAAGAAGTCTTGAGCATTGAAGCTGATGGCATTGAAGATATAGAAAACCAATGTCTTCATTGCTCCTTCAAGCTTCGTTGTATGAGAATGTCCTTTGACGGGCCATAGAGTTCGCCTGATGATATGGTAAATAGTGCGGGGTAGATACTCTAGGTCTTCAACAAAGAACTCCTTGGGATAGTCAGCGTCATGGGGCAATGGCTTCATCATGCTCAGCATTTGGCTCATGTTAGGCTCTGGCTTCTGGAAGATGCTCTCCAAAGCATTCTGGTGTAGCTGAAAGCCTGGTTCATAATGTTCGCCAGGAGTGGGCAGGGCAGTAAGCTCAATTATGTCTTGGGCTTTAGCTTCATGGTGTACATCGCCTGTCATCCACTCAAGGATCCAAGTCTTCGGATCCCTGTTGTAGCCGCGAATGTGGAGGGTAGCATAAAATTGTAGCAGAAGCTCTTCATTCCAATGTTCTTTGGCAGTCCCAAACTATAGAAGTCCAGCATCTCTGAAGCAGTCAAGGGCTTCTTCTAGGCAGGGCAGGCCAGCCATGGCTTCGCAGTCTAGACACATATGAGGGAAAATGCGCCCCTGATTGTATAAGATGCAGGAATAGTAACTGCGCTGCTGATAACTCCAGAATCAATCTGATGAAATTCTTGGCCTTGTGTAGGGGTTCTTGGCACTGTCAAAGAATGTGTTGTGTGCCTTGAAGCCATTCAGATTAAATGATCCTGATGAAGTTGCAGTACCGGGAAACCTTGGCAGCCTAGGCTTTGGCTTCTGGACCTGAGGCATATGCTCCACATGATCGTCGAATTGTGGTCCGGGAGCAGGAGGAGGTACCAGAATGGGCCAACGAACCATGACAGGTTGGCCGCGGTCAAAAGCCACCTCAATGGCATGAGGCCTTGGAGGAGGCACGGGAGCATTGGCATTGACGTGGGCTTCGAGCTGCACAATGGCTTCGGGGTTCACATGCACTTCTGGCGCCACATTAGCTTAAGGCGCCACATTTGCTTCGGCCATGACAACGTCATTGGCTTCAGTATTGGTGTTTGTTGCCGCCTCAATATTTTAAACCTCCACTTGAGTAGCTGGAGGGTCGGACACATCCTCCTCGAGAACAACTTCTTAGTTGGACGGGGGTGTAGCAACACGTTCTTCTTCTTGACTTGGTTCTTCTTGTTCATCAGCTGATGCAGCCGAAATGTCTTCAGCAGCTTTGGCTTCAGACTCTGAGATGTTCGCAGTTGGAGTGGTTTCAGGAAACACTTGGCGCGATACTGAGTGGTGGTTCTATTCTCCTTCTGGAACACTCGAAAGAGTGACTTGTGGCCTTGGACCTTTGCGAAGCCTGCGAAACGCTGGCGACGCCTTTGGAGAGGGAGTCGGCTAGGCCACAAAGTCATCATCTTCAAGCACCGGAGTGGTGGCTTGAGGTGGGGGAGTACTTGGTGATTCTTGACGGGGGGAGTCTTGAGGGTGATCAACCCATGAATCATCCTGAGCAATTGGTGCCAGAGGACGACCAATGCTGATGAGTTCGTTGTTCGTTAGAATAGGAGATGATACCATGTTGTGCTCGATATGAGGAAGGACTCCATCATCTTCAACATTGTCTTGGGGACCAATGTCTTCAGCTGCGGTGGGGTCAACAGCTGGATCTTCTTCAGCTTGAGGAGCCTCTGTGGTAGCAGGCTCATGAACTATCAACTGGCGCACACGGTGTTCAGACGCATGACGAACCACTGAGATTGGCTTGACGACAAGGGGCTCTGTGGGAGCAGTCCAATCTTTCTTCTTGGTTGGTGGAGCCTCATCAGTGGTGTTCTTGGTTTTGCGCTTTCTGGCTTCGGCTTCGAATGCCCTTGTTTTCTTGAGCTCCAAAGCCACTGTGGGGACCTTAGGCTTCACGCCTGTCATACTGGCGGGGAAGACAATGCGAGGTTATTCCCGCCTGGATGCTTCAGCTAGGGCCACAGTAGGCTTCTTCTTCTTGGCAGCCATCTTGGGGTCAATGCCAGGACGCCCAACTGCCTTGCGCTTCTCAGCTTCATTGTAGGCTTGAACACATTTGGCAGCCAGGTGTTTCATGTGCTCTTGAGAACCTTTAGCTTTGTCACGTTTCTTGTGAAACGCCTCCTTGAGCTCATGCATCATTTGCTTGAAGTTTTGGACGTCTGTCACACTAAGATGGGCCATGTGCTTCTTGAACTGAGCCTTTTCATAGTCAATCTTGTGCTTCAGTTCAACAATTCTCTGAGCTAGAGCCAGCTCAGGAGCAATGGCTCCACGGAAGGAGATGCTGAGGCCAATAGGGAGTTGAAGATCATCAAAACTGAGGTTTGGGTTGTCAAACCACTCGTCAATGAACTTGTTCAGGATGTTCACATCAAAGAGGGGGAGATCATTGAAGATTTCCGCCTCTTTCTTGCTCTTTATTAGCAGCTCAAGAGCATCATCACCAAGATCATCGTCACTTGACAGATTAATGGCTTCGTTCTCATTCCTCAGAATGGCAGCTGGGGTCAATGCTTGACCAGTAGTTTGCATGGGTTTCTTCCTCTTCTCAGACTTGGAGATGCGAGAGAGATCTTCAGAATGCACATTTGGGGTAGGAGGAGCAGTGGCCAGAGGCTTCGATCGTGAAACACTTGGTGCAGTGGATGGCTTCGAAGCCTTGGGTTTCTTCTGCTTCACAGGCTTCGGTGGTGCAGGCGCTTCATCAGAATCAGCGTCATCTACAGAGTGATCCACGACTGCCCCTTGAACCATAATGTGAGTGACAAGACCTTCAAGGTTGTAGAAGGGCCCAACAATGTTGGGTTCAGCATCGCGTGTGCCGTCGGCATGAGGAGCAGATGGACTGGGGTTGAAGTCCAGACCAAGGTCCTTCTTGTTCTTCTTTGCAGACTCTTTGGCAAATTGGAAGTTGCGCTTGAAGAGATTGTCTTCACGACACCATAACAGAGAGGATGGGTCGGCATCAGCAGGCTGAAGTCCACGGACCATGCAGGGGTAGAAGCCTTGAGCAATGGCTTCGGGCTTCGACTTGGGCTGAAGCCCTTTGTATATAATATCTCCCCAGGGCCCCTTGATGGCATTCTTTTCAGCATATTCGTCAGTGAAAAATTTGTACTTGAACCATTCCTCTGCCCAATATCTTCGAATCCACTGGATTCGGTTCTTGCGTTCTCCATAGGTCTCTTCTAGATCTGACTTATATAGCTCATAGAGATCTGGTGGCAGGTCCTTAGCTGTGTTCCCACAGTGCTATCTGTCGCCCTTCCTGACTGATTTCTTTGTTGCCATGAAGTTCAGACTGAATGGCTTCAGAACTTGCAAAGGCTTCCGTATGCTGGTCAGATAGGAACTGGCTTCGGGAGAATTGATGTGACGCTATAAGAACTCTGCAAATGAATGCAGACTATGAGAACCAAGGGATTCTCCCACGGACATGTACCTGTGACAGCATTTAGAGATGCGAGGGAAGGGGGAGAGGTCATATGCATTCTTAGAAGATTTTGAAGATAAATCAGTTTAGAAGACATTGACCTCATAGTGCAAAGACATTCACTCATATGATGAGAGTTGGTTCCAGATTTGTATGAATCCAAGAATAAGTACAAGTGAGGAATCTAACTACTTTGTGAAGCATAAGTGAATATACTAGGCATGTTATGAGATGCAAAACAGGATAGATCCAAATTTGTAGGGACAGAAACCAGTTGTGGTTGAAAAGGATGAATCTATCGGATTAAAAGGACTGTAAAAAGAGGTTTTATTTACTACACGAAGAACTGTAGAGGGAGTAGAAGATGAGGCCGAGCAGTTCAATCTTCCGTGCCCTAACTTAGCGACGGAGGACACCTATGGCGATGGCGGAGAAGATGATGTCCGTAGCCGGCGTGAGGACGACGTCGGTGAGGTTGCGGCAGCTAAGCGCTCCGTCGCCGACGTCGTCGAGAGCTAGCGGTGGCGCTAGGGTTTGTGAGAGAAGGAGAAGTGGAAGAAGAGATAATGACTGGGGTGTGGCGTGTATTTATAAGGACAAGGGTGGCACATCATTATTACACAGGTGCCCCTGGTGGTTCACATCTAAAGGACATGTGGCGAACGTGCAACACATTGGAGGTTGTTCATGTTCCCACGCATGCCTGGATTGTCAGGTGGTCGTTCCCGCTTCTCCGGGTTTCGGGCAAAAGGATTGAGCATTTAAATCAGATTTAATGTTTGTCTCTGTGTCTTCTGCTGACAAGGACACTGAGAAGACATTCGACAGTTTCAATAGAATGCATATGATTTGGATAGATATATTTGAGACGGGGGCATAGAGAGGTTAGGATCTGATCACATTCACTTAGTTCAAAAGATTCAAATGAGAAGACATAGCTATAAGTGAATGTTGTAGAGGAAAGAACACTAATATATGAATATATCCGAATAAGACCAAATCAATATAGTGAAGATAAACATGAAGTCATGTTAATATTGAAGACAAACCAAACGCGAAGATTTTGCAAACGTAATGCCAACAGAAAACACTCCAAGCAAAAGTTTGGTGGTGGCGTTACCCACCGTATAGGAAGTATTAGACCCAGACACGGCGCACAATTATCGTGGCGCTCCGAAGTCAAATTCCGCATTAATGTATTCACACTTAGAGTGTAAGTCTTCATTAACTGAAGATATACGTTACTTCGTGTGTTGCACATCTAAGTCATCAACATGCATAAGTGTTAGGATGTGTGCCTGATCACAAGACATTTGAGGATTCCAAGATATTTAGCTCACACCGCAACTTGCAAAACATTTTCTCATCCAAGGGCTTTGTGAAGATATCTGCCAGTTGCTCTTCAGTGTTGACACGAACGATATCAATATCTTCCTTCATGACATGATCTCTGAGAAAGTGATGACGGATCTGAATGTGCTTTGTCTTCGAGTGCTGAACTGGGTTGTTGGCAATCTTGATGGCGCTTTCATTGTCGCAGTAGAGTGGTACTTGCTTCAGATGGATGCCATAGTCTTTGAGTGTTTGCTTCATCCATAGAAGCTGAGCGCAGCAAGATCCAGCAGCAATGTATTCAGATTCAGCAGTGGAGAGAGATACACAGTTCTGCTTCTTTGAAGACCAACAAACAAGTGATCGTCCCAGAAAGTGACATGTGCCTCATGTAGACTTGCGATCCACCTTGTCACCAACATAATCAGCATCCGAGAATCCAACTAGATCAAACTCTGAGCCCTTTGGATAGCATAATCCTAGTGTTGGGGTGTAAGCCAAATATCGAAGAATTTGCTTCACAGCCAAGTGATGCGATTCCTTTGGTGCCGCTTGGAATCGGGCACACATGCAAACACTAATCATGATATCTGGCCTAGATGCACATAAATAAAGTAAAGAACCAATCATGGAACGATATACCTTTTGATCGAACTCTTTACCATTGGCGTCAGGACCCAGATGACTTTTGGTTGGCATTGGCGTCGTGTAACCTTTGCAGTCTTGCATTCCAAACTTCTTTAGGCAGTCTTTGAGATATTTCTCTTGAGATATGAAGATGTCGTTGTTTTGCTGTCGTATTTCAAGACCAAGGAAGAACTTTAGCTCACCCATCATGGACATCTGATATTGCTCTTGCATCATGTGTCCAACTTCATCACTGTATTTTTGATTAGTGCACCCGAAGATAATATCATCCACATATATTTGGCACACAAACAGTTCACCATCATATGTCTTCATGAAGAGTGTGGGATCCAGGGAACCAGGTTTGAAGCCTTTGCTCTTCAGGAAGTGTTTGAGTGTGTCATACCAAGCACGAGGGGCTTGTTTGAGGCCATACAGTGCCTTATTGAGCTTGTATACCATATTAGGGTGTTTTGGATCTTCAAATCCAGGCGGTTGTGCAACATACACTTCTTCTTCAATCTTGCCATTGAGAGAAGCACTCTTCACATCCATTTGATACAGGAGGATGTTATGATGATTTGCGTAGGCTAGCAGTATGCGAATGGCTTCAAGCCTAGCCACGGGAGCAAATGTTTCATCGAAGTCAATTCCTTCAGCTTGAGTGTATCCTTGAGCAACGAGACAAGCCTTGTTTCTGACAACTTGACCATGCTCATCTTGCTTGTTGTGATATATCCATTTAGTGCCTATGATATTGTGTTTACGAGGATCAGGACGCTTGACCAGTTCCCACACATTGTTCAGCTCGAACTGTTGAAGCTCTTCTTGCATAGCTCGAATCCATTCAGGTTCTATGAAGGCTTCAACAACTTTCTTGGGTTCAGATATTGGGACAAATGCAAAGTGCCCACAGAAATTTGCTAGCTGTGTTGCCCTTGAACGAGTGAGTGGACCAAGTGCATTGATGCTATCAATTATCTTCTCAATTTGTACTTAATTTGCAACACGGGGATGAACTGGATGAAGATTGTGCCCTTGCTGATCATTGTCATCATTAGGAGGATTGTCTTCAGGTTGAGCATTGTCTTCATGTTGATTAGGTGCAGAAATGATAAGTTCCTCTTCAGCCTGAGCTTCAGGCGGTATTATTTCTCTAGTTCCCATAAGCTTGATGGATTCACTAGGTGGAATTTCATCTAGCACATTTGGCAGGTGCTCTCTTTGCAAGCCGTTGATACGTCTCCAACGTATCTATAATTTTTGATTGCTCCATGCTATATTATCTACTGTTTTAGGCAATATTGGGCTTTATTATACACTTATATATTATTTTTGGGACTAACCTATTAACCGGAGGCCAGCCCAGATTTGCTGTTTTATGCCTATTTCAGTATTTCGAGGAAAAGGAATATGTAAGGGAGTCAAAATGGAACGAAATCAACTGGAGAAGTTATTTTTGGAAGGAAACCCACCTGATGGACTTGGACTCCATGTCAGAAGATACGGGAGGTGCTCACGAGGGTGGGGGCGCGCCCTCCCCCCTGGGCGCGCCCCCTGCCTCGTGGGCCCCCCGTAGCTTCACCGACGTACTCCTTTCACCCATATATACCTTCGTACCCTAAAACTTCCAGAACGGAACCTAGATCTGGAGTTCCGCCGCCGCAAGCCTCCAGAGCCACGAAAAACCAATCGGGACCCCTTTCCGGTACCCTACCGGAGGGGGGATCCATCTCCGGTGGCCATCCTCATCATCCCGGCGCTATCCATGACGAGGAGGGAGTAGTTCACGATCGGGGCTGAGGGTATGTACCAGTAGCTATGTGTTTGATCTCTCTCTCTCTCGTGTTCTCTCTCGTGTTCCCTCTATGGCACGATCTTGATGTATCCCGAGCTTTGCTATTGTAGTTGGATCTTATGATGTTTCTCCCCCTCTACTCTCTTGTGATGAATTGAGTTTCCCCTTTGAAGTTATCTTATCGGATTGAGTCTTTATGAGAACACTTGATGTATGTATTGGTGATCAACTTGCGGGTTTCGTGACATTGGGAACCTATGCATAGGGGTTGGCACACGTTCTTGATTCTCCGGTAGAAACTTTGGGGCACTCTTTGAAGTACTTTTATGTTGGTTGGATAAATCTGAGATTGTGTGATGCATATCGTATAATCATGCCCACGGATACTTGAGGTGACAATGGAGTATCTAGGTGACATTAGGGTTTTGGTTGATTTGTATCTTAAGGTGTTATTCTAGTACGAACTCTTTTATAGATTGATCCAAAAGAATAGCTTTGTGGTGGTTTCGTACACGACCATAATCTCTACGTTTGTTCTCCGCTATTAGTGGCTTTGGAGTGACTCTTTGTCGCATGTTGAGGGCTTGTCATATGATCTATCTATGTTATTATTGTTGAGAGAACTTACACTAGTGAAAGTATGAACCCTAGGCCTTGTTTCCTACCATTGCAATACCGTTTACGCTCACTTTTACCACTTGTTACCTTGCTGTTTTTATATTTTCAGTTTACAAAAACCCATATCTACCATCCATATTGCACTTGTATCACCATCTCTTCGCCGAACTAGTGCACCTATACAATTTGCCATTGTATTGGGTGTGTTGGGGACAAAAGAGACTTTTTTTATTTGGTTGCAGGGTTGTTTGAGAGAGACCATCTTCCTCCTACGCCTCTCGCGGATTGATAAACCTTAGGTCATCCACTTGAGGGAAATTTGCTACTGTCCTACAAACATGTGCACTTGCAGGCCCAACAACGTCTACAAGAAGAAGGTTGTGTAGTAGACATCAAGCTCTTTTCTGGCGCCGTTGCCGGGGAGGCTAGGTAAGTGAAGGTATATCTTTAGATCTTGCAATCAAATCTTTTTGTTTCTTGTTTTAGCACTAGTCTAGTTTATAAAAGAAAACTACCAAAAAATGGAATTGAGTTTGTCTCATATGCTTCACCTTTTTAATATCTTTCGTGAGTATGATGGAAAGGAAAATTGTGCCAAAGTGCTAGAAGAAGAAATCTATAAATTGTTTGGCACTAAATCTTTGAATGATGAGCATGATTGCAATGTTGTTAGTATGAATTCCTTGAATATCCATGATGCTAATGATATGCAAAGCCACAAGCTTGGGGAATCTATGTTTGAGGAAGATGATATATTTTGTCCCCCAAGCTTTGATGAGCAAAATTATTATGATGAAAGCATGCCTCCTATCTATGATGATTATTGTGATGACACGTATGCTATAAAGAATAATGATAACCATGAAACTTGTCATCTTGATCTTAATTTTCAATCATATGATAGATATTTTGTTGAGTTTGCTCCCACTACTATTCATGAGAAGAAAATTGCTTATGTGGAGAGTTGTAAATTTTCTATGCAAGTAGATCATGAAAAGAATGCTTTAGGTGCTGGTTATATTGTTGAATTCATTCATGATGCTACTGAAAATTATTATGAGGGAGGAACATATGCTTGTAGGAATTGCAATAATATCAAGTTTCCTCTCTATGTGCTTAAAGTTTTGAAGTTATGCTTGTTTTACCTTCCTATGCAAGTTGATTATTGTTCCCATAAGTTGTTTGCTCACAAAATCCCTATGCATAGGAAGTGGGTTAGGCTTAAACGTGCTAGTCATATTCTTCATGATGCTCTCTTTATGTTTCAATTCCTATGTTTTATGTGAGCATCATTGAAATCATCATGCCTAGCTAGGGGCGTTAAACGATAGCGCTTGTTGGGAGGCAACCCAATTTTATTTTGTGTTTTTTTTGGTTCTGTTTAGGAATAAATAATCCATCTAGATTCTGTTTAGATGTGGTTTTATCTTTTAATTAGTGTTTGTGCCAAGTTAAACCTATTAGATCTTCTTGGAAGATAGTTATTTGATCTTGCTGTAATTTCCAGAATCTTTGCGCTCAGTGCCCGAATTGTCAAAAATCACCAGAACGTGATAAAATAGTGATTCCAATTGATGCTGATCAATAAAAAAATTGCCCAGGTCGTCTAATTTTGGTAGAATTTTTTGGGTTCCAGAAGTTTGCGTTAGTAACAGATTACTACAGACTGTTCTGTTTTTGACAGATTCTGTTTTGCGTGTGTTGTTTGCTTATTTTGATGAATCTATGGCTAGTAAAATAGTTTATAAACCATAGAGAAGTTGGAATACATTAGGTTTAACACCAATACAAATAAAGAACAAGTTCACTACAGTACCTTAAAGTAGTCTTTTGTTTTCTTTCTCTAACGGAGCTCACGAGATTTCTATTGAGTTTTGTGTTGTGAAGTTTTCAAGTTTTGGGTGAATTCTTTTGATGGATTATGGAACAAGGAGTGGCAAGAGACTAAGCTTGGGGATGCCCATGGCATCCCCAAGATAATCCAAGGACACCAAAAAGTCAAAGCTTGGGGATGCCCCAGAAGGCATCCCCTCTTTCGTCCACTTCCATCAGTAATTTACTTGGAGCTATATTTTTATTCACCACATGATATGTGTTTTTCTTGGAGCGTCTTGTATTATTTGTGTCTTTGCTTGTTAGTCTACCACAATCATCCTTGCTGTACACACCTTTTGAGAGAGCCATGTATGAATTGAAATTTGTTAGAATACTCTATGTGCTTCACTTATATCTTTTGATCTTGATAGTTTACTCTATGTGCTTCACTTATATCTTTTTGAGCGTGATAATTTTTGCTCTAGTGCTTCACTTAGATATTTTAGAGCATGGTGGTGGTTTGTTTTAAAGAAACTTGATCTCTCATGCTTCACTTAGATTATTTTGAGAGTCGTTAATAGCATGGTAATTTGCTTAATGTTAATATACTTGGTATTCAAGATATGTGAAACTTTCTTTTTAGTGGGTTGAATACTAAGATAAGTTTGATGCTTGATAATTGTTTTGAGATATGGAGGTGATAATATCATAGTTGTGCTAGTTGAGTAGTTGTGAATTTGAGAAATACTTGTGTTAAAGTTAGCAAGTCCCGTAGCATGCACGTATGGTTAAAGTTGTGTAACAAATTTGAAACATGAAGTGTACCTGGCTTGTGCATCCTTATGAGTGGCGGTCGGGGACGAGCGATGGTCTTTTCTTACTAATCTATCCCCCTAGGAGCATGCGCATAGTACTTGATTTTTGATGACTTCTAAATTTTTGCAATAAGTATATGAGTTCTTTTGACTAATGTTGAGTCCATGGATTATACGCACTTTTACCTTTCCGCCATTTGCTAGCCTCTTCGGTACCGTGCATTGCCCTTTCTCACATTGAGAGTTGGTGCAAACTTCACCGGTGCATCCAAACCCCGTGATATGATACGCTCTTTCACACATAAACCTCCCTATATCTTCCTCAAAACAGCCACCATACCTACCTATCATGGCATTTCCATAGCCATTCCGAGATATATTGCCATGCAACTTCCATCATCATCATCATCATCATGACATGCTTTACTTTTATCATATTGCCATTGCATGATCTTGTAGTTGACATCGTATTTGTGGCAAAGCCACCATGCATTATTTTTCATACATGTCACTCTTGATTCATTGCACCATCCCGGTACACCGCCGGAGGCATTCATATAGAGTCCTATCTTGTTCTAGTATCAAGTTGTAATCATTATGTTGTAATCAATAGAAGTGTGATGATCATCATTATTAGAGCATTGCCCAATCAAAAAAAAAGAGAAAGGCCAAAAAGAAAGGAAAAAAGAAAGGCCCAAAAAAAGAGAAAATAAAAAGGGCAATGCTACTATCTCTTTTTCCACACATGTGCTTCAAAGTAGCACCTTGTTCTTCATGTAGTGAGTCCCATATATTGTGCTTCAAAGTAGCACCTTGTTCTTCATGTAGTGAGTCTCATATATTGTGCTTCAAAGTAGCACCATGTTTTTCATATAGTGAGTTGTCTTGTTCATACTAGTGGAATTTTTCATTATAGAACTTGGCTTGTATATTCCTACGATGGGCTTCCTCAAAATGCCCTGGGTCTTCATGAGCAAGCAAGTTGGATGCACACCCACTAGTTTTCTTTTGTTGAGCATTCATAGCTCTAGTGCATCTGTTGCATGGCAATCCCTACTCCTCATGTTGATATCAATTGTCAAAAATCACCAGAACGTGATAAAATAGTGATTCCAATTGCTGCTGATCAATAAAAAAATTGCCCAGGTCGTCTAATTTTGGTAGAATTTTTTGGGTTCCAGAAGTTTGCGTTAGTAACAGATTACTACAGACTGTTCTGTTTTTGACAGATTCTGTTTTGCGTGTGTTGTTTGCTTATTTTGATGAATCTATGGCTAGTAAAATAGTTTATAAACCATAGAGAAGTTGGAATACAGTAGGTTTAACACCAATACAAATAAAGAACAAGTTCACTACAGTACCTTAAAGTAGTCTTTTGTTTTCTTTCTCTAACGGAGCTCACGAGATTTCTATTGAGTTTTGTGTTGTGAAGTTTTCAAGTTTTGGGTGAATTCTTTTGATGGATTATGGAACAAGGAGTGGAAAGAGACTAAGCTTGGGGATGCCCATGGCACCCCCAAGATAATCCAAGGACACCAAAAAGTGTTAATTGACATTAGGGTTTTGGTGACATTAGGGTTTTGGTTGATTTGTATCTTAAGGTGTTATTCTAGTACGAACTCTTTTATAGATTGATCCGAAAGAATAGATTTGTGGTGGTTTCATACCCGACCAAAATCTCTATGTTTGTTCTCCGCTATTAGTGGCTTTGGAGTGACTCTTTGTCGCATGTTGAGGGCTTGTCATATGATCTATCTATGTTATTATTGTTGAGAGAACTTACACTAGTGAAAGTATGAACCCTAGGCCTTGTTTCCTACCATTGCAATACCGTTTACGCTCACTTTTACCACTTGTTACCTTGCTGTTTTTATATTTTCAGTTTACAAAAACCCATATCTACCATCCATATTGCACTTGTATCACCATCTCTTCTCCGAACTAGTGCACCTATACAATTTGCCATTGTATTGGTTTGTTGGGGACACAAGAGACTTTTTGTTATTTGGTTGCAGGGTTGTTTGAGAGAGACCATCTTCCTCCTACGCCTCTCGCGGATTGATAAACCTTAGGTCATCCACTTGAGGGAAATTTTCTACTGTCCTACAAACCTGTGCACTTGCAGGCCCAACAACGTCTACAAGAAGAAGGTTGTGTAGTAGACATTAGCCGTTAGTCTCATCGAACCGCACATCCACAGTTTCAACCACTTTATAGTGAAAGAGGTTGAAGACTGTGTAGGAGTGCGAATCCTTTTCGTAACCAATCATAAAACCTTCATGTGCTTTCGGTGCAAATTTTGAAGTGTGATGTGGATCCTTGATCCAGCACCTAGCACCAAATACTCTGAAGTAACTGACATTTGGCTTCTTACCAGTAAGGAGTTCATAGGATGTCTTCTTCACAAGCTTGTGAAGATAGACACGATTGATGACATGGCATGTAGTATCAATGGCTTCGGACCAAAACTTTCTTGGAGTCTTGTATTCATCAAGCATCTTCCTTGTCATCTCAATGAGTGTTCTGTTCTTGCGTTCCATGATGCCATTCTGCTACGGCGTGTATGGAGCTGAGAACTCATGAGTGATACCCAAGGTGTCAAGATAAGTGTCGAGGCCGGTGTTCTTGAATTCTATGCCATTGTCACTTCTGATGTGCTTGATCTTGACGCCATAATTGTTCATGGCTCGATTGGCGAAGCGTCTGAAGACATCATGCACTTCAGTCTTGTAGAGGATTATGTGTACCCATGTATATCTTGAATAATCATCAACAATGATGAAGCCATATAGACAAGCAGTAGTAGTTAGAGTAGAGTAGTGAGTAGGGCCGGAAAGGTCCATGTGTAGCAGTTCGAAGGGTTGAGTTGTTGTCATGATTGTCTTCGAGGGATGCTTGGCCCTCGTCATCTTTCCAGCTTCGCAGGCACCGCATAAGTGATCCTTCTTGAACTTGATGCCCTCGATGCCTATGACGTGCTTCTTCTTTGCGAGAGTATGCAGGTTCCTCATGCCAGCATGCCCTAGCCCCCGATGCCAGAGCCAGCACTCTAAAGCTTTTGCAAGAAGACATATGGCAAGCTGTGGTCCTGCTGAGAAATCTACCATGTACAAATCATCTTTGCGATACCCTTCAAAGACTAGAGACTTGTCAGATTCCATTAGAACAAGGCATCGATATTTTCCAAATATCACAATCATGTTCAAGTCACAAAGCATTGAGACAGACATTAAGTTGAAACCAAGGGATTCAACAAGCATCACTTTATCCATGTGTTGATCCTTTGAGATTGCAACTCTACCTAGACCCAATACCTTGCTTTTACCAGTGTCAACAAATGTGATGTGACTCTTGTCAGATGGATGTAAGGTTGAGTCCATGAGAAGACTTTCTTCGCCAGTCATGTGGTTAGTGCATCACTATCAATAATCCATTCTGAAGCCGCTGGTGTCATACCCTACAGTGCAGTTAGGGGGATAGGCTTCACGAAGAGCATTGTGAAGCATAAACATTTGACGAGCAAGTGGATTATGAAAGCTTAGATCGAGGTTAGGACTGATAGGATGAATAGCAAGCGACTCAGGAACGGAATACATAATAAGACCATTTGGGCATTTTATCTTGTGCCCCACAAGATGTTTTAGGTCCCCAGCAATAGCTTTAGACGCCTTTGATTTCCGGCTAGAGACCTTTCCCTGCGAAGAGAGTTAAGTTTTCTTAGCCACCCACATCTTCAGGGGTGGCTTCAAAGCAATGAGTCTAAGTGCAACATCTGAGAATTTTGGCTTTGGAGCCCTAGCAAATAGTCTTGCAGGAGGTGAATAATACTCATAAGAATAAGCAGAGTAGTTCTTGGTCTTATGAACATGGCGGTTTGATGAAACATGCTCATATTCATAAGCCTGAGTATGGTTTCCCTGCAAAACATTTGTGTTAGTGCGACTCTGGTGAGTCCTTTGTCTGTATGAAGCCTTTGGACCATATGAAGCATGTGGTCTGGGGTTTGTCTTCTTCCCTTGTGGTGTCATGACGAAATTCACAGGAAGATTCTCCAGACACCTTTTGGGCACCCAGACTTTCTTCATAAGTGGCCCATTCCTGTAGTTAGTACCGATATCTTGGCAAACACTTCACCATTCTGATTCTTAAAAAGTTTATAGTTTGCATCAAAGGATTCATCAACGATAATAGGGTTAGCACAAGTGAAGCCAGATAAGGTGGATGGATCAACTGAAGGTTCCTTTATAGAAACCCATGTGGTTTTGGGGTACTGCTCAAGCTTCCAGTAAGAGCCATCAGCATTCATTTTCCTTTCGAACCCAACACCCTCTTTCATAGGGTTTCGGTTCAGAATCTACCTTTTGAGGACATCACATAGTGTCTGATGCCCTTTGAGACTTTTGTACATCCCTGTTTCAAGCAATGTCTTCAACCTAGCATTTTCATCAGCAATAGCAGTGGCATCCTCAGCAGAGGGGTTAGTTACCACATCAACAGTTGAAGATATTGCAACAGTAGCAGCAGTAGAACATTCAGCAACAGAAGTAGTGTTATCATGCTCAAGGCATTTTAGACATGGTGGTTCAAATCCTTCCTGAGCGGGACTGATCTGTTGAGCGTTAAGTGACTCGTTCTCCTTTTGAAGATCTTCATGAATTGCTCTCAATTTCTCAAGTTCTTGCTTCCTTTGAAGATAATCATAGGAAAGCTTTTCATGAGTTGTTGGGAGCGTTTCATGATGACTTTCAAGTTCCTCATACTTAACATGAAGATTTTTTATGTCTTCAATTAAGGACTGAGATTGAGTCATTTCCGCGTCCAACAGGTCATCGCTTTTGTCTAACAGTTTTTGAATATGTTCCATAGCTTTCTGTTGTTCAGTTGCAATTTTAGCAAGTGTTTTGTAGCTGGGTTTGGAATCACAATCAGAGTCGTCTTCACTGGATGTTTGATAGTGAGCATTGTGTGAGTTTACCTTGGCACCACGTGCCATGAAGCAATAGGTGGGAACGGAGTCGTCCTTGTCATTAGCATCAGCGTAGGTGATGAGGCCATTATCTTCAGTGTTGAGGATGGACTTGGCAACATAGGCTGTAGCTAGACTTGCAACGCCAGAGTCGGACTCCTCCTCGGACTCCACCTCCGCCTCCTCAGAAGAAGACTCCTCCTCTGAATCCATTTCCTTGCCGACAAATGCACGAGCCTTGACAGATGAGCTCTTCTTGTGTGATGAAGACTTTGAGGAAGACTTGGAAGAAGACTTTGAGTATTTCTTCTTCTTCTTGTCATCAGAATCATATTCCTTGCTCTTCTTCTTCTTCTTCTTCTTCTTCTTGTTCTCATTGTCCCACTGCGGACACTCAGAGATGTAGTGACCAGGTTTCTTGCACTTGTGGCATGTTCTCTTCTTGTAGTCATGAGTAGAAGCTTCATCATTCCTTGAGTTGGATCGTGAAGACTTTCTGAAGCCTTTCTTCCTAGTGAACTTCTGGAACTTCTTCACAAGCATAGCAAGCTCCTTTCCTATATCTTCAGGATCATCAGAACTGCAGTAAGATTCTTCTTTAGATGAGGAAACAGCTTTTGCCTTCAAAGCGCGAGTTCGGCCATATTTTGGGACCGTAGATATCTCTTTTCTGAGAAAGCTGAAACTCATGTGTGTTGAGCCTTTCAAGTATGTCAGACGGATCGAGTGTCTTGAAGTCAGGGCGTTCTTGAATCATCAGGGATAGGGTGTCAAAAGAGCTGTCAAGTGATCTCAGGAGCGTCTTGACGATTTCATGCTTGGTGATCTCAGTAGCGCGGAGAGCTTGAAGCTCATTTGTGATGTTAGTGAGGCGATCAAACGTGAGCTGAACATTCTCATTGTCGTTTCTCTTGAAGCGGTTGAAGAGGTTGCGAAGGACACTGATCTTTTGATCTCTCTGGGTTGAGACGCCTTCGTTGACCTTGGAGAGCCAGTCCCGGACTAGCTTTGATGTTTCCAGAGCACTCACACAGCCATGCTGTCCTTTGGTCAGATGACCACAGATGATGTTCTTGGCAGTAGAATCCAGTTGAACGAACTCCTTGACATCAGCAGGGGTGACACCTTCACCAGTCTTGGGAACGCCATTCTTGACGACATACCAGAGGTCGACATCAATGGCTTCAAGATGCATGCGCATCTTATTCCTCCAGTAGGGATATTCAGTTCAATCAAAGACAGGGCACGCAGCCGAGACTTTGATTATCCATGCAGTCGACATAGCTAAAGCTCCAGGTGGTTAAACCGAATCACATAGAACAAGGAAGTACCTTGCTCTGATACCAATTGAAAGTGCTAGTTATCGACTAGAGGGGGGTGAATAGGCGATTTTTATGAAAGTCTTCAAAACATGGAAGTTTCGAAGACAAACGATAGAAATGAACCTATTAACATGCAACGGAAGGTATACTACTCTAAGCAAGCCATAGTCAAGTATACAATGAAGTGAAAGCATGAAGACTAATAGCAGCTAGGCAGTATGGATCAGGATGGAAGATAGTATGAAGCCAATCAGAACAAACAGTCACACAGTGAAGACAAACAGATAATGCAAGCAGGCAATGACTTCACAAGGACCAATTGTAGATAAATAGAAGGAAAGGATAGAACCAGTTGCTTGGTGAAGACAAGGATTTGTTGGACCAGTTCCAGTTGTTGTGACACTGTACGTCTGGTTAGGGAGGCTGAGATTTAACTCAGAAGACTGTGTCTTCACCTTATTCCCCTTGAGCTAAGGACACACAGTCCTCGCCCAATCACTCAGGTAAGTATTCAAGGTAGACTTCCAGACCTTCACAAACTTCGTTCACCGGCGATCCACAATGACTATTGGATGCTCAGAACGTGACGCCTAACCAGTTGGAGGATTCAGAGTCCTCAAGTGTAACAAGTCTTCAGATCACACAGACAGGAAGACTCAGTGATGCCTAACACTCTTTGGCTCTGGGTGTTTAGGGCTTTGTCCTCGCGAGGATTTCTCTCTCAAAGGCTTCGGAGGTGGGTTGCTCTCAAACGACAAAATTCGTGCACTAACTCTGAGCAGCCACCAATTTATGGTGTAGGGGGTGGGCTATTTATAGCCACTAGGAAACCCGACCTAATTTGTCTGAAATGACCCTGGGTCACTAAGGAACTGACATGTGTTCCAACGGTCAGTTTTCAAACACACGCGGCAGCTTGACTTGGGCTACAAGTAAAGCTAACTTATCCAGCTCTGGATAAGATTTGCTCTCATTGTCTTGGCTCGAAGACTTAGGATTTGGTTGAGCATCACTTTAGTCATTTTGACTATGTTCACTTGGACCCCACTTAACAGTACGATGGTTCCTATGACTCAACAAAGAAGAAGATGAAACTACGAAACAACTATGTCTTCGCGCTCCAAAGTCTTCATGCGATGTCTTCTCATGTCATAGTCTTCAGTGTGAATATCTTCACATACCACCATTGTCTTCAATGTCTTCACACATTTTTAGGGGTCATCTCCGGTAGGTAAAACGAATCAATGAGGGACTACTACCTATGTTATCCTGCAATTCTCACAAACACATTAGTCCCTCAACCAGGTTTGTCGTCAATACTCCAAAACAAACTAGGGGTGGCACTAGATGCACTTACAGCACATTATGTCACAATACTTATGCCTATTATCTCTTATTTTACAAGGTTTGCATGAAGAGGGAGAATGCCGGCAGCTGGAATTCTGGGCTGGAAAAGGAGCAAATATTAGAGACCTATTCTGCACAACTCCAAAAGTCCTGAAACTTCATGGGAGCATGTCTTGGAATATATAAAAAATACTGGTGAAAGAATTTACCAGAGGGGGCCCACACCCTGGCCACGAGGGTGGGGGCGCGCCCTACCCCTTGGGCGTGCCCCCCTGTCTCGTGGGCCCCCTGGCAGGCCTCCGGTACCCATCTTCTGCTATATGAAGTCTTTCGTCTGAGAAAAATCATAAGCAAGCTCATGGGATGAAACTCCGCCGCCACGAGGAGGAACCTTGGCGAAACCAATCTAGGGCTCTGGCGGAGCTGTTCTGCCGGGGAAACATCCCTCCGGGAAGGGGAAATCATCACCATCGTCATCACCATCGATCCTCTCATCGGGAGGGGGTCAATCTCCATCAACATCTTCACCAGCACCATCTCATATCAAACCCTAGTTCATCTCTTGTATTGAATATTTGTCCCAAAACCTCAGATTGGTACCAGTGGGTTGCTAGTGGTGTTGATTACTCCTTGTAGATGATGCTAGTTGGTTTACTTGGTGGAAGATCATATGTTCAGATCCTTTATGCATATTAATACCCCTCTGATTATGAACATGAATATGATTTGTGAGTAGTTATGTTCGTTCCTGAGGACATGGGAGAAGTCTTGCTATAAGTAGTCATGTGAATGTGGCATTCGTTCGATATTTTGATGAGATGTATGTTGTCTCTCCTCTAGTGGTGTCATGTGAACGTCGACTACATGACACATCACTATTGTTTGGGCCTAGAGGAAGGCATTGGGAAGTAATAAGTAGATGATGGGTTGCTAGAGTGACAGAAGCTTAAACCCTAGTTTATGAATTGCTTCGTAAGGGGCTGATTTGTATCCATATGTTTCATGCTATGGTTAGGTTTACCTTAATACTTCTTTTGTAGTTGTGGATGCTTGAAATAGGGGTTAATCATAAGTGGGATGCTTGTCCAAGGAAGGGCAGTACCCAAGCACCGGTCCACCCACATATCAAATTATCAAAGTACCGAACGTGAATCATATGAACGTGATGAAAACTAGCTTGACGATAATTCCCATGTGTCCTCGGGAGCGCTTTCCTTTATATAAGAGTTTGTCCAGGCTTGTCCTTTGCTACAAAAAGGATTTGGCCATTTTTTTGTACCTTATTTACTTTTATTCCTTGTTACCCGTTACAAATTACCTTATCACAAAACTATCTGTTACCGATAATTTTAGTGCTTGCAGAGAATACCTTACTGAAAACTGCTTATCATTTCCTTCTGCTCCTCGTTGGTTTCGACACTCTTACTTATCGAAAGGACTACGATAGATCCCCTATACTTGTGGGTCATCAGTGGACTAAATAGAGATGAGCAAGTAAATAACCTGAGCTCATCATTCGCTGCATCATCACTGCAAGTCCTCAAGAGCTTGATCATAGCCGCACCTACTACCTTGAGCTCATGATCAAGCTCCGTGTTGACCATTAATGGTGATTGGGCTGTGCGCCTGTGCTTGTGCATGACCGTTAGTTTAAGAAACGGTCATGCACGATGCCTTGTATATGTATGTATCGTATCTATGGAGTGTGTTTGAATAGACGACGGCAGGCGTGGCGGCGAAGATGGACGCATTGTCGGCTGAGGAGGAGAAGACGAAGGCCTCGTCGACGCGCGCGGCGGGTATGTCGCGTTATTGGTCCTCCATCAGGCCCAACGGCGTCGATGCATGTCGCGGCGACGAGGCGCCGGCAGGGTCGGCCCATAGGCCGGGGCAACGCAGTGACCGCCCTGACAGAGGCCCTGGCCAAGTAGTAGTACAGTACAGTATTAGGATATTTCTTCTTTAGATCCAGAAAGAAAGTGGAAAAAATAAGGCCCAAGCCCACCATGTAGCTAGCACTCACGGACCGAAAAAGACTCGATCGCTAGTTCGCTACACTGCTGCAGCAGTCCATCAATCTACATTAGTCTCCTCGCCTCCTTGGCTGCTCCCCCAAATTATCCAATCCAAGTGAACAGCGTCGCCGCTCCCGTGCACTTCCAAATTCGAGGCGCTGCTCCGTGCATCCATCAATGGAGACCAACGGTGCTATTCCCTTCCCCATCAAGGAGACATTTGAGTCATCACCGCATCAGAGACGGTACGTCTACCCCATTCCCCTAATCAAGCACTCTTTTGATTTGATGTAAAAAAAGTACTATTTTGAGTCGCTGTTAAATAGCCCGGCGCTCCGCCTCTGATTGCTCCATGTCTCTATCTAACATCTTCAATTCTTCTCTTCCTAGTTCCTACTCTTCAGTTAGCCTAGTTTTCAAAGCTTCATTAGATCCAGAGATGAGAAGGGGGGACGGGGAATGAGTTTTGCACCCTTGCAGATATGGGAAGCTACATCGACAATTCGACATCAAGCCATATGCCCATATTCAGATGCTTTTGTTCCCTGTATTGACTGTTTTTTTGCAATTGTTTGGTGACATGTCTTCTAAAAAATGTTATAAGTGAGAAAAGGAAGTGAAAAAAACAGTATATTCTTGCTACTTTATGTATTGAGAAAGAAAAGTTTGATGAAATAAATACTGATGTGGTTATTGATGACTTTTCTTACAGAACTATTAGGAGAAACAACAAGATCTAATCATCATATTCAGAAAGCTTTGGAGATGTTTTCTTCGGGTGAAGCCATCGAGTGACAAGCAGATTGGAGAGAATAGAAACTAATGTAAGTTCTCACACATTAACATTATATCTCATGATAACACAAACTGTAACACCCATGATGCGGCTATATCTCCCACGTGTCGGAGCATGACTTAGAGGCATAACCGCATAGTAGGCATGTCGCAAGAGGGGTAATCTTTACACATCCCATGTAGTGAATAAGAAAGGGATAAAGAGTTGGCTTACAATCGCCACTTCACACAAAACATAAATATAGCATTACATCAACCAGAATACAATTAAGGTCCGACTACGGAACCAAATAAAGAAAGACAACCCCTAATGCTAGATCCCCGATCGCCCCAACTGGGCTTCACTACTGATCAAAAAGAAACAAAAACAAAACAATGACCAAGGTCTTCATAGAGCTCCTCCTTGAGATCGGTTGCGTCACCTGCACTGGTATCATCGGCACCTGCAACTGTTTCGAAGTAATCTGTGAGTCACGGGGACTCAGCAATCTCACACCCGCGAGATCAAGACTATTTAAGCTTATGGGTAGGAAAAAGGTAGTGAGGTGGAGCTGCAGCAAGCACTAGCATATATGGTGGCTAACATACGCAAATAAGAGCGAGAAGAGAAGCAAAGCACGGTCGTGAACTAGAAGTGATCAAGAAGTGATCCTGAAACTACTTACGTTCAAGCATAACACAAGAACCATGTTCACTTCCCGGACTCCACCGGAAAGAGACCATCACGGCTACACACGCGGTTGATGCATTTTAAATTAAGTTTAGAGTCAAGTTCTCTACAACCGAATATTAACAAATTCCCATCTGCCCATAATCACGGGCACGGCTTTTGAAAGTTCAAAACCCTGCAGGGGTGTCCCAACTTAGCCCATCACAAGCTCTCACGGTCAACGAAGGATATTCCTTCTCCCAGGACGACCTGATCAGACTCGAAATCCCGGTTACAAGACATTTCGACAATGGTAAAACAAGACCAGCAAAGCCGCCCGATGTGCCGACAAATCCCGATAGGAGCTGCACATATCTCGTTCTCAGGGCACACCGGATGAACACTACGTACAACTAAAACCAACCCTCAAGTTTCCCCGAGGTGGCGCTGCAAGTAGCTCTATTTTGGACCAACACTCAGAGGAGCACTGGCCCGGGGGTTTAAAATAAAGATGACCCTTGAGTCTGCAGAACCTTCTCACCCGTAGCGATGCTTAAGTCTGTCCGAATCATGTTAGCAATTGCCGCATTTTATGATTATGAAATTTGGCAGATGGATGTCAAAACTGCATTCCTGAATGGATTTCTGGAAGAAGAGTTGTATATGATGCAGCCGGAAGGTTTTGTCGATCCAAAGGGAGCTAAGAAAGTGTGCAAGCTTCAGTGATCCATTTATGGACCTCTCGGAGTTGGAATAAACGCTTTGATAGTGTGATCAAAGCATTTGGTTTTGTACAGACTTTTGGAGAAGCCTGTATTTACAAGAAAGTGAGTGGGAGCTCTGTAGCATTTCTGATATTATATGTAGATGACATATTACTAATCGGAAATGATATAGAATTTTTGGATAGCATAAAGTGATACTTGAATAAGAGTTTTTCAATGAAAGACCTCGGTGAAGCTACTTACATATTGGGCATTAAGATCTATAGAGATAGATCAAGACGCTTAATTGGACTTTCACAAAGCACATACCTTGACAAAGTTTTGAAGAAGTTCAAAATGGATCAAGAAAAGAAAGGATTCTTGCCTGTGTTACAAGGTGTGAAATTGAGTAAGACTCAATGCCCGACCAATGCAGAAGATAGAGAGAAAATGAAAGATGTTCCCTATGCTTCAACCATAGGCTCTATCATGTATGCAATGTTGTGTACCAGACCTGATGTGTGTCTTGCTATAAGTCTAGCAGGGAGGTACCAAAGTAATCTAGGAGTGGATCACTGGACAGCGGTCAAGAACATCCTGGAATACCTGAAAAGGACTAAGGATATGTTTCTCATATATGGAGGTGACAAAGAGCTCATCGTAAATGGTTATGTTGATGCAAGCTTTGACACTGATCCGGACGATTCTAAATCGCAAACCGGATACGTGTTTACATTAAACGGTGGAGCTGTCAGTTGGTGCAGTTCTAAACAAAGCGTTGTGGCGGGATCTACATGTGAAGCGGAGTACATAGCTGCTTCGGAAGCAGCAAATGAAGGAGTCTAGATGAAGGAGTTCATATCCGATCTAGGTGTCATACCTAGTGCATCGGGTCCAATGAAAATCTTTTGTGACAATACTGGTGCAATTGCCTTGGCAAAGGAATCCAGATTTCACAAGAGAACCAAGTACATCAAGAGACGCTTCAATTCCATCCGGGATCTAGTCCAGGTGGGAGACATAGAGATTTGCAAGATACATACGGATCTGAATGTTGCAGACCCGTTGACTAAGCCTCTTCCACGAGCAAAACATGATCAGCACCAAAGCTCCATGGGTGTTAGAATCATTACTGTGTAATCTAGATTATTGACTCTAGTGCAAGTGGGAGACTGAAGGAAATATGCCCTAGAGGCAATAATAATGTTATTATTTTATTTCCTTATATCATGATAAATGTTTATTATTCATGCTAGAATTGTATTATCTGGAAACATAATACTTGTGTGAATACATAAACAAACTAAACGTCACTAGTATGCCTCTACTTGACTAGCTCATTAATCAAAGATAGTTATGTTTCCTAACCATAGACATGTGTTGTCATTTGATTAACGGGATCACATCATTAGGAGAATGATGTGATTGACATGACCCATTCCATTAGCTTAGCACCCGATCGTTTAGTATGTTGTTATTGCTTTCTTCATAACTTATACATGTTCCTATGACTATGAGATTATGCAACTCCCGTTTGCCGGAGGAACACTTTGTGTGCTACCAAACGTCACAACGTAACTGGGTGATTATAAAGGATCTCTACAGGTGTCTCCAAAGGTAAATGTTGGGTTGGCGTATTTCGAGATTAGGATTTGTCACTCCGATCGTCGGAGAGGTATCTCTGGGCCCTCTCGGTAATGCACATCACATAAGCCTTGCAAGCATTGCAATTAATGAGTTAGTTGCGAGATGATGTATTATGAAACGAGTAAAGAGACTTGCCGGTAACGATATTGAACTAGGTATTGAGATACTGACGATTGAATCTCGGGCAAGTAACATACCGATGACAAAGGGAACAATGTATGTTGTTATGCGGTCTGACCGATAAAGATCTTCGTAGAATATGTGGGAGCCAATATGAGCATCCAGGTTCCACTATTGGTTATTGATCGGAGACGTGTCTCGGTCATGTCTACATTGTTCTCGAACCTGTAGGGTCCGCACGCTTAAGGTTTCGATGATAGTTATATTATGAGTTTATGAGTTTTGATGTACCGAAGTTAGTTCGGAGTCCCGGATATGATCACGGACATAACGAGGAGTCTCGAAATGGTCGAGACATAAAGATTGATATATTGGACGGCTATATTCGGACACCGCAAGTGTTCCGGGGAAGTTCCGGATAAAACCGAAGTATCGGGGGGTTACCGGAACCCCCCGGAGGGTTAATGGGCCTCATGGGCCTAAAGTGGAGAAGAGGAGGGGCAACCAGGGCAGGCCGCACGCCCCCTCTCCCCCTAGTCCGAATTGGACAAGGAGGGAGGGGCGGCGCCCCCCTTTCCTTCCTCTCCTCTCTCCCTTCCTTCCCCCTCTCCTACTTGGACAAGGAAAGGGAGGGGAGTCCTACTCCCGGTAGGAGTAGGACTCCTCCTGCGCGCCTCCTACTAGGGCCGGTCACACCCCCCTTGGCTCCTTTATATACGGAGGCAGGGGCACCCCTAGACACACAAGTTGATCTCTAAGATTGTTCTCTTAGCCGTGTGCGGTGCCCCCTTCCACCATAGTCCTCGATAATATTGTAGTGGTGCTTAGGAGAAGCCCTGCGACAGTTGAACATCAAGATTGTCACCACGCTATCGTGCTAACGGAACTCTTCCCCGACACTTTGCTGGATCGGAGTCCGGGGATCGTCATCGAGCTGAACGTGTGCTAGAACTCAGAGGTGTCGTAGTTTCGGTGCTTGATCGGTCGGGCCGTGAAGACGTACGACTACATCAACCGCGTTGTCATAACGCTTCCGCTGTCGGTCTACGAGGGTACGTAGATCACACTCTCCCCTCTCGTTGCTATGCATCACCATGTTCTTGCGTGTGCGTAGGAATTTTTTTGAAATTACTACGTTCCCCAACAACACGGTCGTCATCGGACTTGGCGTCACATCGCATAGTCGCACACATTCCGTAGATGTTCATGTTATTGGTGTCGTGGTACTTGGGGTCTTCGGACTTGCCGGTCCCGTTCTTGCGACGGTAGTCGTTCACGTCCGTTCGGAGAGGCACTTGATGACTCCAACGTCTTCGGGGCGACGGTAGTGGTACACACGAGGGTAGTCAAACTTGACGGATCCGAGGGCTACTTGGCAACGGTAGAGGTACACGCGGTCTTTAGCATGAGTAGTTGTACATGGTCGGAGGGGAACTTGGCGCGTAATCGTGTAGTCGTACATCGAGGTCCTCATGCACTTTAACGACTCTGGAAGAGGAACTTGGCACCCACGGTCTTCACGTCAACAGTGATAGGCTGCGAAGAGCACGCATAACAGGGCACGACAGAAGTTGTGCACGGCGGCAACGGGTCATCTAAAGGAGGCAGAGGCCATGGCGCCGAGGGTGAGCGGCGGCGGAGCTTGCAGGTCGAAGCAGGGGCGGCAAAGCGGAGCACCTTGTACGGCGAGGGACTTGAGGCCACGAGGATCTGGGTGGCGCGGTCGCCGGTGGTGACAGCGGAGGCACTGGACTACTCCAGCGGGCGGCGGTGAAGGTTGGGGCTGCGCAGCAGCCATGGACGGGCGGCCTTGGCGAAGGGCGCAGGGAGGAGAGGAGGCTCTAGCTCGGGGAGGTGCAGCGAGGAGAACCGCGTGGTGACGAGGCGGCAGCTGGCAGCGGCAGAACATGGCAGCAGGACAGCGGCGCTCCTTGAGGAAGGGTCTGGCTGCGAGGAACTCCGATGAAGCAGGGGAACGAGGCGGCTGCGCCGTTGCGGGCGACGAACTTAACGACAGGGATGACACGGGGACGGCCTGATCCGGGCGGCGGCTTGCGAGGGAACTTGGCGCTTTCCTCGGCAGGGACGCAGGGCTTGAGCGAAGGGGAGGCGACGAGCGTGGGGATGTCAGGGGCGCGGGGCTCCGCGGGTTCCGCAGGTTCTAGGCGGAGGAAGGAGAAGAGGTGCGCCGGGAGGGGAGGCTTGGTTGTCGCCGATGGCGCTGGGGAAATGGGCGCGGGGGCTCCTCTTCTGAGTCGAGGCGGAAGAGAAGAGGAGTGGTGATCGAGAGGAGGCGGCGCTGGGGATCGAGAGGGAGTGGGGTTCGGTCGGGTTAGGGTTTAGAAGGGATTAGGTGGGCTTTAAAGGACATGGGCCTTGGCAGGGATGGCCTAGGGAGGCCGGCCTGGGCTGGGCTCTCTTCTCCCTCTCTTATTTCCTTTAATAAAAACGCATTAGAGAGAAGAAAAGGAAGAGGGGTTTAGGGAAAGAATTTGTGCGTGGGGGCTATTTTCCCGGACTCACAAAAATGTGTATGATCCCAGAAAAAATGAATTGGCAAGATTGCAAGAATTGAATTCATATTCATTTGAATTTAATTCAAATGGATTTGAATAGGAATGGGGTGTTTGAGAAGTCCAAAATGTTGGGAATTTTGGTGGAGATTGGAAAAGTGATGAAAGAATTTATGGACAACGTTTGAGGTCAAGATGTGAGATAACAAAGGCCTGGGGAATTACTTGCAAGTGTGTTTTGGTGATTCCAAATTAATGGAATATTTATAATAGCTCCCTAAATATTAGGAGGATATGTTATGAAGAGAAGTCACTCTTCCTTCAATTTAAATGGATCGAAGATCCACACAAATTATTTAGTTGAGATGCAAAAGATTTATGACATGATGGCATGATGCAATGCGAATGATGCAGCACACAAGCGAAAGACATGGCAAAGACAGCGAAAAACTCGAAGACAGCTGGCGCAACGGTCTCGGGGCGTCACAACACTCCACCACTACGAGAGGATCTCGTCCCGAGATCTAGGATGGCATCGGAGAGAAACGGAAGGGGAAGAGAAGAGGTAAAACTAAGTTGCTTCTTTGACAAAAGAGTGAAACCGGTGAACCTTAGAGGTTGAACAACTTGAAAGAAAGAATGCAACAGAGATGAACGAAGTTGAAAGCACTCCGTTAGAAAATAGGAACAAGGAACATTACGAGAACCTTGTAGGTTGAAAGACATGAGAAAAAGGGTGCAATGGATAAGAAGTACATGCAAGCACTCCGGTTGAACGAGATGTACAAGGAATGATAAGGATCAATTACGACAACACTTCGGTTGAAAATGGAAGGCATAGAATATGAACTTGGCAAAACGAAAGCACTTGGATGAAGACTCGGTTAGAAGAGGAATGATAGACATAACACTCCGGTTAAAACAAGATAGAGAAAGGAATAAGAATGATATAATTTGGGCAGCACTCCGACTGAGGGAGTCCTGGATTAGGGGGTGTTCGGGTAGCCGGACTATACCTTCAGCCGGACTCCGGGACTATGAAGATACAAGATTGAAGACTTCGTCCCGTGTCCGGATGGGACTTTCCTTGGCGTGGAAGGCAAGCTTGGAGATGCGGATATTCAAGATCTCCTACCATTGTAACCGACTTTGTGTAACCCTAACCCTCTCCGGTGTCTATATAAACCGGAGGGTTTTAGTCCGTAGGACAACTTCATCATACAACAATCATACCATAGGCTAGCTTCTAGGGTTTAGCCTCCTTGATCTCGTGGTAGATCTACTCTTGTACTACCCATATCATCAATATTAAACGAGCAGGACGTAGGGTTTTACCTCCATCAAGAGGGCCCGAACCTGGGTAAAACATTGTGTCCCTTGCCTCCTATTACCATCCGCCTAGACGCACAGTTCGGGACCCCCTACCCGAGATCCGCTGGTTTTGACACCGACATTGGTGCTTTCACTGAGAGTTCCTCTGTGTCATTGCTTTTAGGCCCGATGGCTCCTTCGATCATCAACAACGATGCAGTCCAGGGTGAGACTTTTCTCCCCGGACAGATCTTCGTCTTCGGCGGCTTCGCACTGCGGGCCAATTTGCTTGGCCACCTTGAGCAGATCGAAAGCTACGCCCCTGGCCATCAGGTCAGGTTTGGAAGCCTAAACTATACGGCTGACATCCGCGGGGACTTGATCTTCAATGGATTCGAGCCACAGCCAAGCGCGCCGCACTGTCTCGATGGGCATGATATAGCTCTGCCGCCGAACAGCGCCTTGGAGGCCGCACACGCATTGGTTCCGACCATTGATTCGGAGCCTACTGCGCCGATCGAGGATCAGCGGTTGGACGCTGCCTCAGGGGCTGCGATCTCAGAGGCGATCGAGCCGAACTCCAGCCCCGCACTCCGCATGGCCCGTGACTCCAAGGAGCCGGATTCCTCTCCGAACTCCGAGCCCCCCGCGCCCCTGCCGATCGAATCCGATTGGACGCCGATAATGGAGTTCACCGCCGCAGTCATCTTTCAGCACTCACCCTTCGGCGACATCCTGAATTCGCTAAAGTCTCTCTCTTTATCAGGAGAGCCCTGGCCAGACTACGGTCAGCAAGGATGGGATTCAGATGATGAAGATATTCAAAACCCACCCACCACCCACTTTGTAGCCACTGTCGATGACTTAACCGACATGCTCGACTTCGACTCCAAAGACATCGACGGTATGGACGACGATGCAGGAGACAACCAAGAACCAACGCCTATAGGGAATCGGACAGCCACCTCATCTCACGATGTGTACATGGTGGATACCCCTAAAGGAAGCAACAACGAGGAAAATAGGGATGGAAAGAGGGATCGATCTCTCGAAAAACAATCAAAGCGTCGGCGTAAACGCCGACCCAAGCCCCACCTCGATAAAGACCCAGCCATAGAGCAGGATGAGCCAGTAGACGACGAGCATGCCTTAGAGCAACCGTCCCAACAGGACAACCCAGATAGAGAAACCGAACATCCCTCCCCCAGCGAAAATGGCATTCCGGACGACCCTACGCCGGACAAGCCCACGAAGCAGAATAACCTCCACAAACGGCTCGTTGCAACAGCACACAGCCTGAAAAAGCAGAAGCGGAAGCTAAAAACTGCGGAAGATGCGCTCAGGATCAGATGGAGTAAAGTAATCAATATCGCAGACAAATACGGCGATAGTCGCCGCACTAAAAGCTATCCGAAGAGAAAGCTACTGCCTGAATTCGACGAGGAGGCCTTAGAGCCCTCGCATTCCAAAAGTGAGAAAGCCACACGGTTGGATAGACGACCCATGGCCAGCATAAAGCGGCAAGCAGCGCCGCACTTAAGCCGGCATGCGACCCACTTAAGGATTCACATCATGGCCCAGCCAGGTCCATTTATGGGCCAAGAAAGCAAGCTCTTGTAAGCAATGCAATAAAGCCATTATCAGAATCCGGCACACCCAAATACAGGGGTGCCGCACACCCCCTATGTTTCACCGATGAGGTCCTGGATTATGAATTTCCAGCGGGATTCAAACCCGTAAACATAGAGGCATATGATGGAACAACAGACCCCGGAGTCTGGATCAAGGACTATATCCTCCACATACATATGGCTAGAGGAGATGACCTCCACGCCATAAAATACTTACCCCTCAAGCTTAAAGGGCCAGCCCGGCATTGGCTCAAAAGCCTTCCTGAAAACACAATCGGAAGTTGGGAAGAGCTCAAGGACGCTTTCCGAGCAAATTTTCAAGGGACCTATGTCCGCCCTCCGGATGCAGACGATCTTAGTCACATAACTCAACAGCCCGGAGAGTCAGCTCGGCAATTCTGGAATCGATTTCTTACTAAAAAGAATCAGATAGTCGACTGTCCGGACGCTGAAGCCTTAGCAGCTTTCAGGCATAATGTCTGAGACGAATGGCTCGCCAGACACCTCGGTCAAGAAAAGCCAAGAACAATGGCCGCACTAACAAGCCTCATGACCCGCTTTTGCGCAGGAGAGGACAGCTGGTTGGCAAGATGCAGCACCAGTGACCCAAGTACATCCGAAACTAGGGACGGAAACGGAAAACCGCGACGCAATAAGGACCGTCGCCGGACTAAGGAAAAAAGTCCGAAGAGCACGGCAGTCAACGCCGGATTCAAAAGCCCACGACAAAATCAAAAAAAGCCGCCCCTCCAAGATAACAGGGACGACCTATCCAACCTAAACAAAATCTTGGATAGGATATGTCAAATGCACAGCACTCCCGGAAAGCCTGCTAACCATACCCACAAATATTGTTGGGTTTTCAAACAATACGGCAGACTCAACGCCGAACACAAGGGGCTCGACACACCAAGCGAAGACGAGGACGAACCCCAAAAGCAGAGTACCAGGAAACAAAAGAATTTCCCACAAGAAGTAAAAACAGTAAACTTACTCCACATAACAAAACGTGCGACACCCATAAAGGTACACGCCCCATGGCCTATCCCAAAGGAATCCCGCCACTGGTTGTCAAAACCAATCATCTTCGATCATCTGGATTATTCTAGAAGTATCCGGAACCCAGGCTGGACTGCCCTGGTTCTCGATCCAATAATAGGCGGACTCCAGTTTTCAAATGTCCTTATGGACGGTGGCAGCAAACTCAACCTGATATAGCAGGACTCAATCCGCCACATGGGGATCGACCCAAATAGAATTCGCCACAGCAAAACCTCCTTTCAAGGAGTAACGCCAGGTCCGGACACCCATTGCATGGGTTTTCTCTGGCTCGAGGTTATTTTCGGCTCTGCCGATAACTTCCGTCGTGAAAAGCTGACTTTCCACATCGTCCCATTCTCAAGTCGCTACCAAGCACTACTGGGACGCGAAGCTTTCGCCCGCTTTAACGCAATACCGCATTATGCATCTCTTACGCTTAAGATGCCCGGTCCATGCGGCATCATCTCCTTAAAGGGGAAGCAATGAGAACACCTCCCCCAAGTGGACGATTGTGCGTCTGCTTTAACAGCCCCACAATACAATGGCTTCACCAGCCAGAACATCGGAACAGGTCATTAAGACCACGGACACGGATAGATGAGTCCGGCACAAAAGTATCATTAATAAAGGCTTAGTGGCCATATACCCCTGCACTAGGGGCTTCACACGTATAAAATAAGAGACAATAAAGCTCAATTTTCCATATTTTACTTTACACTTTGCTTATTTCATATAACTTTTGTTCGGCACGCCCCTTTTTCAACTTAGTTGCTCCCTTTTTACAGATGAACATCGTGCTGCACCCGTCCAGGATACGGCACAACGGAGACACGGGCGCAGACGTGCAGTAGGGACCCGTTCCAAGGATTCTTTTCAGATTAAGACCATGCGTAAACCTTTTTTACTGTCTCTTGTTGATACACATCCCCTGGTTCTATGACCAAGGAGGAGGCTAGCGTCTTGGCATGTGGCCACGTCAGAATTCTTGCGCGTACCTGGACACTAGGGGCTTATACCTCAGGGCGTTACCTCGCCCGCTCTCATAAAGACCGAATACCTTAGGGAGTGTTCGGCGTCGCGAGTTTGGCCTTATATGCATCAGCTCCGAGTCATGATTTTGGTCAAATGTTGGGTTGCCTGGCTCCAGTGTTTGGCCGCCTTACGTTCCGCTCTATCGGCTAAGGCGGCACCAGGAGAACTACTGCGATTGTGCCCTGGTTCGGCCAGGCGAGCACCACAGTAGAGAAAGCCGAAAACCGACTGTCATGATATGGCGTGAGACTGGTCAACCACTCGATAACTCTCCAGAATCTGTAGGATTCCTCCGCATTAATGAAGGGCCGTTTCCCGGCCAGGCACATACGCGCCCCAAATTCGGGCGAGCGCAGTCGCCACCAGGGGCTACCTAAATAGTCCCATTATCAAGCTCCTATGGCTAAGTGAAAGTGTTAAAGCATTATAGTCCAGTTGCCTAGCTCGTTGCGCTATCACCTCCTTTGTAGGACCAAGACGTTGGATTAAGTGTGAAAATGCGCCTTCTGCGAGCACCCACGCACTATGTGCGTGGGGGCTGAAGCCAACGACTGCAATCTTTCAGATTTTGTATATATATCTTAAAACGGCCGCACAGGAGGTGTTCCAAATACTTGCAGGCACAAGTATAAAAGGCTACTACAATTCATCAAAATATTGCTTTATAATTACATATGCTATCAGAATATAGCATCCTTCGAGCACTGCGCCTCTATTACACGAGCGCCTTCAAGGACTTCCTGTAAATAGTGCTCGGAGGGTACTCGGCTTTTGTCCGAATCTCAGGATGCAACAACGGTGGTCTCCATCTCTACCCAGTATGTCTTGACACGGTCAAGAGCCATCCATGCGCGCCTCTATGCATGCTGACCTCTTCATTGCATTGATACGTGGCACCGCGTCAAGGAATTGCTGCACCAAGCTGAAATAACTTTTCGGCTCCGATCTCCCCGGCCACAGATGACCCATGACGTACTTCATGGCAAGTCCGGAAAATCTATTCAGTTCGGCCCATTGAGCCAGACGATCATCCACTGCCAGCGGACGCTCTGGATTCTGGAACTGCGACCAGAAAAGCCTTTCCACTTCGTGATCTTCTCGATCTCGAAAGTATTCGGTTGCATCAGCAGCACTCGCTGCCAAATCCAGATAGGTGTCCTCTGCACTCCACATCCGGTCCAACGGAGCAAACTTCGGATCGCAAAACTTCCTCCGCAGCATAAAGGGCTTTCCAGCCGCAATCTGTCCGGCCTGACGCAGCTCCTCCTTCGCAGCTCTCATCGCAGAGCGAGCGTCCTTGGCATCAGCAACGGCCTTCTCTAAGTCCGTCTGTCTTGCCCAGTCTTCTTTCTCAAGAAACTTGCAACGGTCAGCAGAACTTTTAAACTTCACGGCCATCTCGTCCATCTCCTTCTTGCTTCGGCAGTGAGTAGCCTGTTCGGCTCTCAGCTCTTCAAGGGCCTTCTCGGCAGCCGCATCACTTTTCCTGGCTTGTTCCTTAGCTCGGGCAAGTTCTGCCCGAAGACTCTCCACGGCGGCCGCACCATCTGCGTCAAGCACACTCATTGTAAGATACTAGCATAAAGCTCCTCTTACCAGCTGCCACCCGAGGAATTGCATACCTTGAGCCTCATCAAGCCGCTCATTGGCGAGCGCGATGTCGGCACCCGCCACGTCAAGTTGCCGCTTTAGTTCGGCAAAATCATCAGTCTGGCTCGATTCCGGACACTTCGCCACCTGTATACAAAGGCGACATTTTAGACCTGGGATTATGATCCTCTGTGCGCCGTCAATTTTGACAACGCACAGAGCCTCAGGGGCTACTATCTACACAGGGCGCATCTTGTTCATGCGCAACTGACAAAGAAGTACATTATCAAACGTACCTCAAAACCCGTCAGCAAACTTCTGACGGCCTCATGCAATCCGCTTTCCGCGGACGAAATCCTTCCAATCACCGTACCCATCAATGCACGGTGCTCCTCCGAGATAGAAGCTCGCCCCAGCAGAATCATCAGCTCCTCCGACCGCGCATCGGACGGTGTCGGACTCGTCCTATGACCTCCATCGAAGGCCGGACGCGGAGAACCTTGGGGGGGACATATGGCTACCTTCCACCCCTGTCGGATTCGGAGAAACCCTCCGCGATGACACCTCAGGGTCGCCCGCCTCGCCAGGCGGTACGGCAGGGGGAGGTGTTCCACTCTCCATCATCTCCGGAAGAAGATCCCCCGAAGACGAGCTCTGCTGAGAAGGGCTGAGGTCCGAGCTACAAAGTAAAATTTCGGTTAATCTTCTCAGATAAAAAGCAAGGATTTCTCTCATCCCTCTAAAGGAAAATCTTTCTCTACTTACGGCTCGCTGGAGGACTGATCCCTTTGAGGGCGTAGTTCGGCCGAGGATCTCCCCGGCGTCGGACCCTCTGACGAGGACTTTTTCCCCCGCTTTGAGGCCATGGTCTCCGGGTCGTCAGAGGCAGCCCTCTTCTTCCCCTTAGGAGAGGAATTGTCGGTTCCTCCCTTCGGAGCAGCCTCCTTTGAGGAGGCCATAGTTTCCTTGTCCTCCCCCTCACTTCCCTCCAAAGGCACGATCTTCAACATCCTGACTAGCACGGGATCCGGCCTGGTCTCAGGAAGGGGAGCCGGACACCTGATCAGCTTTGCCTTCGCTATCCACTCCTATTTAAAAGGACAGCTCTTTTAGGGGCGAATTTATGACAATTTTACGGATAGTGAGTCCGGGCACAAGGTTACTTACTTGAGTATCCGGGCGATTGCAGCTTAAACCTGCGTCCTCGGTCAAATCCGAACACATTGCTTGTGATCCGAAGAACATTTTATACATCTCCACGGGCGTTGCGCCCATAAAATGCTGGAGAGCTCGTGGTCCCTCCGGATTAAACTCCCACAGACGAAGGGAGCGACGTTTGCCGGGCAGCGTTCGGCGAATCAGCATGACCTGCATCACCTTGATCAGGTTGAGGTCTCTTTCTAAGAGATCCCTGATGCGGCCCTGCAACAAGGGCACGTCTTTGGATAACCCCCAATCTAATCCTTTGTTAACCCATGACGCTAGCCGTGGGAGGGGGGACCCGAGCGAAAGGCAGGAGGCGCCACCCACTTGGCGCTCCTGGGAGCGATGATATAGAACCACTATCGTTGCCACAAACCGAGCTCCTCTTGAAAGGAGCCCTCAGGCCATGGAGCATCAGCATTCTTACTTATGACAGCGCCTCCGCACTCTGCGTGCCGTCCCTCGATCATCTTCGGCTCCACTCCAAAAGTCTTGAGCCATAATCCGAAGTGAGGAGTAACATGGAGGAACGCTTCACACACAATGATAAATGAGGAAATGTGGAGGATGGACTCCGGAGCTAAGTCATGAAATTCCAACCATAATAGAACATCAGCCCCCTCACGAAGGGATCCATCGGGAAGCCTAACCCCCAAAGGAAGTGAGACATGAACACTGACTGGGAATAGCCTGCCTTTGAGCAGGCAACCTATGCGAAATTTCGGCGGTCAAGAACTTAGCCTCTCTCAACTTTAGCACGTCCTCCTCCATGAGGGAGGAGGGCATCCATCAGCCTTGAAGGTCGGAACAAGACATTGTCGAAGGTCCGAAGCACCTGGAATCTGGAGCCTAGGGTGTTGGAACTCGAGGCGACGGGCAAACTTATTTTGAGATTGGGGAAAAGGAGTAAGGCCCTGATCTCTTTATAAGAGGTTGAATACCAGGAGCCCTCCCCGTAACCATTTGGAACTCGCCTTTAATCGAGAAGACATGCTAATGGGCACGATTGGGTTACCCACGTCCGTATTGATGAGAATCCCGTAAATAAAGGGGACACAATCTCTGCTTTGACAAGACGTGCCAAGGAAACCACCTCACAAAACATGCTGAGGTGGAAAAGTGAAAACGATTCGAATAAAGGCTTGGCCGTAGTGTGATGTCACGCTGCGGAATACGTCGGCAGATTAGATTTGTGTTAATATTATTCTCTCTGTGGCAATACGTGGAAACTTATTTTGCAGAGCCGGACACTACTCTTGGTGTTTACAAACTTTTATGAAGAATTTGGAGGAGGAACCCGCCTTGCAATGCCGAAGACAATCTGCGCGCCAGACTCGTCGTCATTGAAGCCTGGTTCAGGGGCTACTGAGGGAGTCCTGGATTAGGGGGTGTTCGGGTAGCCGGACTATACCTTTATCCGGACTCCAGGACTATGAAGATACAAGATTGAAGACTTCGTCCCATGTCCGGATGGGACTTTCCTTGGCATGGAAGGCAAGCTTGGCGATGCGGATATTCAAGATCTCCTACCATTGTAACTGACTTTGTGTAACCCTAACCCTCTCCGGTGTCTATATAAACCAGAGGGTTTTAGTCCGTAGGACAACTTCATCATACAACAAGCATACCATAGGCTAGCTTCTAGGGTTGAGCCTCCTTGATCTCGTGGTAGATCTACTCTTGTACTACCCATATCATCAATATTAATCGAGCAGGACGTAGGGTTTTACCTCCATCAAGAGGGCCCGAACCTGGGTAAAACATTGTGTCCCTTGCCTCCTGTTACCATCCGCCTAGACGCACAGTTCGGGAGCCCCTACCCGAGATCCGCCGGTTTTGACACCGACACCGACTATAAAATGGAAGGAATCAAACATGAACTTGACAAGATGAGAAGATACTTGATGAAATCAACAACACACTGCCTCTGGAACTATTGAAAGAATGGCACAATGGATAAGAAAGATTTCAAACAGCACTCCGGTTGAGAAGGAAGGTGAAACTTGATAAGATGAGAGAACTTGGAAAGATGGCACGACACTCTGGTTAAATGGATAAGCACGAAAAGAACATGGTCCTGACAATCCGAGATGATGAGTGAAGAGAGCAACATCACAATGCCTCTGGAACGAATGAATGGAAAACTAGATGGTTGGAAAGAAAAGAACAGAGAAGAAGAATGACAACTCTCGCAAATAAAATTGAAAGAGCATGTTTACAAAGAAAAGGTTGAACAGAGTTGTTGGATTATCAACAACCAAAGCATAAGCTTGATGTGGGCTTATGGAAGACATCTCAAAATTATGGGGTGACAACCTGCCACTCACGGGAAAAAGAGTTGATTAAGAGCTAGAAATGATAGAAAGCTTCTCCCACCGAGGTGATAAGAGAACTTGGATCATAGGTAATCATCACAAAGAGCAACATTCCCAATGGAAGGCTTTAGGTTAAATTTATACCAAGATAACTCCAAGGAAGAAAATGATGGGTTTAAATACCTCATTCCTGACAACTTGCGAGTCATGAAACACGAAAGAAATTGTCAAGAATGACATAACACCACCGCAAGAGACAAGATAGAAAGAATTGCACTTTGGAATGCAAGATGAAGAATACTTGAACTCCTTAAAAAAACATGTGTTGAGCACCATGTTTATTTTAGAGTATAGCTTGGCGGATCAAAATTCCGAGAGAAATCTTGAAGAATAATTGAAGAATGAAAAGAATCCTTGACGAATCACCATGTAGAGCCTCCACGAAGAACTCCGGTAATAAAAGAATGATCAAACAAAAGGAAAGAGAAGTTGAAAACACAAGGTGAAGACTTGCAATGATTAGATGGATCTTCACGATGATATAACCGAGAAAAACTTGGAACTCCGGAAAAGAAAAGATGAAACACTAGAAACCAAGAATTTTGATGAACCTCCGGAATAAGGAATTGAATTTACTCGATGAAACAAGAATAAGAATTACATTATGCTTATCCTTCACCAATTTAAATTGATGACAAGCAACGGATTTGGCATACTACTTATTCTCATAGAAAGGATTAAGATAGATATAGCGCCAACTTGGAGAGGCCTTCAACGAACCACCGGTAGGATTTGGAAATAACGAATGAATTGATATGAAAACGAAGGAAGAAGAAACTTGAACAAAACACCGTAAGAATTGAAAAAGAACGAAGAAAAGATAAGGAAACACCGGGAAGAATTAGAAGATGAATGAAGATACTTGAGAGAATTTAGGTACAAGTTAACGAAGAGATCCTAAGCTGGTTAGATCATACTTGAATGATGCACCGAAAGAATTCAAGAACTAGAGATAAAACTTGGAATGAATAAACCCGAAATGATGGCCTCCGGAGAAACAAACTGAAAAGACTCCTGAAATGCTTTGGATGGGTGAAAAGAATTCTCACAATCGAAAACAACTATGAGAGGATGGCATCAAGCTTGAACTATGCATCTTCAAGAGAACGAAGCAAGATTTAGGAGAAAATCTTCTTCGGTCTTCAAATGTTGAGAATGATGACGAGAACCACCACTAAGAATTGTTTAGACACTCCGGGAGAATCAAAAGCGAAGAGGTTGAGCCAACGATGAAAGAATTTGAAAGATCTTGGAGGAAGACATATGGCTGATGATAATTCATTCTTACGTCAAACTTGGAGAAGAATTTGAGAGTAACTCTAGAAAAATTAGAAGAGTCAGGTAAGATCCTGGGAAATACCTGTGGGTTAGGGCCCACTCGAAGATACACCGTTGAACAACTTAAGAGAGATTGCGCCTGTTGGGGATATTACTACCGGAGGTAAACCAGCCTTATGTAGCCGGGTTGACTCTTTGAAGATTAGAAGCCCATGAAGATGTAAAGATGATGGCGCTTTACAGAGGGCCCAAAGGCGGGTTACAGTCTATAAATGTAAACCGGCCTAGTCATGTAACTTGTATAGTAAGATAGAAAGAGAGAGGCCGAACCGGATACGTTTATAAACCGGCTTCGGCACTCTGTAGCCCGGCAGGCGTCAACCTATGTATATAAAGGGATGACCCGGCCGCGGTTTAGGGACAGACAACAACAACTCGAGAGCCAGACAAAGCAGATTCGCTCCCTAGCCTTCGAAACCCTAGCAATACCAATCACAACTAGACGTAGGCTTTTACCTTCATCGAAGGGGCCGAACTAGTATAAACTCCCGTGTCCCCTTGTCCGGTTTAACCCCTTTAAGCTAACCCGTTGCGATGGCTCCACGACTAAGTCCTTTCACGAGGACATCTGCCGTGACAAACCCACGACAGTTGGCACCCACCATGGGGCTATCGCACGATGGTTTCGAGTTCTTGAAGGGCAGCTTCGATGGACTCAAGGGATACGCTGTGGGCCGGATGATGAAGAGTCGTCGCGGCAAGCTCTACATCAACAACGCAGGTTGGGGTCCCGAGGCCGATTCAATCGAATACGGGTACCGGGTCCCCTTCGGTGGGATTCACGTCTTCATCGGCAAGACTGGCGAACCAGCCCCCGAGCCGGACATCTGCACCGACATCATCGAAACGGCTCGGCGTGCAAGTTCTTCGCCGGTTCAGCCCGAGGCAAGGCATGTTTTCGTAGGTGTCATCCATGGATCAGGGTACGAGGACGGACCGGTGTCCGATGGGGAAACCGTAGTCTGCTCTGATGACGAGTCTTCTGGAGAAACCGAATCGCTTTACCAGTTGCAGGACGGCCGGATTGAGGGAGGATCGAGGGCAACAGTATTCTGGATTCCCCCGGTCTGCCAAACCGGGCTGCCATCTTCATGGCCGGCACACAATCGGCGCCTCATTCATCTACCGCCGCAGCAATGCTCTCCGGTTCAGCGACGGCCACACCAGCAGGGGCAGGAAGCTCGGCGCCACCTCTGGCCCAAGTCTTGTCTGATTTGTTCGACACTCTGGCAACATTGATGTCCGTGGAGGTAGACGCAGCAGCCAGGGATCAGCACAATGCGGAGATTGCAAAAGTGAAAGATCAGATAGCCCAGGCTAAAGCGGACCTGACAGCAGAGAACGCCAAGATGGCTACAGAGCAGGCCGAGTTGGAAGCACAGGCTTACCGGATTAGACTGGATCAGAATGCTTCAGAGGAAGTCATGAGAAGAAGGTACCGATCATGTCTCCCGTTGGTTTATGAGCCGCAGAATCTTTTCAACACGCCAGGTGCAGGAGCTGGTAACCAACCCACGCTAAATCGGGCGGGGGTGCCGGGAGCAAGAGCGCTGGTTCAGCCGTGCATGACGGACCTGCCTCGCCAGAACAATGTTGTACCATCAACGCCGCCCGGGCATTATTCCAACCCGTTGGACAACATTGTGGCTGCCGCTTCACGCCTGGCGGCCCTCCCAACCTACGGCGAGTCACCAGTTGAAGTGGAAGCACGTCGGGCCAGGGATCTCCTTCAGACAGCACTAAATCAACAACAAGCATATTCACACAGCCGTGAGAGGATTCATTCCACTCCCCATCCAAGCCGGAGTTATAGCAGACACGTAGAAGACGAACCGGCCGTGTCCAGTAGTGCACGCCGCCGAAATTCGCCATGAGGGAACAACCCGGCTGGGGGAGGTGCTAATGCGCAAGATGTTGTGGACCATGGCCGCGCACGTCGAGAGGCCGAGTTGACAGCTCGACATGAAGCACGACAGCATACTCCGGTTCACCCCACCGCCTCCGTGGAGCCAGGGGCGATGTTCAGTTCCTTAGGGATACCGTGTTTAACTCCTGCTTTGTGTAATGTGCGACTACCCAAGCATTTCAAGGGACCTCGTAAGATACCAAATTATACCGCCGATTTGCAGCCAGAGGCGTGGGTGGAGAGCTATGAGATGGCAATGGAGATGTTAGATGTGGATGAGGTGGTGTGTGCTAAATATTTCACCATGATGTTGGAAGGAACAGTTCGCACTTGGTTGAAGAGCTTGCCGACCAACTCTATTGGATCATGGGCCGAACTGAAGCACTTGTTTATCCAGAACTTCAAGGATACATGTAAGCAACCAATGTCAATTGTAGATCTGGCCGCTTGTGTCCAAGAGGAAGGGGAGTCCACGACCCATTGGGTCAAACGGGTCGCAGCGATTTTGCATTCATTAGATCGTATCAATGCAGACACCGCAGTGTTAACGTTAGAGGGCAATTGCCGTTTCAAACCATTAAAACAGAAGTTGGGAAGGCTCAAACGTCACTGTAACGACATGTCAACACTCATGGCCGCTTTGGTTAAATATGCCGATTCAGATAATACCAAGGATCCGGTTTCAGAGGAGGACAAACCGGAGAAGGCTAAGAAGACCAGCAATGCCAAAGGCCAACAACACAATCCGGCAGGCCATGGAAATGCTGGTAAGCGCAAGGCTGATAGTGGTTTGGACTTTGTCACAAATACCAACGTGCAGGAGAATGGCCAGCGCCGTAAAGGCAAGCAGCCCCAGAGGGGTGGAGGTCCAGGCAACAATTTGGAGCGTTTGTTAAATCAGCCCTGTCCAAAGCATGGATTGAAGGAGAAACCGGCATCTAATCTCTGGAAAGATTGTTATATCATGCGGGATTTCAAGAATTCCAATATGTTCCAATATGACAACGGCCCGCCCGGCGGTTCAGGAGGAGGTTTCCACGGGTCGGGTTACGGAGGCGGTGGTTCCGGTTCACGGTTTCTAGGCAATCAAACCGGACACGTCAATCAAGGACACCAAGGCAACCAGGGAGGTTACAACCATCAGGGGAGTCAGCAGGAGCAGTAGTCGGGTTATCAGAGCAATCCCAAACAGCTGAACAACGGGCAATATCATGTCTTCACTACTAGTTTGTGCAAACGTGATCAGAAGCTTCACAAAAGGGCAGTCAACTCTGTTGAGCCGACAGTACCTCAGTATTTACGCTGCTCGGAGCAACCTATTTTGTGGAGCAGAGAGGATCACCCGCCCCGGGTTGATAATCCAGGTCATTTGGCCTTGGTGGTAGCCCCTCAAGTTGGGGGATACAAGTTCACTAAAGTGCTCATGGATGGGGGAAGTAGTATCAATATTTTGTATTATGATACATTCCGCCGTATGGGGTTGACAGATAAGGATCTTAAACCATCGAATACGGTATTTCATGGTGTGGTGCCTGGTAAGTCTGCATATCCCGTTGGTAAGATAGCTTTGGAGGTAGCTTTTGGAGATGACTACGATTCAAGGTCAGAAACATTGACATTTGAGGTGGTGAAGATCAAAAGTCCGTACCACGCCTTATTTGGGCGTCCGATTTATGCTAAGTTTATGGCAAGGCCATGTTATGTTTACCTACAGCTTAAAATGCCAGGTCATAAGGGGACTATCACAGTACATGGAAGTAGAAAGATTGCTTTGGAGTGTGAAGAAGGCGATGCGGCTTATGTTGAGTCGGTTTGTGCCACGGAGGAGTTAAAATTCTATAAGGAGCAAGTTGATCCGGCAGACATGACCTCCTTAAAAAAGCCAACTACGGAACATGATCCAGCATTGAAGTTCAAATCAGCTACAGACACTAAGATGGTTGACTTTGTCCCTGGCGATTCATCCAAACAGTTCAGCATCAGTGCTAACCTGGATCCCAAATAGGAAAGCGCGCTCATCGAGTTCATCCGTGAGAATCGGGACATCTTTGCATGGAAACCTTCTGACATGCCAGGTGTACCGAAAGAACTCGTTGAGCACACACTCAACATTGATCCTAAATTCAAACCGGTCTGACAGTTCCTCTGCCGTTTCAACGAGGAAAGGCGCAAGGCTATAGGTGAAGAGGTCGCCCGTTTGTTGGCTGCTGGGTTTATTGTTGAAGTTTTTCATCCAGAGTGGTTAGCCAATCCGGTGCTGGTTCTTAAGAAAAACGGCACTTGGCACATGTGTGTGGACTACACAGATTTAAACAAGGCTTGCCCTGCAGACCCCTTTGCTCTCCCTCGCATTGATCAGATAATTGATGCTACAGCGGGTTGTGACCGTTTGTGTTTTTTGGATGCTTACTCTGGTTATCATCAGATCAAAATGGCAGTTAAGGACCAGGAGAAGACAGCCTTTATAACTCCCTTTGGAGCCTTCTGCTATGTTTCCATGCCCTTTGGACTCAAGAGTGCCCAGGCGACTTACCAGCGATGTGTTCAGAATTGCCTTCTTAGGCAAATTGGGCGCAATGTTCATGCGTATGTAGATGATATTGTGGTCAAATCCAGAAAGGAGGAGACTTTGATAGATGATCTACGGGAAACCTTTGACAATCTCCAGGTTTACAAGATGATGCTCAATCCAGAGAAGTGTGTTTTCGGTGTCCCCGTAGGCAAGCTCTTAGGCTTTCTGGTTTCAAACAGAGGCATTAAGGCTAATCCGGAAAAGATTGCGGCAATTACATCCTTGGCTAAACCGGCGTGTATTAACGATGTGCAACGTCTGGCCGGCTGGATTACAGCCTTGAGCCGGTTTATCAGCCGCCTTGGAGAGAAGGCCATCCCCTTATATCAGATGCTCGAGAAAATGGATAACTTTGTCTGGAGTGAGGCAGCTGATAAGGCATTTGAAGATCTAAAGAGGCAGCTCGTGGAATCGCCCGTGCTGGCAGCACCGATCGACAAAGAGCCATTATTATTATATGTGGCTGCTAATGCCCGGGCTGTCAGCATAGCCATTGTGGTAGAGCATAAGGAGCCAGGCAAAGAGTATCCAGTTCAACGGCCGGTTTATTATATCAGTGAGGTGCTCATTGAGTTAAAGCAGAGGTATCCGCATTGGCAGAAACTAGTGTATGGGGTGTTTATGGCAAGCCGGAAGCTCAAACACTATTTTCAGGGCCATCCTATCATAGTGGTCAGTTCAGCTCCTCTGGGCGACATCATTCAAAACAGAGAGGTGGATTGCCAAGTGGGCCATTGAGCTTGGACCCCACGGGCTCAAATATATACCCCGCACGGTGATCAAGTCCCAGGCACTCGTAGATTTCATCAACGATTGGACGGAGTTACAGGCACCTGAGGAGAAACCAGATAATACATATTGGACTATTCATTTTGATGGGTCCAGACAGTTAGAGGGTTCGGGGGCTGGAGTCGTATTAACTTCCCCACGAGGTGATAAGTTTTGTTATGTCCTCCGTTTAATGTTCTCTTGTACTAACAATGCAGCTGAATATGAGGCTTTACTCCACGGTCTTCGGATGGCTAAAGAGATGAATTTGAGCCGGGTTAAGTGCTTCGGCGATTCAGATCTAGTGGCTTAGCAAGTGTCTGGCACTTGGGATTCTAAGGACCCACTCATGGCTGCATATCAGCGAGAGGTGGACGCAGTGGCTGGTCACTTTAAAGGTTATCAGGTGGACCATATAGACCGGCGGAAGAATGAAGCGGTGGACGCTTTAAGTTGTCTTGGTTCCCAACGTAAACCGGTTCCGCCCAATGTCTTTCTTGATGTATTGCACAATCCGCCAGTCAAAATACCAACCGAAGAAGATTTGGATATTCCTGATCCGGAGGCTCAGTTGGTGGCAGCTCTGCATGCCATACCGGATTGGACGATCCCATATCTGGATTACATGAACCGGGGCGAGTTACCAGCTAAGGAAACGTTGGCTCGACAGATAATCCGGCGTTCCAAGTCCATGACCACACTCAACGGGGAGTTACATCGTTACAGTGTTTCAGGAGCAATTTAGCGATGCGTTTCTCCTCAAGAAGGTTGTGAGATTCTGCAAGAAATTCATGAAGGGGATTGCGGTCACCACGCCGGTTCAAAGTCGTTGGTTGCTAAAGCTTTTTGCCACGGTTTTTACTGGTTGACGGCGCATGCTGATGCGGAGGATTTAGTCAAAAGATGTGATGGATGTCAAAAGTTTGCCCGCCGTGCGCACGTTCCAGCTCAAGAGTTGCGGATGATTCCAATTACATGGCCGTTTGCAACTTGGGGGCTAGATATGGTTGGACCCTTCAAGCGCTCCAAGGACAAGAAGACCCATCTGTTAGTAGCAGTTGATAAATTCACTAAATGGGTAGAGGCAGAGCCAGTCAGCAAGTGTGATGCAGCCACGGCGGTTCAATTCATCAAAAAGGTGATATTCCAGTTTGGCTTTCCACATAGCATTATAACAGATAATGGCACTAACTTTTCAAAAGGAGAGATGGAAGAATTCTATCAACGTGAGCACATCCGGCTTGATCTAGCATCAGTGGCTCACCCCCAATATAATGGTCAAGCGGAAAGGGCAAATCAAGAAATTCTACGGGGTATCAAACCAAGGCTTATGGTTCCCTTAAAGCGGACGCTGGGTTGTTGGGTCGAGGAGCTACCTTCTGTGTTATGGAGCATCAACACCACACCCAATAGGTCTATGGGTTACACGCCTTTCTTCATGGTTTATGGAGCGGAGGCGGTTCTTCCTAGTGACATCCGTCACGATTCGCCCTGTATGGCAGCTTATGTTGAAGCTGATAATGAGAAGGCACGTCAGGATTCTCTGGACCTGTTGGATGAAGAGCGGGATCTTGCAGCAGCATGTTCGGTGATTTATCAACAAGACCTTCGATGTTATCACAGCCGCCGGGTTAAAACTAGAACCTTTCAAGAAGGTGATTTTGTGCTCCGGCTCATCCAGGATCAGACCGATATGCACAAGTTATCCCCCCCTTGGGAAGGACCCTTTGTGGTCAGCAAAAATCTGCACAACGGATCCTACTACCTCATTGATGTTCGAGAGCATGAAGACTCACGTCAATCGGAGGAGGAGACAAAGCGGCCATGGAACATAGCTCTCCTTCGGCCCTACTATACTTGAAGCCATAGACTCTTCACCTGTACATATTTATGACAGTGTATATACCATATAATAAACCGAAGCCTCCATTATAAGCGGGGTATCTATTCTTTCTTATATCATGTGTGTGCTTTTTCAAGTTAACGGTCAAAGCGGAGTCTCTGTTAAACCGGCTTTAGCAGCTGTATAAAGATAAGGAAAATCACTAGGGGGCTTGGTCATGTTTGAACCACAGCTAAACCTCTTGATAGGCATTTCAGCCACACAAGGAAAAATTTGTGGAGCCAAAAAGAGTATTGTACACAGTACAAACTCAAACATAGGCACACGCTGAGCATCGCTCACAAAGTTACTTGGGGGCTCTTTTTTGCAAAGCAACAAAGAGTTTGAAAGGACCCTCGTAATTGGCTATCAAGCCACGGCTTGGAAGCCTAGTGTATTCACCTAAAACCCCGGGTTAACCTGCATTCATCAAGTAAGCCACTCCTATCCAGGTAATCCTGGCAGGACCCATCGAACGTTTGACAAGTCAATCTGTTACAGACCCTGAACTTGTCACAGTTAAAACGATGATTGGTTAATTGGAGGCCCATCTTAAAAGGCTTTGTTAAATGGTTTAACTCAGAGGCCTGGCAGCCCATGAAAAGCCTCGATTTGGAGCCTGGCAGCTCGTAAAAAGCCTCGCATATTTTCCTATTTGAATTTTGTTTGTTGACAATCATAAGTATTTTTTGATAAACCGGCGTCCTTGACCCGGCTTGCTTTCCAACCACCAGTTGTTGGCACATGATCAATTATAAACCGGTGGTCATTGACCCGGTCTGGTTTGACTAAATCACCAGTGTTATGAAGAAAATCCGGTACTTATACCGGTCTGGTTTAATAGATAGACCAGCATTATGAAGATGAAATTATCAAACGTATCGGGTTGGTGTTAAACACCTTTGCTATATACACGTTTGGTCAATCAATGAGGTATGTTCTGTACATTATTTTTTGTACAAACACTTGATTACTCAGCTCAAGTACTATATACTTCTTGGATATTATGACATGTTTAGCGGTAAGCCGCTAGACACTTTTTAAGTTTTTTGGACCCAGGAAGGCAAGTCATCATAGGCTATGCATAAAATATATCCTGAAGGGCGGCATGGATTGTCACCAAGTGTTATGAAACATGCTCGATGGCATGGCAGATAAACAAAGTTTCAGCTATCCTATTACATGAAGCTTCAAAGTGGCTCAAACAGTGCCATTGTTTTTCGCAGTAGCCATGTAAACCGGTGACCGGATCAGGACTCTTCATCACACGGTTTGACGGTTGCGGATCAGTTGGTGTAGGCACTTCTTCATCCCTCCCCAGCCGCTGGAAATCAGCCGTTGACCAATCGATTCCGGTTAAAGCTTGGAACACTGCTTCCTCATGGATAAGATCAGAAGGGTTAATATCAGGGGCATAAGTGTGCTTACGAATCGGAGGCACAAGTTCTTCGACTTCATGGATCTCGATCGGCTGTCTTCTCCCTTCTGCATCATAAAACCGTTGAAAATGGGACAAATTGGTGTCCTCGGCCAATTTGCTGGCCGCTGGCCGCATCTGCTTGGTCAGCCGCCGAAGATCATCATTGTCAAAGTTTGAACCGTCTTCTTTAACGCCTGGATATCCTTTACTGATATCCTCCGCTTCAAGGTCTGGAATCCAGGCCTTGGCTCGAATAAGGGCGGTTAATGCTCCTGCTCTCGCAGCGGCTCTTTTCACCTCGACAATACGCGCCGGTAACATGCTCAGCTTCTCAAGGGTTTCTTTAATCAACGTTGGCGCCGGTTTTTTATAAGCCGCCGTACTAATGGCTCGCTGAGATCCAGAGTATAGCTGCTCAACCAATGTATATGCCGCTTTGAGCTTCATCCGCATATCTACACCAAGGTGGGTGATCCGAGTTCCTGCCAAAGATTTTAACAACATTTTGGTCAGTTTTAAGATTCATTGACTGGTGCAACATACATAAGCAGATACTTACCAAAGATAGCAGAGGTCATAGCGTTGATTTGGCGCTTCAAACCGGCTAGTTCTTCAACCACCGGTTCCAGGGCTTCCTCGGCATCTATAGCTCTTTTGGTCAAACCGGCTTTTTCGGTTTCCCATTCAGCACGATCTTGATTAAAGGATTCTTTCAATTTTTCCATTCCGGCCAGGGCCTGCGTCAGCTCCTCTTTGGCTTCTGCAGCTTCGGCTTGTTGAGACTTAACATTTTCTTGCAAGTCAGAGTTTTGGGCATCTTTGCTTCTCAGTTCAGCCTACAACATTGGAGGTATATTCAACAAAACAACATATTTATGCACTAAGTATAAAGCATATAACAAGTTATCCACTTCATACTTGGGGGCTAATGCCTATTTGCTCTCAAATACTACCCTCTATGCAAGTCTCCAGAACAATGCAAGCATTCTCCTTGACACTTGGGGGCTAATGTACGTTTGTTCTAAACCGGCGGTGTGGATTAAAAACCGGATTAACTTGACAAGTTAAACCGACCTTTGGGGGCTATGCTACAGAACGTTATCTAATTTTTCAAACATGAGTCTTATCTATGATTGAGGACATGCCTTAGCAAGGATCAATGATGGGATGCTTAAAGTGTTACAAAGACCCGGTTTATGATTGACAATCATAAAACGGCTCTTGGAGGCTACTTGGAATAGTATTTCAGCTATAAATCAATGTGCAAGGGAGAAGCATTTACCTCATATCGTTCTTTCATCAAATTCACCAAACTGGCTTCATAATCCCGGTTTTAGTGCAGACGGTTCAAGAAGCCGGAATGAAGCTCATCAGCGTTAAGATGAGCATAGTTTGATAAGTCGCTGCTCCATTTACTTTTATCCTTGGCAATTTGCTCTTCTTTGGCACTATGCTGAGCCAAAATGATGGGATGACCAGGAGAGCTATGGCCTGCTCCAGTAATAATAACGTCATCACCTTGGCCTTCAGGATTTTTGGTGGATGATAATGGAATTTCAGTGTCTTTCATTGGATTAGCCCGGTTTGGTTCTGCCAGTTCAGTATTAGGGGCGGCAGGCTCAGCATCTGTTGGTTCATTAGTATGTTGGCCGTCAAGGGGCGGATCATCAAAAGTTGTTTCAGGATGGAGGCCTTCCGGTTCACCAGTCTGCTCCGGTTCACCTCTTGGTTCTTCTTCTTCGGCAACAGGGTCTTCTAGTGGATTGGTGACCCAAGCTTTCTTGTTGGGTCTGGCTTTGGCCCTGCAAACAGAATAAAAAAGGATTAATATCCTGTTCAAAAGGTGTAGGGCGCATTGAAAGGAAAGGTTTTTCATAACTCACCCGGCCACAGTTTTCAAAGGGGGGGGTTGAGTTGCTGTCGATTCACCAGAAGAGGAAGGAGGTGTCACCTGATAATTTGAATCGGACGGATTAAGAGGTTGTCTGAAATAACCTGCCTTGGGGTAAGAATGGTCAGAAGTAGGAGAGACCTCAGACCGGCGCTTCCAAACCGGAGTATCAGGTAAAGCGGTAGAGGTGACCTGTTGGCCATTGTGCCAGGTTGTCTGGCGAGCTCCATGTTGTTGAGTCTTCAAAATAAATGTTGGATCCAAGTGAGCAAGAGGATGAGAAAAGCTTACTTTCCAGATTGTTTGGCGAGTTTTTTGTGTTGGCATAGAGTCTGAACCGGAGGAAAGGGTAATTACCTCTACGTCCTCAGCCTGACTAGCTTCTGCCTCCTCCTGAGGAAGATCATTGTTAACAAGATGCATAAAAAGAGAGCCAAGTGAGTCAAGTTCTACCTCAACTTCTGGGTCATCAGTATCATCATCAAGTTCCATAGTAATCCGGTCAGCCGTTTTCCGCTTTGACGTCCGTTTTACGGCTTTGGTCTTCGGGCGGGTTGGTTTGACCACTTTATCTCCAGTTGGCTTTTCCGCTTTCTCTATGGATTTTCGTTTCTAGAAAGGGTCATCACCCTATACATATAAAGAAGAAGGGTTACAGCTTGTATAAGTCAAAGATATTAGAGATGAAGAGGAAGTGTAATGCTTACAGCAGGCGGTTTGTTCTTGGTGTAGAAGGGATTCAGGCCGGTTTGACTACAGACCAGTTCCGATTCATTCAGAATTTTCTTTACCCCTTCAGTAACTTCTTCCTCAGATAATTGGATGTTGCAGTGGCGTTGAGGATCGTCAACTTCACCGGTATATTTGCACATTAAACCGGGACGCCGGCTTAGCGGCAAGATACTCCAGGATATCCAACAGCGCACAAAATCCACACCTGTTAAACCGTTTGCCATAAAGGCTCGGAGCTTGGCGATTTGAGGAGCGTATTTTGCCCTTTCTGAAGAGCTCAGGCGTTGTGGCATTGGGCGAGTATTGGATAATCTATGATCACGGAAGCCGGGGAGGGGATTTTCGTCCTTAGGTGAAGTGTCTCTGCAGTGGAACCATGTTTGGTTCCATTCCTTTGGGTGGCTATGATGTTTGGCATGAGGAAATTCCACTTCTTTCCGCTTTTGAATCGAGACACCACCAAGCTCTGTGTTCGGGCCATTCACAAACTCTGTGCGCCGGTTTAAGTGAAATAAATCCCGGAACAGTTCTGCAGTTGGTTCTTCTTGTAAATAGACTTCACAAAAGACTTGGAAATTGCATAAGTTGGAGACTGAGTTGGGACCAATATCTTGTGGATGCAGTTGGAAGCTGGCAAGCACATCTCGATAAAATTTTGACCCTGGCGGTTTGAAACCACGGCCTATATGGTCAACAAAGATTACCACTTCGCCTTGTCTTGGGGTTGGAGGATTCTCAGTTCCTGGAACTCGCCATTTGATCTCAGTTTTTTTAGGCAGAGAGCCGATGCTAACCATCTCATTCAATTGAGCCTCAGTAACCCGGGAACGAGCCCAGTTGCAGGTAGTGAATTGTTTGGCCATTGCAAAGCGAACAAACTGAAAATGAAAGGCCGGTTTACAAATTATGCATGATTATACACAAGAGACAAGGGAGTAAGAAACATACTGATATGATAAATGGTACAACCCGGAGACTAGTATAATGAGAAAGAAAGGTAATGCTACCACAGGATTGATCAGACACAGTTAAACCGGAGCATAATTATGAAGGTAACATGCTCTTCCGGTTTATCAGAGGGCTAATGGCATAGACTATTTATACAATGATAAACCGCTTATATTGGTGCGAGGAGAAACAGATCTCACAGGAACATAGAAACAGATCTCACAGTGATGTATAAAACTTTCAGATCTAAAGATAAGACAGAAAAGCAAAAATAATTGGATCTTGAAGGGGTGCAGAACTGAAGCAATTTTTGACAGATTAGATCAGTTCTTTGCGCATAAGGATTTGTGATGACCGTGGTAGGTAAGCTACGGCAAGAGATGCATCAAGCATGAAGTGTCCATCTATTAAAGGAAGAACAAGGAAGAATAGCACTGATGAACTTCGGAAGAACTGCGAAGAATGTCGAAACCCTAGAACAGATCTATGGTGAAAAAAGCAGAGAACTTACCAGAGCTGGTGAAGAAGCAGAAGGGCGCCGCAGTTTTCTGGTGCGTTCAGGGCGATGCAGCGGCCAAGGTCGGAGCAGAGACGACGGTCGATGGTGGCGGCGGAGTTCCAGAGGCTGAGCGGCGCGAGGAAGACGACGCAAAGAGGCACGGGGGGAAATGGTGAAAATGACCCCTCGGTCCTATTTATAAGGCAAAGTGAAAAAAATGGCAAGTACGGGAATCGAGGAGCCCAAAAAATGGATAAGTTAATAAAGGTGTCGCCTCGATGACTGGATATATATTAAATGAAGGAAATCTCCGACATCAACGGATGGATGACGTCAGGATGGTTTATCGTAATTTTGAAGTATGACGTCATGGCGGTTTACAAGATCAAAAATGAAGATAAGAGAGAAGATTTTTTCTAAAGTGTGGAAGATTGACATGAACAAGTTCAAACCAATCTGGGGCCTAATGTTGGGGATATTACTACCGGAGGTAAACCGGCCTTATGTAGCTGGGTTGACTCTTTGAAGATTAGAAGCCCATGAAGATGTAAAGATGATGGCACTTTACGGAGGGCCCAAAGGCAGGTTACAGTCTGTAGATGTAAACCGGCCTAGTCATGTAACTTGTATAGTAAGATAGAAAGAGAGAGGCTGAACCGGATACGTTTATGAACCGACTTCGGGGCTCTGTAGCCCGGCGGGCGTCAACCTATGTATATAAAGGGACGACCCGGCCGCGGTTTAGGGACAGACAACAACAACTCGAGAGCCAGACAAAGCGGTTTCACTCCCTGGCCTTCGAAACCCTAGCAATACCAATCACAACTAGATGTAGGCTTTTACCTTCATCGAAGGGGCCGAACTAGTATAAACTCTCGTGTCCCCTTGTCCAGTTTAACCCCTTTAAGCTAACCAGTTGTGATGGCTCCATGACTAAGTCCTTTCACGAGGACATCTGCCGTGACAAACCCACGACAGCGCCGGTTGAATTAAATGGCTTGAATGAGAAAACATCCTCAAAAGAACTTGAACGAATTGAGAATGAAAACTTGAATCTTCTGAGATATCTTCAGCACTCCGGAACAAATGAATAGCGAGAGGTGAATGATTAAGAGATACACCGGCATACGAAAGCACTTGAAGCAAGGAAGGGAATGCGATCAACACCGAAAACTTGTCTTGAATCCACCAGAGAAGAAAAAGTAACGAAGAATGATGAACTTGAAGCTTCGTTACAATCTTCCTGAGAATCACCGGATAAGAACATTGACGGAAAAGAATGGAAAGACTTCACATCAATAAGATGGATACTTGATTAAGAAATCTTAGTCCTCTAAGAAAAAGGATGGGAGGGCAGGAAAACAAAGGCAACTTGGAGACGGATGAAACAAACACCGTTGACGAAAATTGAGTTGATCTTGCGGATGTTGAAAATGATCGGATCCACTTGACGAGAAACACGCCGGCTGAAAAGGATTGACATGACAATCTCGATTGTCAAGAAGGTTTAGTATTCACATAGCAATATGAGAATACCGCTTAGGAAAGGTATGGAATCAACATTTGACTTCGAAGCAACTCGAATACCACAATGAAAACAAAACAAAGGATTGGTGTCGGTGTCAAAACCGGCGGATCTCGGGTAGTGGGTCCCGAACTGTGCGTCTAGGCCGGATGGTAACAGGAGGCAGGGAACACGATGTTTTACCCAGGTTCGGGCCCTCTTGATGGAGGTAAAACCCTACGTCCTGCTTGATTGATATTGATGATATGGGTAGTACAAGAGTAGATCTACCACGAGATCAAGGAGGCTAAACCCTAGAAGCTAGCCTATGGTATGATTGTTGTGTATGGAGTTGATTGCCTACGGACTACAACCCTCCGATTTATATAGACACCGGATAGGGTTAGGGTTACACAGAGTCGGTTACAATGGTAGGAGATCTTGAATATCCGCATCGCCAGGCTTGCCTTCCACGCCAAGGAAAGTCCCATCCGGACACGGGACGAAGTCTTCAATCTTGTATCTTCATAGTCCAGGAGTCCGGCTGAAGGTATAGTTCGGCTACCCGAACACCCCCTAATCCAGGACTCCCTCAGTAGCCCCTGAACCAGGCTTCAATGACGACGAGTCTGGCGCGCAAATTGTCTTCGGCATTGCAAGGCGGGTTCCTCCTCCAAGTCCTTCATAGAAGATTGTAAACACCAAGAGTAGTGTCTGGCTCTGCAAAATAAGCTTCCACATATTGCCATAGAGAGAATAATATTAACACAAATCAAATCTGCTGACGTATTCCGGAGTGCGTCATCACACTACAGCCAAGTCCTTTACTCGAATCGTTTTTACTTTTCCACCTCGGCATGTTTTGCGAGGCGGTTTCCTTGGCACGTCTTGTCAAAGCAGAGATCGTGTACCCCCTTTACGGGATTCTCATCAATACGGACGTGGCTAATCCAATCGCGCCACTTATCATGGCGCTTGGGAGGCAAGCGAGTTTTACTAGGCAGGTGGGGACGCACAACCGCATCCGCCCATATAAGGGGATAAGGATCCACCTTTTTACCTACGCCTTCTTCCTCCTTTGCCTATCCATCTCCTGCGCACTCGAGCTCCAGCGCCCAAGCCCGCACTTCCCACCTCAACCTTCTCCAGCAATGTCCGGAGCGGGAGGCAAGTGGATGGTCTCCTCCGTCACGGAGGGCCATGTCAAAAAGCTAAGGAAGGCCGGATACTTGTCCAAAGACATCGTGCACCGACTTCCCGAGGAGGGGCAACTTCTCCCCACCCCAAGGCCCCATGAGAGGGTAGTATTCCTTCCCCACTTCCTCCGCGGACTGGGTTTTCCACTCCACCCATTTGTCCGGGGGCTCATGTTTTACTATGGCCTGGATTTCCATGATCTGGCCCCGAACTTCGTCCTCAACATCTCGGCGTTTATCGTCGTGTGCGAGGCTTTCCTCCCCATCCGCCCCCATTTCGGCCTCTGGCTCAAGACCTTCGACGTCAAGCCCAAGGTGGTGCGTGGCAGCCAGGCGGAGTGCGGAGGCGCCATGGCGGGCAAGATGGCCAACATCCTATGGCTCGAGGGCTCCTTCATGGAGACCCTGAAGGGGTGGCAATCGTGGTGGTTTTACATCACCAAGCCGCGTGATCCGAAATGGATCACAGCCCCCAAGTTCCGATCCGGACCCCCCACACGGCTTATGTCCTGGAAAGAGACGGGCCTATCATGGGGCGACGAAAAAGAGGTGACCGGACTGCAGACATGCATCCAGTCCCTGGTGAGCAAGCCGATCAAGCTCGTCAATGTAGTCCAGGTTATGCTCGTCCGCCGGATCCTCCCGTGTCAACAACGGGACTTTAACCTATGGGAGTTCGACCCGACGCAGCACCAAACCCTTAACAGGCTCTTCGACACGATGTATGAAGACGTCTGGAAGGTGCTAACCAAAGGCGCCGAGGCTCCCACATCCACTTCTGAGGACCGCGGATACAGCTTGCGGCGTCACGCTAGCGAGGTAAGCTATTTTCACCTTTTACGGGATGTTAAGTTTTTTCATAGTCTGACTCTATGCGGGATCTAAACTCCCTCACCTTTGACAGGCTTGGCAGGCGCAGTCCGGATCGATTAACTGTCCGGCTCCCTTGCCCGAAGACCCAGCCCCTGCTCTCCTAGTGAAGCTGCTGGTTCCGGCGCCTTATGTGGTGCCGAAGAATAAGGCCAAGAAGAAGAAGGCCACGGGGACTCGAAAGAGTGCCCGTAATGTGGTGGTGTCGGACTCGTCATCCTACGAGTCCGAGACGCTCTCCTCCCGTGAGAACAAGGAGGAGGAAGAAGAAAACTCTCCCCCTCCAGCAAGGGGAGGAAAGAAAAGGAAGGCCGCCCCAACGGGGGAGGCCAAAGGGTCCGGGAATAAGAAGACCACTCCGCCGAACTACTCCCCCGACGCCGAAGAGGACGAAGAGGAGTGGCCAGATAGGGCCAAGCGTCCGGCAAAATCGTAAGTATTCGGATATCAGAGTAACTCATGACGTTCCTTTGTCGCATAGCTTTCCCTAATGTCGAACATAATTATGCAGCCCGCCCTGGGCCAAACTCAACGAGTCGTCGAGCGGCTCCCTGGATTCATCGGACGTGAACTCAGTTCCGCCTGCTGTCTCCCCCCGCACTGCGGACGACGCCGAAGTGGCATCGGAACGAGCTCTGGGGCAGGAGGAGGTGGTCCTGGAGGAGTCACAAGGCGACCTCCCGGACCCCAGGAGTAAAGGGGACAAGACCCCCCAGGGCTCCAAGTCCGGCTTTGTGCCGGACACCACGCTGGAATCTTCAACAGTTCCGGACCACGGTAGGCGAACTCCTTCCAAGAGGAGCAAGCCTTCTGAGCCGGCGGCCTCCGTCCAACCGGAGGTGCCGGACAATCTGCTTGAGGTGCTTGACGGCGCCTCCATCGACGAGGAGCACCGTACTATTATGAGTACGGTGATCCAGAAGGTTTAGTCCGCCAAGAGCGGACTGACTGAAGCTTGCGCTAGCCTTCTAACAGGCTTCGAGGTAAGTAAACATATATAAAAATAGTACCGCATAGACAGTAGCCCCTGATGCTCTGTTTGGCGTTCGGAAAGAAAAGCCGAATAGAGGATCTAGTAAATTTTGCAAGAGTCTAACAATAAAGAGTCAATATGCGTGTGCAGGCTTCGCTGCTATCCACCGCCGCACTGACTGCGGAGGTGGGTGTCCTGAAACAGGACCTCAAGCGGACTAAGCAAGAGCTCGGCCTTGCCAAGCGGCAGCTCGAGGAAAAAGAAGGTAGGAAATACCTTACAGAAAAAGTGCCTATAGAGAGGCGTGATTGCAAAAAATAACAGGATTGCACTGCATATTATAGGGGCCACGACTGAGGTGGCGACCCTCAAGTAGGCGTTGTCCGAGGCCGAAAAGAAAACTGCCGCGGAGCGCACCGAGCGAGAGAAACTTGGGGCTCAGGTCGGTGAGGTGCAGCAAGAGCTTCAGGCTCTCATGAAAAAACCTGAGAGTTTGGAGCTTGAGTCAAAGACCCAAGCGTCCGAGCTCGCGGCGGCCCTTGAGACTGCCAAGTCTGCCAAGGCCGAAGCCCAAAAGGCCCTCCAAGAGTTGGAGGAGATGAAGAAGATAGCAGTGGGTAAGGCATTCTTTATGCAAAGCAGAAATATAAAAGTAAACTACTTGTTACTTACCCGAATCCGGAGTTCTCCAGGGGCATTTGCAGATCTTCCCTGCAGCGTATCTAACGCCGCCGCATTCTACCGAGCTGAAGAGGGCAGCTCGATGGAGAAGGTGTTCTGGTCTCAGTATGCTGAGGCCGGACACCCTGTGCCCTTGAGCGACCAGCTGAAACAGCTGGTCGAGCTCCACAAGGCGGCCGAACAGGCCATGAAGGGCTTCATAGTTCGGCTGTGGCCTGGAGAGGCCCTGCCTGGGAGCTACTTCGGGCTGGTGCGGCGGCTGGTGGAGGCATGTCCAAGGCTTGAGGTCATCAAGCGCTCCGTCTGCATCGAAGATGCCCGTCAGGCCCTTGCCCATGCAAAGCTGCACTGGGGTAAGCTGGACGGTGAGAGGCTTGTGAAGGACAGGCCGCCGCCGGGGAAGGAGCATCGCAAGCCCGAGAACTATTACAAGGATGTTCTTGCGGGTGCCCGCCTTGTGGCGGATGAATGTACCAAGGATGTAATTTTTGAATAAACTCGCTCGTTTTTATCCTGTGCGCTGAAAACTTGTTCATGGGCGCTTAAGCAATGCTTGTTGAATTTAAAATATTATTTTCTGTGCGGCCGTTTATCAAAAAATTGAGAGATGGCCAGTCGTCGGCTTCTGCCCCCATGCCACTAGTGCTGGGGTGTTCGGGATAAACCTGAGCGCTCTTTTTCCCATAGTTGGGTCCTTCGAGGGAGGCGCTCAGCACAACGAACCAGGCAATCGGACTATAATGCTTGAACACTCTCACTTAGCCATAGAACTTTATAATTTTAAATTTCGGCGAAGCCCCTAGTTCGGAAGACCGAGTTCGGGGCGCTATCCACGCCTTGGCCGGACAAATCCGGCTCCTCGCTCGAAGCGGCATAAGTCTTTAGGGACTCGAAAAACCTCTCGAACAGCGACCGGTCTCTCGCCTCATCATGACAGTCAGTTTTAGCTTTCTCCACTGAGGTGCTTAACCCAGCTCAACCGGGGCACAATCGCAGTGGTTCTCCTAGTGCTACCTTAGCCGATATAGCGGAACGTAAGGCACCAAAACATAGGAGCCGGGCAAACCCAACTATTGACCCAAATCATGATTCGGAGCCGATGCATATAGTGCTATAAGTTCGGGGTGCCACACTTGTGAAAGTGTACGGACTTCTCACACCATATTAAAGGGTACTGAAGCCCTTGGCGTACTTGCCGTACCACGGTGTACGGGTGCAACATGTCATTAATGAACATATATAAAAGAGAGTAATGCAGAAAATAGACAAAAGCTATGCATTGTTTATAGAGAGGCTATTTATCAAAGCCGAACGATACAAATAGTGCGGTAAGCAAAAGATATTGGACTATTCAGTATGTCCTGACCAGGGGCAGGCCGCGGAATTGTATTTAAAACAGGTATACTGCTCGTAATAGAGACCACGTGGGAGTTCCATAATGCGGCATGGCTTGTCTGCCTCCCTGGATCTTGCATCATTTGTGCGGCAGTCGAATTGCCGAACAGGTCGTCCGAAGTAAGGAGTCCTGAAAGTAAGAAAAAATTAAAAAAAGAATCCGGCAGCCCCTAGTACGTTTTAAGCCGTATTTTGGGCGTGCCGTTATTGTGCCCCTTCCCCTGTGCCCATGGTATTTCAAGGGCGTAGTTATGTACGCGAGGTACTGGTTTCGCTATGTTGCGAAGGCTAGGGTTGGGGCCGCATTGCTACGCTTGCTCAGAGTGTGCCAGGCGGTCCTGCTGTGGGTTACTCCGGGCGCGCTTGGCAGTGTCTGGCTTTTTAATGGCCGGACTAGAGAATTGCCTGAGAAGGCTACTTTGTACCTCCGCTGCGAGAGCCGCCGTATGCTCCTCCGTACGGAGGGAGCGTTCGGTGTTTCCGTTGACCGTAATTACTCCTCGAGGGCCTGGCATCTTGAGCTTGAGATATGCGTAGTGCGGCACCACATTGAATTTTGCGAATGCGGTTCGTCCGAGCAGGGCGTGATAGCCACTGCGAAACGGGACTATATCAAAGATTAACTCTTCGCTTCGGAAATTGTCCGGGGATCCGAAGACCACGTCAAGTGTTACTGAGCCTGTACAGTTGGCTTCTACACCTGGTATAACGCCTTTAAAGGTCGTTCTTGTGGGCTTAATCCTTGAGGGATCTATGCCCATTTTCCGCACTGTATCCTGATAAAGCAGGTTCAGGCTACTGCCGCCGTCCATGAGGACTCTTGTGAGATGAAATTCGTCGATGATTGGGTCGAGAACCAATGCGGCGAAGCCGCCATGACGGATGCTAGTGGGATGGTCCCTTCGATCAAAAGTGATCGGGCAGGAGGACCATGGGTTGAACTTTGGGGCGACTGGCTCCATCGCGTATACGTCCCGTAGCACATGCTTCCGCTCCCGCTTGGGAATGTGGGTTGCGTATATCATGTTCACCATTCGCACTTGTGGGGGAAAGCCCTTCTGTCCATTGTTGTTCGGCGGCTTGGGCTCCTCGTCGTCGCTGTGCAGCCCCTTGTCTCTGTTTTCGGCCCTTAATTTGCCTGCCTGCTTGAACATCCAACAATCCCTGTTAGTGTGATTGGCTGGCCTTTCGGGGGTGCCATGTATGTGGCACAAGCGATCGAGTATTCGGTCCAAACTGGACGGACCCTGAGTATTCTTTTTGAATGCCTTTTTCCGCTGACCGGATTTATAGCCTTTGAATCCGGCATTGACTGCCGTGTCTTCATTGTTGTCGCTGTTAACGCGGCGTTTTTGCTTATTCCGACGTGTCCTGCCACTTTTGTCCTTGGTATCTGAATTACCAGGGTTCTTTGATAAGTTGTTACTGCGAGCTAGCCAGCTGTCTTCTCCCGCGCAAAAGCGGGTCATGAGTGTCGTGAGGGCTGCCATGGATTTCGGCTTTTCCTGTCCCAGGTGCCGGGCAAGCCACTCGTTGCGGATGTTATGCTTGCAGGCTGCTAGGGCCTCTACATCCGGACAGTCGACTATCTGGTTTTTCTTTGTTAGGAACCGTGTCCATAATTGTCAGGCCGATTCTTCTGGCTGCTGAATTATGTGGCTTAAGTCGTCGGCATCCAGCGGTCGCACGTAAGTGCCCTGGAAGTTGTCGACGAATGCGGCTTCTAGGTCCTCCCAAGAACCGATTGAGTCTGCTGCCAAGCTGTTAAGCCAATGCCGGGTCGGTCCTTTAAGTTTGAGCGGGAGGTATTTGATGGCGTGTAGATCATCGCCGCGTGCCATGTGGATGTGAAGGAGATAATCCTCGATCCATACCGCCGGATCTGTTGTGCCATCGTATGATTTGATGTTTATGGGTTTGAAACCCTCTGGGATTTTATGATCCATTACTTCATTCGTGAAGCATAGCGGGTGTGCGGCGCCTCTGTACTGGGCTATATCACGACGCAGCTCGGAAGAGCTATGTCTGTTGTGTTTGGCCCGGCCGGATTTGTTGTATCGGGAGTGAAGATCATTGTCACATGTCGTAGGGCGTCTGCGCCATTCATAGATCGATCTTGTTTGTCTTGCCTTATCCTCCAGTATGTCTCGCAGGTCGGGCGCATTTTCCCGTGCCTTAGTTGAGCGGCGTCGAGGCATGGCTTGGGTGGAGGGCCGAGAGGCCTCTCTGTCGCGGCCGCGAGGTGGCCGGTCTGCCATGTCATGCGCTGGTGATGTAGGTGCTTCCTCCTCTGATCGGGGTAGCGGCCTGCGCTTCGGGTAACTCTTGGAGGGGCGTTCGAGTTTATACTCTTCGGCCGCAAGGACTTCAGTCCATCTGTCATCTAGCAAATCTTGGGCAGCTCTAAGCTGTTGCTGCTTTTTCTTGAGGCTGCTTGCCGTGGCTAAAAGCCTGCGTTTAAAACGCTCTTGTTCGGCGGGGTCTGATGGTATGACGAATTCGTCGTCATCGAGGCTTGCCTCGTCTTCGGAGGGAGGCGTATAGTTATCATCCTCGACCTCTCGGTCTGCCGCTCTCTCATGAGGGCTGGATTCTCCATCTTCCTATGCCGAATCTTGCTGAGGTGGGTGTTCTTCGGCGCTATCCGGGGTAGTATTATCTCCCGTGCCGGAATCACCGTTTTTGTTTTGGCGGGATTTAGAGCGGCGCCGCTGACGCCGGCGCTTTGGCTGTTTCTTGGGGGCGTCATCCCCCACTGTTCCATCACCGTCTCCATCTTTTGGAGTGTCCACCATATATATGTCATATGACGAGGTGGCCTTCCAGCGCCCTACAGGTGCTGGTTCCTGTTCGTCTCCTACATCGTCGTCCATGCCGTCGATGTCTTCGGAGCTGAAGTCAAGCATGTCGGTTAGATCGTCGACAGTGGCTACAAAGTGGGTGGTGGGTGGGCTTTGAATTTCCTCATCGTTCGTATTCCACCCTCGCTGACCGTAGTCCGGCCAGGGCTCTCCTGATAAAGAGAGAGACTTAAGAGAATTCAGGATGTCGCCAAAAGGCGAATGCTGAAAGATGTTTGCGGCGGTGAACTCCATTATCGGCGCCCAATCGGATTCGATTGGGGGGTTCAGAGTCCGGGGAGGAGTCCGGATCCTCGGAATCACGGGTAGTGCAGAGTGCAGGGCTAGCGTTCGGCTCGATCGCCTCTGAGATCGCAGCCCCTGAGGCAGCGTCCAACCGCTGATCCTCGATCGGCAGAGTAGGCTCCGAATCAATGGTCGAAACCGATGCGTATGCGGCCTCCAAAGCGCTGTTCGGCGGTAGAGCTATATCATGACCATCGAGACAGTGCGGCGCGCTTGGCTGTGGCTCGAAGCCGTCGAAGATCAAGTCCCCATGGATGTCAGTCATGTAGTTTTTGCTTCCAAACCTGACCTGATGGCCAGGGGCGTAGCTTTCGATCTGCTCCAGGTGGCTGAGCGAATTGGCCCGCAGAGCGAAGCCGCCGAAGACGAAGATCTGTCCGGGGAGCAAAGTCTCACCCTGGACTGCATCGTTGTTGATGATCAAAGGAGCCATCGGGCCTAAAGGCGACGACACAGAGGAACTCTCAATGAAAGCACCAATGTCGGTGTCAAAACCGGCGGATCTCGGGTAGTGGGTCCCGAACTGTGCGTCTAGGCCGGATGGTAACAGGAGGCAGGGAACACGATGTTTTACCCAGGTTCGGGCCCTCTTGATGGAGGTAAAACCCTACGTCCTGCTTGATTAATATTGATGATATGGGTATTACAAGAGTAGATCTACCACGAGATCAAGGAGGCTAAACCCTAGAAGCTAGCCTATGGTATGATTGTTGTGTATGGAGTTGATTGCCTACGGACTACAACCCTCCGGTTTATATAGACACCGGATAGGGTTAGGGTTACACAGAGTCGGTTACAATGGTAGGAGATCTTGAATATCCGCATCGCCAAGCTTGCCTTCTACGCCAAGGAAAGTCCCATCCGGACACGGGACGAAGTCTTCAATCTTGTATCTTCATAGTCCAGGAGTCCGGCTGAAGGTATAGTCCGGCTACCCGAACACCCCCTAATCCAGGACTCCCTCAATTGGCTTGCAAAATAAGCCAGAACAAACATATGATAGAGATTTCATCCGAAGTTTTCGTGGTGGGGCCCACACGGGCTCGATCGTACATCACCATCATGTACAAGGCAGTGCACATGACATACGAAGCGTCCCCGAGTCAGCATAGCCAAGGACTCTTTAAGACACAATGAGACCACTGTAAAACCAACCGTGAATAGGCGGACCACTAGACGTTGAACCCCAATTTCATATCATACATTTGTCGGAAAGATATCCTAAGATCTACTTGAATTCCCACTTATAAACTCCTGAAATTTTCCGGTTATGCAATCAGGTGTTGGGGATACAGGGGAAGCATAATATCTCACCCAAAACTAGCAAATCCTACATCCGGCTGTATTCATCCTTCAACACATAACCAAGAAACCTTTGGAAATCATTTACCTGAACCTTCGAAAAGCATTTGTTATACGAGTTATGGTGATACTCCCGAACTCCCGCCCTAGTACTGGGTGGCGTCGAGGTTATCTCACCAACAACTGCATAAAGGAGATTTTCGATGTCCGCGAACTCAGGTATTCCAAAACTGCAACGATAAAATTGTGACGACAACACCTCAGAGCTCAACTTCCCGGGACACTGCCACAACCCCTAAATGTTAGGAGGCACCAAGAACAATGTTCTCGTCACAAAACCATCAAAACGATTCCAAGATACTCGCGTGATCCTAAAAAAAATTCGTGAAATTTGAGAAGAGAAGAGTCAAAACTCTACGTCAGGATGCCTCACCAGAGCGACGAAGGGACTGAGGAGTAAAAAGAATCGTACTCTGTGATATATATAAACCTATAAGACTCAAAACATTTTTCTAGACTCAACAACGCCAGTGATTCGATCAAGCAGGGGGCTCCTAAGTTGGGGAAGGCTCTGATACCAACTTGTAACACCCACGATGCGGCTATATCTCCCACGTGTCGGAGCACGACTTAGAGGCATAACCGCATAGTAGGAATGTCGCAAGAGGGGTAATCTTTACACATCCCATGTGCTGAATAAGAAAGGGATAAAGAGTTGGCTTACAATCGCCACTTCACACAAAACATAAATGTAGCATTACATCAACCAGAATACAATTAAGGTCCGACTACGGAACCAAATAAAGAAAGACAACCCCTAATGCTAGATCCCCGATCGCCCCAACTCGGCTCCACTATTGATCAAAAGGAAACAAAAACAAAACAACGACCAAGGTCTTCATCGAGCTCCTCCTTGAGCTCGGTTGCGTCACCTGCACTGGTATCATCGGCACCTGCAACTGTTTCGAAGTAATCCGTGAATCACGGGGACTTAGCAATCTCACACCCGCAAGATCAAGACTATTTAAGCTTATGGGTAGGAAAAAGGTAGTGAGGTGGAGCTGCAACAAGCACTAGCATATATGGTGGCTAACATACGCAAATAAGAGCGAGAAGAGAAGCAAAGCACGGTCGTGAACTAGAAGTGATCAAGAAGTGATCCTGAAACTACTTACGTTCAAGCATAACACAAGAACCGTGTTCACTTCACGTACTCCGCCGGAAAGAGACCATCACCGCTACACACGCGGTTGATGCATTTTAAATTAAGTTTAGAGTCAAGTTCTCTACAACCGGATATTAACAAATTCCCATCTGCCCATAACCGCGGGCACGACTTTTGAAAGTTCAAAACCCTGCAGGGGTGTCCCAACTTAGCCCATCACAAGCTCTCACGGTCAACGAAGGATATTCCTTCTCCCAGGACGACCCGATCAGACTCGGAATCCCGGTTACAAGACATTTCGACAATGGTAAAACAAGACCAGCAAAGCCGCCCAATGTGCCGACAAATCCCGATAGGAGCTGCACATATCTCGTTCTCAGGGCACACCGGATGAACACTACATACAACTAAAACCAACCCTCAAGTTTCCCCGAGGTGGCGCTGCAAGTGGCTCTGTTTTGGACCAACACTCAGAGGAGCACTGGCCCGGGGGTTTAAAATAAAGATGACCCTTGAGTCTGCAGAACCCGAGGGAAAAAGGCTTAGGTGGAAAATGGTAAAATCAAGGTTGGGCCTTGCTGGAGGAGTTTTATTCAAAGCAAACTGTCAAGGGGTTCCCATTATAAACCAACCGCGTAAGGAACGCAAAATCAAGGAACATAACATCGGTATGACAGAAACTAGGGCGGCAAGAGTGGAACAAAACACCAGGCATAAGGCCGAGCCTTCCACCCTTTACCAAGTATATAGATGCATTAATAAAATAAGAGATATTGTGATATCCCAACATATCCATGTTCCAACATGGAACAAACTACATCTTCACCTGCAACTAACAACGCTATAAGAGGGGCTGAGCAAAGCGGTAACATAGCCAAACAATGGTTTGCTAGGACAAGGTGGGTTAGAGGCTTGTCATGGCAATATGGGAGGCATGATATAGCCAGTGGTAGGTATCACAGCATAGCAATAGAGCGAGCAACCAGCAAGCAAATATAGAAGTGATTTCGAGGGTATGGTCATCTTGCCTGAGATCCCACAAGGAAGAAGAACGAGTCCATGAAGAAGACAAACGGACAAAGTAGAACGGATCCTCACAAACGCGACGTTATCGGAACTAACCCGAAGAAGCAACACCGGAAAGAAGCAAACAACATAGTAAACAAGCATCACATAAACATGGCATGATGCACAACCAAGCATGATGCATGTCCGTTTTATTATGCATGGCATGGCAAAGTGCACAAACAAAACTACAAGTTAAGTGGAGCCCAATATGCAACGAGTTGCATATTGACGAAACACCACATGGCTTATTTAGTTCTCTCCCGTTTATGTACTCAATAATATTAAATGTTGGTTAGCATGGCAAGAGGTGAAGCATACATAAACTAACTATTTAGTCAAGTTTAAATGAGGCCGGAACAACAAGCAACAAGTCCAGAAAATCCTCATGAGCACTAGCAATTTAATGCAACAACAAATATAACCATTTAAAGGTTATTATCATGATGCGAATGACATGTGCAAGTTTATGCAGTTTTGTGAAAATGTTGATATGAACATAATATGAAGCATTTGTCACCGTGGTGGAAAGAAAAGGGGTGCCACGGCAACGATAACAAAAACGGTGCCACAGCAACGTTCCGGTTCCGGTAACTCGATTAAGATATCGATGCAAAGGAGAAGTGTGCGGAACGTGCAAAAGATGAACGTTGGGGTGCTCCCGGTTATCGGGTTCCCGCATGAGGGTGGCAAGGCAAAAGAGGGGCTGATAACCCACAAGTATAGGGGATCGCAACAGCTTTCGAGGGTAGAGTATTCAACCCAAATTTATTGATTCGACACAAGGGAAGCCAAAGAATATTCTCAAGTATTAGCAGCTGAGTTGTCAATTCAACCACACCTGGAAACTTAGTATCTGCAGCAAAGTGTTTAGTAGCAAAGTAATATGATAGTGGTGGTAGCGGCAACAAAAGTAAAGACAGCAAAAGTAATGTTTTTGGTATTTTGTAGTGATTGTAACAGTAGCAGCGGGAAAGTAAATAAGCGAGAACCAGTATATGGAAAACTCGTAGGCACCGGATAGGTGATGGATAATTATGCCGGATGTGGTTCATCATGTAACAGTCATAACATAGGGTGACACAGAACTAGCTCCAATTCATCAATGTAATGTAGGAATGTATTCCGTATATAGTCATACGTGCTTATGGAAAAGGACTTGGATGACATCTTTTGTCCTACCCTCCCATGGCAGCGGGGTCCTATTGGAAACTAAGGGATATTAAGGCCTCCTTTTAATAGAGAACCGGAACAAAGCATTAGCACATAGTGAATACATGAACTCCTCAAACTATGGTCATCACCGGGAGTGGTCCCGATTATTGTCACTTCGGGGTTGCCGGATCATAACACATAGTAGGTGACTATAGACTTGCAAGATAGGATCAAGAACTCACATATATTCATGAAAACATAATAGGTTCAGATCTGAAATCATGGCACTCGGGCCCTAATGACAAGCATTAAGCATAGCAAAGTCATAGCAACATCAATCTCAGAACATAGTGGATACTAGGGATCAAACCCTAACAAAACTAACTCGATTACATGATAAATCTCATCCAACCCATCACTGTCCAGCAAGCCTACGATGGAATTACTCACGCACTGCGGTGAGCATCATGAAATTGGTGATGGAGGATGGTTGATGATGACGACGGCGACGAATCCCCCTCTTCGGAGCCCCGAACGGACTCCAGATCAGCCCTCCCGAGAGGTTTTTGGGCTTGGCGGCGGCTCCGTATCGTAAAACGCGATGATTTCTTTTTCTCTGATTTTTTCTCTCTCCGAAAGCAAATATATAGAGTTGGAGTTGGCGTCGGAGGGCATCCAGGGGGCCCACGAGGTAGGGGGCGCCCCCCACCCTCGTGAGAAGGGTGTGGGCCCCCTGATCTTCATCTTTGGTGAGGATTTTTTTTTAGTTTTTCTAAGATGTTCTGTGGAGTTTCAGGTCATTCCGAGAATATTTGATTTCTGCACATAAAACAACACCATGGCAATTCTGCTGAAAACAGCGTCAGTCCGGGTTAGTTCCATTCAAATCATACAAGTTAGAGTCCAAAACAAGGGCAAAAGTGTTTGGAAAAGTAGATACGACGGAGACGTATCAACTCCCCCAAGCTTAAACCCTTCTTGTCCTCAAACAATTCAGTTGACAAACTGAAAGAAAGAAAGAAAAACTTTTACAAACTCTGTTTGCTCTTGTTGTTGTAACTATGTCAAGCTGACATTCAAGTTTTCAGCATAGATCATAACTAACCATATTTGCAATAATTCTCAGGTCTCATAATTACTCATATCAATAGCATAATCAACTAGCAAGTCATAATAATAAATCTCGGATGACAACACTTTCTCAAAACAATCATAATATGATATAACAAGATGGTATCCCGCTAGCCCTTTGTGAGACCGCAAAACATAAATGCAGAGCACCTTTAAAGATCAAGGACAGACTAGACATTGTAATTCATGGTAAAGGAGATCCAATCATAGTCACACCCAATAGAAATTAACGGTGATGAATGCAGATGACAGTTGTGCTCTCCAGCGAGTGCTTTTTAATAAGAGGGTGATGACTCAACATAAAAGTAAATGGATAGGCCCTTCGCAGAGGGAAGCAGGGATTTGTAGAGGTGCCAGAGCTCAGTTTTGAAATAGAGATAAATTGTATTTTGAGCGGTATACTTTCATTGTCAACGTAACAACTAAGAGATGGCGATATCTTCCATGCTAAACACATTATAGGCGGTTCCCAAACAGAATGGTAAAGTTTATACTCCCTCTCCACCAATCAAGCATCAATCCATGGCTTGCTCAAAACAACGAGCACCTCCAACATACATCAGGTCCCAGGGGGAGTTTTGTTTGCAATTAATTTTGATTTAGTTTGCATAAAGCATGGGACTGGGCATCCCGGTGACCAGCCATTTTCTTGTGAGTGAGGAGCGGAGTCCACTCCTCTTGAGAATAACCCGCCTAACACGGAAGATAAGGACAACCTTGGTTGATACATGAGCTATTCGAGCATACAAAACAGAATGTTTATTTGAAGGTTTAGAGTTTGGCACATACAAATTTACTTGGAACGGCAGGTAGATACCGCATATAGGAAGGTATGGTGGACTCATCTGGAATAACTTTGGGGTTTAAGGGATTGGATCACAAGCAGTATTCCCGCTTAGTACAAGTGAAGTCCAGCAAAAGACTGGGAAGCGACCAACTAGAGAGCGACAACGGCCATGTACATGCATTAAAATTAATAAACATTGGATGCAAGCATGAGTAGGATATAATCCACCATGAACATAAATATCGTGAAGGCTATGTTGATTTTGTTCCAACTACATGCGTGAACATGTGCCAAGTCAAGTCACTTAAATCATTCAAAGGAGGATACCACCCCATCATACCACATCGTAACTATCTAAATAGCATGTTGGCACACAAGGTAAATCATTATAACTCATAGCTAATCAAGCATGGCACAAGCAACTATGATCTCTAATTGTCATTGCAAACATGTTTATTCATAATAAGTTGAATCAAGAACGAGGGACTCATCATATTTACAAAAACAAAAGAGGTCGAGTTCATACCAGCTTTTCTCATCTTAGTCAGCCCATCATATATCATCATAATTGCCTTTCACTTGCACGACCGAACGGTGTGAATAATAATAAGAGTATACGTGCATTGGACTAAGCTGGAATCTGCGAGCATTCAATAAACAAGAGAAGACAAGGCAATATGGGCTCTTGGTTAAATCAAAAATAATGCATATAAGAGCCACTTCAACAATTTAATTATGGTCTTCTCCTACTGACCCCCAAATAAAATAAAAGAAATAAAACTATTTACACGGGAAAGCTCCCAACAGGCAAAAGAAGAACGGAAAATATTTTTGGGTTTTCTTTTTAATTATTACTACTATAGTAGAAAAATAAACTACTACTATTTTTTGGTTTTTCTTAAGGTTTAACAAACACACAAGTAGAAAGCAGGAAAAAGAAAATAAACTAGCATGGATATTACAGTGAAAGTGTATGAGCACCGACATCTAGCGATGAGTGTGTGTGAACATAAATGTAATGTCGGTGAGAAATACGTACTCCCCCAAGCTTAGGCTTTTGGCCTAAGTTGGTCTATGGCGATGGCTGGCCTGGCGGATATCCATAATAATAGTTGTTGGGGTCGTACTGTGATGAGGAATAGTTGGGATCATACTGATGTGCGGCGGTTATCTCCTGCTGAGCTACAGCGTGGAGTCGAGCTGCCTCCGCTCTCCTCTCATACTCTTCTGCCTCCTCTCTGGTAATAACATATCTTCTTTTTGTCTGTGAATCAAAGAAAGTAGGAGCAGGGAGAGTAATACGGCAAACACGTCGTTTATCAAAAATTAAACGATAAAAGAGAGGTGATTCAGGCCTCTCGACAAACTGGTGCGAAGCCATAGAGTCATAATCTAAATATGTAGGAGGCAACTCCGTATCACCCTCACGAATGTCTATCTCAAGAAAATGAGCTAAGCGGGTTGCATAAATTCCTCCAAAGAAATCTCCATTATGTCTATTATGAGGCAACCTACGAGCTACAATGGCTCCCATATGATAAGTTTGGTCTCCTAACACAGCACTCCTAAGAATGCTAAGATCAGGGACACACATGTGACATGCTTCATCCTTAGCATTTATGCGTCTACCGATGAAAAGAGCAAAATAATGTATAGCAGGAAAGTGAATGCTCCCTATGGTAGCCTGCGTTATATCTCTATATTCCCCCACAGTTATACTAGCAAGAAAGTTTCTAAATTCAGATTTAGGGGGATCCCTAACACTACCCCGTGATGGAATTTTGCAAGCAGAAGTGAAATCCTCTAAGTCCATGGTATAAGATTTGTCATAGAGATCAAACACGACTGAAGGGGAATTACGTGAAGATGAATACTCAAACCTCCTCACAAAGGAACTTGTGAGATCATGATACTGGGGGCATTTGTTAGCCTCAAAATCCTCAAGACCGGCATTGCGCAAATATGCTTTGAATTCTTCTTTAATTCCCGTACGGTCCATAAAATTTTCCGACGGCCATTCGCAAGGTCGTACTGGAGCGTCTCTGGTGGATCCTCGTCAGCATCGCGCATAGCAATCTTGGGTCCTTACTTCTTAGAGGAACCACCTTGGAACATCTTCCTAAGCATATTGTTTTTCTCTGAAAGATTCTGAAATTTTTAGTAACTTCAAACAAAAGTGAACCAACTTCAATAAAACTGATAGCAACTACTCCTACAAGTGCCTAGAGCCTATATCAAGCATTAGAACTACTTGGGACCATATAAATTTGGCATGCAAGCTCAAGAACATGGTCACCTATGCAGCACAAATTTGCAAAGAATAAAGCACTAGAACAAAAACTAATTGGACCAATGGAGGGGTCACATACCAAGGGACAATCTCCCCAAGCAGTTTTGCGAGAGGTGCTTTGAGCAAGGAGATCGAAAATCATAGCAAAAGTGGCTGGAACTCGTGCTTGACTTGGTTTTTCGAGTTTGTGTGAGACAGAGGAAGAAGATGGGTGCTGGGATAAGTGGAGGAGGGCCACCGTGGGCCCACGAGGCAGGGGGCGCGCCCTAGGGGGGGCGCGCCCACCACCCTCGTGGCCAGGTGGCAGCTCCTCCCGCGGTAATTTTTGCACAGTAAACCCTAAAATATTCCCGAAAAAATCATATTAAATTGGCATGTCATTCTGAGGACTTTTATTTTCGGGATATTTTTATATTGCACGGATAAGTCAGGAAACAGACAGAAAAATACTATTTTTACTTTGTTTAATATAAATAATATAAAGTAAAAGTGGGGTACAGAGGGTTGTGCTTCTAGTTGCATCCATCTCATGCTCATCAAAAAGAATCCACTAACAAGGTTGATCAAGTCTTGTTAACAAACTCATTCCGATAATCATGAAACCGGAGAAATTTCGAATAACACTAAGTTACCTCAACGGGGATATGCACATCCGCAATAATAAGAATATCATATTTCTTCTTGACAGTAGGAAGAGGAAATTCAAAACCTCCAAATATAATCGATGGAATTTTTCCAATAGAGTTGATACTATGAACTTGAGGTTGTTTCCTCGGAAAGTGTACCGTATGCTCATTACCATTAACATGAAAAGTGACATTGCCTTTGTTGCAATCAATAACAGCCCCTGCAGTATTAAGAAAAGGTCTTCCAAGAATAATAGACATACTATCATCCTCGGGAATATCAAGAATAACAAAGTCCGTTAAAATAGTAACGTTTGCAACCACAACAGGCACATCCTCACAAATACCGACAGGTATAGCAGTTGATTTATCAGCCATTTGCAAAGATATTTCGGTAGGTGTCAGCTTATTCAAGTCAAGTCTACGATATAAAGAGAGAGGCATAACACTAACACCGGCTCCAAGATCACTAAAGCAGTTTTAATATAATTTCTTTTAATGGAGCAAGGTATAGTAGGTACTCCGGGGTCTCCAAGTTTCTTTGGTATTCCACCCTTAAAAGTATAATTAGCAAGCATGGTGGAAATTTCAGCTTCCGGTATCTTTCTTTTATTAGTAATGATATCCTTCATATATTTAGCATAAGGATTTGTTTTGAGCACATCAGTTAATCTCATACGCAAAAAGATAGGCCTAATCATTTCAGCAAAGCGCTCAAAATCCTTGTCATCCTTTTTCTTGGATGGTTTCGGAGGAAAAGTCATGGGTTTCTGAACCCAAGGTTCCCTTTCTTTACCATGTTTCCTAGCAACAAAGTCTCTTTTATCATAACGTTGATTCTTTGATTGTGGGTTATCAAGATCAATAGCAGGTTCAACTTCTACATCATTGTCATTACTAGGTTGAGTATCATCATGATCATCATCATTAATATTTTCATTAGGTTCATGTTCATTACCAGATTGTGTTTCAGCATCATACATAGAAATATCATTTGGATTATCAGGTGGTTTAGCAATAGGTTCACTAGAAGTTTGCACAATTCTATCATTTTTCTTCTTCTTCTTTTTAGAAGAACTAGGAACATCAATATTATTTTTTTGAGAATCTTGCTCGATTCTCTTAGGGTGGCCTTCAAGATACAAAGATTCCTGAGTCATTCTACCAGTTCTAGTAGCCACTGTAACAGCACAATCATTTTTCTTACTATTCATTTCATCAAGCACTTCTTTTTGAGCCTTAAGTACTTGTTCTACTTGAGTGGTAACCATAGAAGCATGTTTGCTAACAAGTTTAAGTTCACCTTTAATATTAGCCATATAATCACCCAAGCATCTAATCATATAAGCATTTTCTTTTAATTGTCTACCAAAATAAGCATTGAAGTCGTCTTGCTTAAACATAAAGTTATCAAACTCATCCAAGCACTGACTAGCAATTTTAGTAGGAGGGACTTCGGCTTTATCATATCTATAGAGAGAATTTACCTTTACTACCCGTGTCAGGATATCAGGATCAGGAGGTTCTTCAATAAATAAAGAATTAAGATCATATGTTTCTTCAACAGGCGGTATATTAAGACCATGTATTTCTTCAATAGGAGGTAAATTCTTAATGTCTTCAGCTTTAATACCTTTTTCTTTCATAGATTTCTTTGCCTCTTGCATATCTTCGGGAATGAGAACTAGAACACCTCTCTTCTTCGGAGTTGGTTTAGGAATAGGCTCAGTAATTGGAGCAGGAGTTGGCTCAGGAGCTGGCTCAGGAGGTGCCCAATTATTTTTATTTGTCAACATATTATTCAATAGAATTTCAGCTTCATCCGGTGTTCTTTCCCTGAAAAGAGAACCAGCACAACTATCCAGGTAATCTCTGGAAGCATCGGTTAGTCCATTATAAAAGATATCAAGTATTTCATGTTTCTTAAGAGGATGATCAGGAAAAGCATTAAGTAACTTGAGAAGCCTCCCCCAAGCTTGTGGGAGACTCTCTTCTTTAATTTGCACGAAGTTGTATATTTCCCTCAAAGCAGCTTGTTTCTTATGAGCAGGGAAATATTTAGCAGAGAAGTAATAAATCATATCCTGGGGACTACGCACACAACCAGGATCAAGAGAATTAAACCATATCTTAGCATCACCATTTAATGAGAACGGAAATATTTTGAGTATATAGAAGTAACGCGATCTCTCATCATTAGTGAACAGGGCAGCTATATCATTTAACTTAGTAAGATGTGCCACAACAGTTTCAGATTCATAGCCATAAAACGGATCAGATTCAACCAAAGTAATTATATCAGGATCAACAGAGAATTCATAATCCTTATCAGGAACACATATAGGTGAAGTAGCAAAAGCAGGGTCGGGTTTCATTTTATCTCTAAGTGATTCTTTGTTTCATCTAACTGATAACCTCTTAAGCTCATATCTATCCCTGCAAGCTAAAATAGCGGCAGAAGATTCCATATCAAAAAGATAACCCTTAAGAATAACAGGCATATTTTCATCATCACTATCATCATCGTATTTAGATTCAATAATTTCTTTTTCTCTAGCCCTAGCAATTTGTTCATCAAGAAATTCACCAAGGGGCACAGTAGTATCAGGCATAGAAGCAGTTTCATCATAAGTATCATGCATAGCAGAAGTGGCATCATCAATAACATGCGACATATCAGAACGAATAGCAGAAGCAGGTGTAGGTGTCGCAAACTTACTCATAACAGAAGGTGAATCAAGTGCAGAGCTAGATGGCAGTTCCTTACCTCCCCTCGTAGTTGAGGGATAGATCTTGGTTTTTGGATCTCTCAAGTTCTTCATAGTGTCCAGCAGATATAAATCCCAAGTGACTCAAAGAATAGATCTATGCTCCCCTGCAACGGCGCCAGAAATTGGTCTTGATAACCCACAAGTATAGGGAATCGCAACAGCTTTCGAGGGTGGAGTATTCAACCCAAATTTATTGATTCGACACAAGGGGAGCCAAAGAATATTCTCAAGTATTAGCAGCTGAGTTGTCAATTCAACCACACCTGGAAACTTAGTATCTGCAGCAAAGTGTTTAGTAGCAAAGTAATATGATAGTGGTGGTAGTGGCAACAAAAGTAAAGACAGCAAAAGTAATGTTTTTGGTATTTTGTAGTGATTGTAACAGTAGCAGTGGAAAAGTAAATAAGCGAGAACCAGTATATGGAAAACTCGTAGGCACCGGATCAGTGATGGATAATTATGCCGGATGCGGTTCATCATGTAACAATCATAACATAGGGTGACATAGAACTAGCTCCAATTCATCAACGTAATGTAGGCATGTATTCCGTATATAGTCATACATGCTTATGGAAAAGAACTTGCATGACATCTTTTGTCCTACCCTCCCGTGGCAGCGGGGTCCTATTGGAAACTAAGGGATATTAAGGCCTCCTTTTAATAGAGAACCGGAACAAAGCATTAGCACATAGTGAATACATGAACTCCTCAAACTATGGTCATCATCGGGAGTGGTCCCGATTATTGTCACTTCGGGGTTGCCGGATCATAACACATAGTAGGTGACTATAGACTTGCAAGATAGGATCAAGAACTCACATATATTCATGAAGACATAATAGGTTCAGATCTGAAATCATGGCACTCGGACCCTAGTGACAAGCATTAAGCATAGCAAAGTCATAGCAATATCAATCTCAGAACATAGTGGATACTAGGGATCAAACCCTAACAAAACTAACTCGATTACATGATAAATCTCATCCAACCCATCACCATCCAGCAAGCCTACGATGGAATTACTCACACACTGCGGTGAGCATCATAAAATTGGTGATGAAGGATGGTTGATGATGATGACGGCGACGAATCCCCCTCTCCGGAACCCCGAACGGACTCCAGATCAGCCCTTCCGAGAGGTTTTAGGGCTTGGCGGCGGCTCCGTATCGTAAAACGTGATGATTTCTTTTTCTCTTATTTTTTTCTCTCTGAAAGCAAATATATAGAGTTGGAGTTGGCGTCGGAGGGCATCCAGGGGGCCCACGAGATAGGGGGCGTGCCCTAGGGGGGCGCGCCCCCCACCCTCGTGAGAAGGGTGTGGGCCCCCTGGTCTTCATCTTTGGTGAGGATTTTTTATTATTTTTTCTAAGATGTTCCTGGAGTTTCAGGTCATTCCAAGAATATTTGTTTTTTGCACATAAAACAACACCATGGCAATTCTGCTGAAAACAGCGTCAGTCCGGGTTAGTTCCATTCAAATCATACAAGTTAGAGTCCAAAACAAGGGCAAAAGTGTTTGGAAAAGTAGATACGATGGAGGCGTATCAAGGGCTTCGTGCAACGATCAACTCAGACACAGAGCAAACACGGGCATCTCATACACCACACATGCATTCGTTCACGGGCGTCGTCTCGACGTTATACCTTTGAAGCGTGTGGTTTTTCGGCGGTTGGAGTTCGTAGTGGAAGTAGCGGTACTCGCGGATCGTAGTGGAAGTAGAGGTTCACGAGTCGAAGAGGAAATAGTCGTTCATGTTCAAGGAGCGGTAGTGGTACACGGTCGTCATCGGACTTGGCGTCACATCACGTAGTCGTACACATTCCGTAGATGTTCATGTCATTGGTGTCGTGGTACTTGGGGTCTTCTGACTTGTCGGTCCCGTTCTTGCGACGGTAGTCGTTCACGTCCGTTCGGAGAGGCACTTGATGACTCCAACATCTTCGGGGCAACGATAGTGGTACACACGAGGGTAGTCAAACTTGACGGATCCGAGGGCTACTTGGCAACGGTAGAGGTACACGCGGAGCAGTTGTACACGGTCAGAGGGGAACTTGGCGTGTCATCGTGTAGTCGTACATCGAGGTCCTCATGCACTTTAACGACTCTGGAAGAGGAACTTGGCACCCACGGTCTTCATGTCAACAGTGACAGGCTGCGAAGAGCACGCACAACAGGGCACGACAGAAGTTGTGCACGGCGGCAACGGGTCATCCAAAGGAGGAAGAGGCCATGGCGCCAAGGGTGAGCGGCGGCGGAGCTTGCAGGTCGGAGCAGGGGCGGCAAAGCAGAGCAGCTTGTACGGTGAGGGACTTGAGGTCACGAGGGTCTGGGTGGCGCGGTCGCCGGTGGTGACAGCGGAGGCACTGGCCTACTCCAGCGAGCGGCGGTGAAGGTTGGGGATGCGCAGCAGCCATGGACAGGCGGCCTTGGCGAAGGGCGCAGGGAGGAGAGGAGGCTCCAGCTCAGGGAGGTGCAGCGAGGAGAACCGCGTGGTGACGAGGTGGCAGCCGGCAGCGGCGGAACATGGCAGCAGGACAGCGGCGCTCCTCGAGGAAGGGTCTGGCTGCGAGGAACTCCGGTGAAGCAGGGGAACGAGGCGGGTGCGCCGTTGCGGGCGACGAACTTAACGGCAAGGACGACGCGGGGACGATCTGGGCGGCGGCTTGCGAGGGAACTTGGCGCTTGCCTCGGTAAGGATGCAGGGCTTGAGAGAAGGGGAGGCGACGAGCGTGGGGATGTCAGGGGCGCGGGGCTCCGCGGGTTCTAGGCGGAGGAAGGAGAAGAGGTGCGCCGGGAGGGGAGGCTTGGTTGTCGCCGGTGGCGCTGGGGAAATGGGCACGGGGGCTCCTCTTCTGAGTCGAGGTGGAAGAGAAGAGGAGTGGGGATCGAGAGGAGGCGGCGCTGGGGATCGAGAGGGAGTGGGGTTCGGTCGGGTTAGGGTTTAGACGGGATTAGGTGGGCCTTAGAGGACATGGGCCTTGGCAGGGATGGCCTAGGGAGGCCGGCCTGGGCTGGGTTCTCTTCTCCCTCTCTTATTTCCTTTAACAAAAACGCATTAGAGAGAAGAAAAGGAAGAGGGGTTTAGGGAAAGAATTTGTGCGTGGGGGCTATTTTCCCGGACTCACAAAAAATTTGTATGATCCCAGAAAAAATGAATTGGCAAGATTGCAAGAATTGAATTCATATTCATTTGAATTTAATTCAAATGGATTTGAATAGGAATGGGGTGTTTGAGAAGTCCAAAATGTTGGGAATTTTGGTGGAGATTGGAAAAGTGATGAAAGAATTTATGGACAACGTTTGAGGTCAAGATGTGAAATAACAAAGGTCTGGGGAATTACTTGCAAGTGTGTTTTGGTGATTCCAAATTAATGGAATATTTATAATATAGCTCCCTAAATATTAGGAGGATATGTTATAAAGAGAAGTCACTCTTCCTTCGATTTAAATGGATCGAAGATCCACACAAATTATTTAGTTGAGATGCAAAAGATTTATGACATGATGGCATGATGCAATGCGAATGATGCAGCACGCAAGCGAAAGACATGGCAAAGACAGCAAAAAACTCGAAGACAGCTGGCGCAATGGTCTCGGGGCGTCACACAAACGCTTCAAGTTGATATCAATTTTCACAAGGTTTTCATACTTAGAAGAGCGAGATGATGGTCCTCATTTTGAAGCGATCTTTTGTAGAATTATATTGTTTGCATACTATTATGATGTAGTTCTCTGGACCATTACAAATAAATAATTTGTGGCATGTGTTTTTTAAACTTCCTTTTCAATACATTATATTCACCCCCCTTGTCGCATATTCACCACAAGGGCCCCATTTTTATTTTGGTAGCATGTGTTTTTTTCACCTTCATTGTGGTTTTAGTTCAAAGACCATCAATCTATGCTATGTACTAAATTGCTTTCGAAATACAATATATTCGGAATTTTTATTTGTCTACAAATGCCTCATTTTTTTCTTCTCACTCCAGGCCCCGAATGTGTATGGACCGGCCCTGGGCGCTGGGGACTACGCGGTTCAAGAATGCCGCCGTGGGCCGTGGCATCGACCGGGCGGACACGCCAACCGCAGGATCTTGCCGCATTGACGGGATGCGAGACGCGCCGTGTTGACCTTATCTCGTCGACGGCCCTGGCACTCGCCTTCGTCAGCGGCGCTCGTCTATGTTGGCGTCGAGCTAGCTCAGGGATGCCGATGGCGCGCTAGACGCCCGTGGAGTGGTAGGTGCGGCGCAGGCCCAAGGCGGCGGCCACCTCGTCGACGAGGACGTGCCAAGGCATGCATGTTCTCGATGCGGCACGCGACGTACACAACACGGTGAGCGCTGCACGTCCGCATGAAGGAAGCCACACTCGCAGTGCTCCCGGAAACGCCTCGTACGAGTTTGATCCTCTGCCACCTAGGTAAGCATTTTCTGAGCCAAACGAACTTTCAAGTGAAAACGGTCGGGATTGACTCGGATCACAAAGGATAAGCTGCCGGTTCCCGGGATTTTAAAGCCAGGGTTCAATTTAGACTTGGATTACAAATTTAAGGGAGGTTTAGTTTAGACTTTTCTCTCTATATTTTGTTTGCTTGCTTATTGGTCTGCGATATTTACCATCTACTCCCTCCGTATACAAAACGTAACTTGCCAAAACGTCTTATATTATGAAATGAAGGAGTAACTTGTAATGAATGTGTAAAATATTTACCATGGACGTTGTGATACACTCAGACTCTAGTGTATGAGAACAATCTTATAATTACTATTCCCTCCGTTCCTAAATATAAGTCTTTGTAGAGATTTCACTAGATGAACTACATACGGAACAAAATAAATGAATCTACACTTAAAATACATCTATATACATTCGTATGTGGTTCATAGTAAAATCTCTACAAAGACTTATATTTAGAAACGAAGGAAGTAGATGACTCAAAAGTGTGTGATGGCTCAGAACATATATATCCTGGGGGCTTTATATAACTCGTCTTTGATCCAGCTCCAAACGAAAGCATGCATGCAGCCACAAAATCTGACACACTGTCATAGGGAATTATGAAGTACTGCTAATTAACACACGAACTTACTACCTCTGTCATGATTTATTGATTCTCATTATATTCTGTGCTAAATTTTGACCATAAATTTAACTAAGAAAATGTTTATGCATGCCATGAAAAATTATATCATTGAAAACTATGTTCAAATACGAATTCAACAATATAATTTTTGTTGAGATGCATTAACATTTTGTTAGTTAAGTCAGATCTGTTCGGAGGGCACCCTCGCGTCGCCCCCGCTCGGACGACTCGGGCGGGATCGCAACCCTAGCCGCCGGGGGCTCCTCATCCTTCCATCCCTCCCTCTGCCGCCGTTGAAGGATGTCGCCGGCCTATAGGGTGACGGCAGTGGCGGGGGCCTTCCCTTTCTCCTACGCCATGGGAGCGGTGCGAAGCCCCGCGGCGTCTGGTGGCACGGCCGATCTGGCCTTGAAGGCGTGGCGGGCTTGCCTTGACCGGCGGCGGCGCGGCGGCCACCTCGGCCTAGGGCGGCGATGGTGGAGGGTGCGGCGGCCAGCCCTGCTTCAGGCAGCGGCCTTGGCTGCGTTCGACGGCGGCGGTCGGGTCTGCGGCGATGAACCATCTGACCTCGGATCGGCAGTGGCGGCATGGAGGGCCTGGTGGTTGGGTCGACGCCATGCGTGGTTTGCCCAGATCTGGCCGGTGCGGCATGCTCGATGTGCGGCGCCTCAAATCGGCGGCGCCCCGTGCACACGATGCTTGATGGAGGTTCTTCGAGCGGATCCGAGTGAAAACCTAGTTCTTGGCTTGATGCCAAGACCGGCGTTGGTGGCACTCTTTTGTGTCATTACCTTCTTGAAGGCATCGCGGTGGAGAAGCTCCAGACCTCTATCCGCTACCTCCGGGGAAAACCCTAGATCAATAGATCGGATGACATCGGCGCGTTGGTGTCGTTTCCTCCTTGGGGGCGTCATTCTTGGAGGCGTACACGGGATTGAGGGACTAGTGGGCGGCTTTTTTGGTGGAGCGGTGCTTCATCCTACACATTGATGATGGCCGATCTCGGCGGCGTGGCGCAGTGGGGACTCGACGCCCAATGCACGATGATGGACTCGCGTAGGAGGAGGTAGTTGTCTGGCGTCATGGCGGTGTCGATGGCAGAGTGGCATGACAAGGTAGAAGTCTCAATATCTACTCTGAAGACGGATCTGTGGAAGATGGCGGCGACGACACATGTGAGTGTGTCAGACCAGTTTATGCCCCAGACCCGGTATGTGGCTTGGATGGGGCTTCTGACTTTTGATGATAGGCTTAGGTGAGTGGTCTGGGTATTTGGCCCAGCTAGCATCCGCGGTTTATTTTTGCTGGGGTTTTTTCGTCTCTCCTCCCACCACCCCCTCCCACCCTGATCCATCGGTTTATTTTTCTCTTCACTCTTTATTACAACCAGAACTTTCCTAATGTATAACAAATCACGAATCTAACTTTCTTAAATTATACAAATCAATCGATTCCTTTTATTGGTTCAATTTGTCTTAGAAAACAAATAATACATTTTAATCTAACTTTCCTAACTTATCTAAATCAATCGATTTCTCTTATTAGTGAAATTTGTTTTAGGAAACAAATAACAGACACGTCACAACTTTCCTCCCAATAAATAGTTACTTGACATTTGCAAACTTTTCTAATCAGACACGTCACAAACGGGTAGGTACTGATATCACGTTACCAAACAATAAAACCCCATTTGCATAGAAATCAGTTCAAAAATCCCAACTTTCCTAAATTTTTACCTTTCCTTGAAAACAACCAATATTTCATATGTTTTCCACCTATTGAAGGAAATCACCCCTCCATCGATATTAGCATTTTTTTGGAATGAGATCTCCGGGTTATGATTTTTTTTTGTGATTCTTTCCAATTGTGACCTCTCCTTCCACTCCGGCTCCTTCTCGCATAAACACCTCCACCACAGCCAGGTGACACCACCCCAGACCTCTTGCCTCTCCACACCTTCTCCGCCACCTCCTTCTCATACTCCATTAACAATTCCTCCGCCACATTTGTCCACAGCGGTGTCGAGGGCATGGCGAAGCAACGTACCAGCGGTAGAGCAGCGCATAGCAGCAGGAAGCAGCACGCAGCAGGCGGGGCGAGCGGCCGACGATGGAGGGCAGAGATGCGGCCGGCATGGCTGAGGGGGCGGCCGGCAGAAGATGGCCACGACTGGAGGCGGCGGGAGGCAGGGGCGCGACAGTGGGGCAAGCGAAGGGATAGGCAGCAGCAGACGGGGCGAGCGCAGCCAGCGAGAGTGTGGCGCGCGGCCAGGGTGTGTGTCACGCGGGGCACAGTGGTGCGGTGGCAGCGGCGAGCGCGACGGCAGCGGAGGGCGCGACCGACGCGGTGTAGCACGGGCGTGGGCATGGAGAGGGAGTGGCCCCGCGGGCGCGGAAGAAGAGCGACAGGCTCGGGCATGGGCATGCATAGGAGCGGGCATGTGCCACGGGGTCAATCCGAGGAGCTCGGTGGCTACCCCTGCAATGGCCATGGCGGACAGCGGTTCTCGGCTGAGGGAGTCCTGGATTAGGGGGTCTCCGGACAGCCGGACTATATCCTTTGGCCAGACTGTTGGACTATGAAGATACAAGATTGAAGACTTCATCCCGTGTTCGGATGGGACTGTCCTTAGCGTGGAAGGCAAGCTAGGCAATACGGATATGTAGATCTCCTCCCTTGTAACCGACTCTGTGTAACCCTAGCGCCCTCCGGTGTCTATATAAACCGGAGGGTTTAGTCTGTAGGACAAGATACAATCATACCATAGGCTAGCTTCTAGGGTTTAGCCTCTATGATCTCATGGTAGATCAACTCTTGTAATACTCATATCATCAAGAACAATCAAGCAGGACGTAGGGTATTACCTCCATCAAAAGGGCCCGAACCTGGGTAAACATCGTGTCCCCTGCCTCCTGTTACCATCTGCCTTAGACGCACAGTTCGGGACCCCCTACCCGAGATCCGCCGGTTTTGACACCGACATTGGTGCTTTCATTGAGAGTTACATTGTGCCATCACCGTAAGGCTTGATGGCTCCTTCGATCATTGGTAACGATGTGGTCCGGGGTGAGGTTTTCCTCCCCGAACAGATCTTCGTATTCGGCGGCTTCGCACTGTGGGCCAATTCGCTTGGCCATCTGGAGCAGATCGAGAGCTACGCCCCTGGCCATCAGGTCAGGTTCGGAAACTTAAACTACACTGCCGACATCCGCGGAGACTTGATCTTCGACGGATTTCAGCCCATGTCAGGTGCGCCGCACAGTCACGACGAGCATCACGTAACTCTGTCGTCAGACAATATTCGGGAGATTGCATCTAAAACTACTCCGGCCGTCAATCCGGAGCAAATTGCGCCATCCGAGAGCGGAGGGATAGACCCCGCCATGCAGGCCACACTCTCAGTGGCGATAGAGCTGGATACTGACCTCACCCCTTACGAGAGCCGTGTCGTCGAACCACTTGATTCACCTCTAGCCACGGACTCCGAGCCGCTTACATCCGTGCCCGTCGAATCCGACTGGGCGCCGATCATGGAGTTCACCTCCGCGGATATCTTTCAGCACTCACTTTTCGGCGATGTGCTAAATTCCTTAAGGTCTCTCTCCTTGTTAGGAGAACCTTGGCCGAACTATGTCCGGCTAGAATGGGATGCGGACGACGAAGAAATTCGCTGCCCACCCACCAGCCACTTAGTAGCCACTGTCGACGACTTAACCGACATGCTCAACTTCGACTCCAAAGACATCAACAGCATGGATGAGGATGCAGGAGACGAATAGGAACCAGCGCCCACAGGGCACCGGACAACCACTTCATCACATGACATATTCATGGTGGATACACCCAAAGAAGGCAATGGCGAAGAGACAACGGAGGATGGCCCCTCCAAGAAGCAACCCAAGCGTCGACGTCAGCGGCGCCGCTCTAAGTCCCGCCATAGCAGAAACAGCGATAACAGCGCAAGAGAAAATAACACTCCAGTCGACTCAAGAGGAAACGACGACCACATTGCCCCGGCGGCAGAGCACGATGAAGCTGCAAGCGGCGAACATAGTACGGATCTGGCGTCCGAACACAGCGACACCGAGGATAAACCTCATCAAACCCCCTCTGGGGAGGAAAACAGTCCGGACAAATATGCACACATCATCCCAAAAACGCACTTGGAGCAAGAGAACCTCCGCAGAAGGCTTATTGCCACAGCGAAGAGTCTGAAGAAGCAGAAGCAAAGGCTTAAGGCCACACAAAATACACTCAACAGCAGGTGGAACAAAGTGCTCGACAATGAAGCAAAGTATGGTGGAAGTTACCACACAAAGAGCTATCCAAAGCGCAAGCTATTGCCTGAATTCGACGACGAGGCCTTAGAGCCCACACAACCAAAAAACGAAACGGCCAACCGGTCGGATCAACCACCCTGTGACCGCGATACAGCGGCTAACAAGGTCGCAAATAAGTCAACACACGATCTACGTGAGGACTTGCGCCAAAAATCCGGTACGACCAGATCCATCTATGAATCTAGGGAGCGCGCTCCGGCACAAAATCAAAACCGAATACTACAACCGTCTGAATGCCATGGTACATCCAAGTACAGGGGTGCCGCACACCCCCTATGTTTCACCGATGAGGTGCTGGACCACGAATTCCCAGAAGGATTCAAACCAGTTAACATAGAGGCGTACGACGGGACCACAGACCCTGGGGTCTGGATTGAGGACTTTATCCTCCATATCCATATGGCTCGTGGAGATGATCTCCATGTCATCAAATACTTGCCCCTCAAGCTTAAAGGACCAGCTCGACACTGGCTGAAAAGCCTCCCCGAAAACTCAATTGGAAGTTGGGAGGAGCTCGAGGACGTTTTTGGGGCTAATTTTCAAGGGACCTGCGTCCGACCTCCGGATGCAGACGATTTAAGTCATATAATTCAACAATCTGGAGAGTCCGCCCGAAAGCTTTGGAACAGGTTTCTCACCAAAAAGAATCAAATCGTCGACTGTCCGGAAGCTGAAGCCTTAGCAGCTTTCAAACACAGCGTCCAAGATGAATGGCTCGCCAGACACCTCAGCCAAGAAAAACCGAGAACAATGGCAGCTCTCACAAGTCTCATGACCCGCTTTTGCGCGGGCGAAGACAACTGGTTAGCCCGCAGTAGCACCAGCGACCCAAGCACATCCGAAGTCAGGAATGGCAATGGAAAACCATGACGCAATAAAAGCAAGCGTCGAAATAAAGAAGATAGCCCAGATAATACGGCGGTAAACGCCGGATTCAGGGGCTCTCGACCAGGTCAGCGGAAAAAGCCTTTCAAAGGCAGCAGAGATGGACCGTCTGGTCTAAACAAGATTCTTGACAAACTATGTCAGATTCATGGCACTCCCGATAAACCTACAAATCACACCCACAGAGAATGTTGGGTCTTCAAGCAGGCCGGTAAGCTAAACGCCGAACACAAGGGGGGATACACCAAGCGAAGACGAGGACGAGCCTCGCCAGCAAAGCACTGGAGGACAGAAAAAATTCCCGCCAGAGGTTAAAACATTCAACATGATCCATGTGACGAAGAGGAAAAGCAAACATGCACTCTGAGACACACGCGCCATAGAGCCCGTCACCCCTAGGTTCAACCCCTGGTTGGCATGCCCGACCACTTTTGATCGCGGGGATCACGCGACAAGCATCCGACATGAAGGATTGGCTGCCTTGGTGTTAGACCCAATAATAAATGGATACCATCTCACACGAGTCCTCATGGACGGCGGTGGTGGTCTAAATCTGATATATCAGGACACAGTCTGCAAAATAGGGATAGACCCGACAAAAATAAGCCACCGTACTACTGCCTTCAAGGGAGTAATACCAGGCCTAGAGGCCCGCTGCACGGGCTCTCTATTACTAGAGGTTGTATCCGGTTCTTCCGACAACTTCTGAAGCGAAAGGTTAACTTTCTACATCGCTCCATTCTGAAGTGGCTATCAGGCACTACTCGGAAGAGCGGCTTTCGCTTGTTTTAATGCAATACCGCATTACGCTTCTCTCAAGCTTAAGATGCCCGGTCCATGTGGCACCATCATAGTTAGCGGAAACACTGAGCGTTCTCTATGCACGGAAAAAATGTGCGGCGGCTTTAGCCGCCGAGCACTAGACGGCCTCACCAACCAGAAAAAATGACAGGTCGTCAAGACCACGGACACGGTTAGACAAGTCCGGTGCATCACTACATATACATGAGATTGGTTTGATGATCAAACCCTCCTAGACGGTACCAGGGGCTTCCCGCGTGTAATCAGGGCTAGTCTGGCTCAACTTAACTTATCTTGAATTTTAATAGTTTATTGATAATAACCAATTTTCTGGCACGGCAACTTTCACCTAAGTTCTTCTCTTTTATAGATGACAATCGTGCTACACCCGTCCAGGACACGGCACAACGGAGACACAGGCGCAGACGTGCAGCAGGGACCCGCTCAAAGGTTTCTTTTTAGATTAAGACCCAACGTAAACCTTTTTTACTGTCTCTTGTTATTCACATCCTCCGGATACTCAATACAACCGAGAAGGATGCCGACGTATTGGCATGTGGCCACGTCAGGATATTGCACGTACCTGGACACCCGGGGTTTATTATTAAGGGCATTGTTCAGCCCGGCATATGTTATAAAGGCCGAATACCTTAGGGAGTGTTCGGCGTCGCGAGTTTGGCCTTATATGCATCAGCTCCGAATCATGTCTTTGGTCAAATGTTGGGATTGCCCGGCTCCCATGTTTTGGTACCTTACGTTCCGCTATACCGGCTAAGGTAGCACTGGGAGAACTACTTCGATTGTGCCCTGGTTCATCCGGATGAGCACCTCATTAGAGAAAGCCGAAAACTGACTGTCATGATATACCGCGAGACTGGTCAACCACTCGATGACTCAGCGGAATCTTCGGGATTCCCCCGCATTAACGAAGGGCCGTTTCCCGGTCATGTACGTACGCGCCCTGTAGGATCGAAAGTATGTCTAGAGGGGGGTGATTAGACTACTTGACCAAATAAAAATCTAGCATTTTCCCAATTTTAGTTCTTGGCAGATTTTAGCTATCTTAGCACAAGTCAAGCAATCTCCACACAATTCAAGCAAGCATGCAAAAGAGTATATGAGCAGCAGAAAGTAAAGCATGCAACTTGCAAGAATGTAAAGGGAAGGGTTTGGAGGATTCAAACATAATTGGAGAGACGGATGTTTTTGTCGTGGTTCCGATAGGTGGTGCTATCGTACATCCACGTTGATGGAGACTTCAACCCACGGAGGGTAACGGTTGCGCGAGTCCACGGAGGGCTCCACCCACGAAGGGTCCATGAAGAAGCAACCTTGTCTATTCCATCACGGCCGTCGCCCACGAAGGACTTGCCTCACTAGCGGTAGATCTTCACGAAGTAGGCGATCTCCTTGCCCTTACAAACTCCTTGGTTCAACTCCACAATCTTGTCGGAGGCTCCCAAGTGACACCTAGCCAATCTAGGAGACACCACTCTCCAAGAAGTAACAAATGGTGTGTTGATGATGAACTCCTTGCTCTTGTGCTTCAAATGATAGTCTCCCCAACACTCAACTCTCTCTCACAGGATTTGGATTTGGTGGAAAGAAGATTTGAGTCGAAAGCAACTTGGGAAGGCTAGAGATCAAGATTCATATGGTTGGAATGGAATATCTTGACCTCAACACAAGTGTAGGTGGTTCTCTCTCAGAAAATGTGTATTGGAAGTGTAGGTATGTTCTGATGGCTCTCTCCACGAATGAAGAGTGGGTGGAGGGGTATATATAGCCTCCACACAAAATCTAACCGTTACACACAATTTGCCAAACTCGGTGGGACCGAATGGTTAAACTCGGTCGGACCAATTCAGCAAACCTAGTGACCGTTAGGATTTTCGGTGGGACTGAGATGCAACTCGGTAGGACTGATATGGTTAGGGTTAGGGCATAACGTAATCTCGGTGTGACCGATTACACAAACTCGGTAGGACGATTTTGGTAATAAGCTAACCAGAGAGTTGGTCAGGTAAACTCGGTGGGACCGATTCGCTCATCTCGGTGAGACCGAAGTGTTACAAAAGGGAAACAGAGAGTTTACATTGCAATCTCGGTGGGACCGATCACTCATCTCGGTAAGACCAAAACATTACGAAGGGAAACAGAGAGATTACAATCCCATCTCGGTGAAACCGAGATCCCTATCGGTGAGACCGATTTACCTAGGGTTTGTGGCAGTGGCTATGACATTTGAAACTCGGTGGCGCCGGATAGAAAGAATCGGTGGGGCCGAGTTTGACTTTTGGTTTAGGTCATATGTGGATGTGGGAAGGTAGTTGAGGATTTTGGAGCATATCACTAAGCATTTTGAGCAAGCAAGCCATTAAGCAACACCTCATCCCTCCTTGATAGTATTGGCTTTTCCTATAGACTCAATGTGATCTTGGATCACTAAAATATAAAATGTAGAGTCTTGAGCTTCAAGCTTGAGCCAAACTTTTTGTCCTTAGAATTTTGAGGGATCCACTTTCCTCATCCATGCCATGCCATTCATTGAGCTTTTCCTTAAATATTAATCTTGGAATAATGTTAGCTCAATGAGCTATATGTTGTTAGGAATTACCAAAACCACCCAGGGATAGTTGCACTTTCAATCTCCCCCTTTTTGGTAATTGATGACAACATATAGATCAAAGCTTCGACAAATGATAATAAGAGTGAAAGATATTGTCGCTTTGAGAAGTATGTGAAAAGCAAGAGCTCCCCCTAAATTTGTGCATATCTTAAGATTTGATTTGGTCTGCAAATGCACAATGAGTTAGGATCATGGGTTACTCTTCCATGTCACATACATCTTGGTGGAGCGCTCAAAATAATAAAGGTTGAATACATGCACTCATCACCAAGCAAAGTGAATGATCATATAAGGATAAGTAAGATAATATCATCTAACAAGCATAAGTGTAGCTTATGATCAACCACATGATCATCAATGTCTCACAGATAATAGCATAGTATCTCAAGCAATCAAAAGACAAACAAAGTTCAACCATCAAAGCAAGAGAGAATAAAAAGCAACGCTCTCTCTCGAAGCCTATGATCTATACATGTTTCTCCCCCTTTGGCAACAAGTTACCAAAAAGTTCATAGAAAATGCATAGCACTAAAACGTCTCTCAAGCTTGGTCTTCAGGTGGTGGTGTCCGAAGAACTCCAAGAACGAAGGCTTCAGTCGGAGTAGATGGATCTGATGGAGTAGGTGCTGGAGCTGGTGGCATTGAAGCTGTAGCTGGTGCAGATGACGTGGCTCTGGTGTCTAGAACAGGCACTGCAGCAGACCTCTGAGCTCTAGGCACTCTAGTAAATGCATCAGTGGTTGTCTTGCCCTTCCCCTCCTGCATATCATCTTGAAGTTGCTCCACAACAGACTGAATCTCAGTTACCTTCACATCCAAGTCATAGAATTTTTGCTCCACGATTCTTTCCAAGCTCTCCTGGTTTTGAGTCAGGGTGGCCAGTCCCTTCTCAATCCTCGGAGTGGATGCAATCAGGTAGCCAAGCTGATCTTGCTTGCTCTTTAGGAGATACTGAGATGCTTCTTCAGTAGTTGGCATCCTTGCAGCTTTTTCTGTTTTTGCCTTCTCTCTCTTGGATTGTGCTTGTACTGAGGATGGTTCATCTTCATCCATAACCACTTGGTTGTCCTCAAAGTCAGGATAGAGAACAAAGTGTTCCTTATCCAACAGATATTTTCCTGTGCCCATCTTTGAGTTAATCAACTCCTGAATTTGTGGGGCATATCCACAACTTCTCTTTTGCTCTGGTGCTGTCCTCTTGATAGTCTCAACCATGAGGCTCATGACCTTGAATTTTTGTGGCACATCAAATATGTGTAGCAAATTAATTGCATACTCTCTGATCATGTTGTGGTCACCTGACTTGGGCAAAAGAGTGTGCCTTAGGATCCAGTTGATCGTTGGCAGTCCTGACAGAAGAAAATGGACTAACCCAAACTTGAAAGTCTCAAGAGCTTTGTCTGGGATCTCCTTGTACATCTGTGACATAGAATTGTGATCCATCTTTTTCTTCGCATAAACATCCAAGTCATCTTCACTCTCTTTTGGGGCATTGATCAGATTGGCCCATTCCTCAATAGTTGATTGGTATCTCGTTCCTTCAGACATCCAAACTATTCTGACATCTGGATAGAAATGTGTTGTGGAGTAGAATTGCATAATGAGCTCATCATTCCAGTTTGTGAGGTTCTGCCCAACAAAGTTTGCAACTCCACATGCACTGAAGCTGTCATACACTCCAGGATAGTGTTCTTCATTCTCCTTCATGTAGGTCCAGTCGACCCACCTCATATCACACACTATAGGCTTCTTGTCCAACAAGATTGTCTCATAGAAGTCCTGTTGTTCCTTTGTGTGGAACCTATAATCAACAGTCGTCCTTCTCCTGGTGGCATATGGATCTGACTCTCTCCATAGCCTCAATCCTGAGTCTCTCCTGATCTTCATGTTCTCAGCCACAGGATGAGCATCATTGTCGTCTGGAATCTTGGGTTTGAGCTTTCTCAGGACTTGTCCTTCATCATCTTCATCAGCAGCAACTTCAGCACTGGGGCCTTGTTCTTCTCAGCAGCTGGTATACTCCTGGTATTCCTCTTAGGTGCACTCTTGGGCTTGGAGGCTACTTTGGGTGCTTCTTTGGGCTTTGATGTTGCAGCCCCTGACTTTATAGCATCACCCATCAACTTTTGTGCCTTGGGTGCTGGTGCAGCAACCTCTTCTTCCTCTTCCTCTTCAGAATCTCTCATGATTGAGGATCTCCCAAGCACTCTAGCAGTGGTCTTTTTGATCCTCTCCTTCCTCTTCTTCCCTTCTGTAGCAGCCTCTTTGGGTTCAGATTCCAAAGGAACTTGAGTAGATGCTCTGGCCTTAGACCTTGGAATTCTCTTTGCAGGAACCTTTTGCTTCATGCCTGGCTTGGTGGCAGCAGTGCTATATTCCTTCTTAACCACTTTCTTCTTGGAAGTGGCCTCATCCTCAACTGCCACATAGTCTTCATCCTCAGATTCAGAGGTCTTCTTCTTTCTGGCCCTGGTGGCAGCTTTGGGTAAGTTGCTTGGGGTGCTCCTGCTACCATCATCTAAACTGCTAGAGGGACTAGTGCCCTCACTCAGGTGAACCTGCTCCTCTGACCTGTTCTGGCTGTCACTCTGATCAGACATATTGCAAACACTGACAGCATACCCTGTGAATAGATATAGATGAGATAGAGTGGATGAGCATCACAAAATGCAGAGGTTTTTGCAAAAGAATGAGTCAAAAACATAGTTTTAGTTTTCCACAGAAAGCATTTCGGATCAGCCGATTTGTAAACTCGGTGATACCGAAGCAGCTGTTGGAACCTAAACTAGTGAACTCGGTCAGACCGAGTCACAGTTCGGTGGCACCGAGACTGCTAGGGTTTCACAAAGTCCTGAACTCGGTCACACCGATTTGCAATTCTCAGTCAGACCAAAAATTACATGTGCAATGGCTTGAGCCGAATCGGTGGTACCGAGTTCCACAAATCGGTGGGTCCGAGATGGTTTCGGCGGAAACCTAACCCTAAATTTTCAATTCAACTCTAATATACGGAGTGTTTTGACTGGATAAGATTGTTTCAATCATGGCAAGATTCATGGCAAACACAATGTGCTAGGAATCGGATTGAGGATAGCACAATGATCAGGTTTATACCCTAGTTCGGCGATGAAATTGCTACGGCGGCAACGGCGGGGATGATTCCCGTTGACGGCGGCGGAGACCAGCGGCAGGAGGCGGCTGGCGACGAGGAAGACGATCCGGAGACCCTGGAGGCAGAGCAGGCTAAGCGCGGGTCGAGGAGGTTCGGAAAGTTTTCCAAAATTTGACCCGTGGGTATATATAGCCCGACCCTGTTGGTGTGACCGAGTGGAACAACTCGGTGGCACCGAGATTCATAACTGCAATCAGTTACTGAAACTCGGTGTGACCAAAAGGTTCAAATCGGTTGCACCGAGATTGAAAACCTAGATCGACTTAGTGATCTCGGTATGACTGAAATGGATGAATCGGTCAGACCGAAACGCACAAAGAAGTTTTGGAAGTTTAAGTCTATGACGAATCGGGGACTCCGAGTGCTCCTCACACAAAGTGGTTCGAATCTGACTTGATCAAATTTTGTGATGTAGCATGAATAGAGTTTGCGACGAGAAAAGCATAGATAGCTAAAGAGGGTTCTTAGGCATTCTTGTCCATCCACTTGGCAAAAGAAAAGAAAACCAATCAATCAAAACAACAAGTGGATGTCCTCGAATGAGTAAAATATGCAATCAACATGCTCACACAATAAAATGGCAATTGAAATATGTGGCAAAGCATGCACAACCAATTCTAGCATCTATCAAACAATTTGCGATGACTAGGTCATCTATATATGAGTATATTGACTTAGGAGTCAAATGAGAATATTTGATCATAGGTCATACTCATCATTTAAGCACAAGTGGGGTTACCACTTTTACATAAAGCATTGTTGTGTTCACACCATTAGAGTTGCTTTAGCTCAATTCTTAGAGTAAAGCTCCCCCTAGATGTGAGATCCCCCCTAAGAGGGGTGAACTAACCTTGGGTTTTGTCGATGATGACTTCATGTACATGTTGAAGATGTGGATGCTCAATGTTGATGTAGATCATTTGAAGCTATCCATTGGAGTGAGTTGCACTTTCAATACCTACACGGGTTAGTCCCACAAGGAACAAACAAGGATATCCATAGACATAAAGTGATGCACACACAAGATGATGTCTATGAACGCTTTTAAGTTACCTTGTCCCTTGTCTTACCAACAAGAGGGTTTGTGACTCCTTGAACTAGTGCAAGATGTGGAAGTTGATTGCACTTGTTCTTGCCAAGATGATAAGAGTGAAGTATGTTGGCGGAGTCACCCTCAAGAACTCTCTAGTTCTTATTCTTTGGGATCCACACCATCTTGATGGGAATCCTCGGTGTTGTAGTTGTACTTGATGAAGTGGAACTTGAAGTAGTCTTGGGAACCACTTGACCAAGGCCTTAGGAGCTTCTTCAAATGCATCAATTTCCTCTTGAAGCTTGTCCTTGCCTTTTTGCTTGTGGTCTTGTGGTGGAAGATCATCTTGAGCTTGTGTCCCTTTGAAAGAAGTAGGATCATACTTCTCTTGTTGAGGAACAAACTTCGTCTTGGGGTATTGATCTTCTTCCCACTCAACTCCATTGGCATTGAACTTTCGTTCAAAACCAACACCTTGATTCTTCCGTTGCCTTCCTTGCTTGCGTACAATTTCCTCGAATTGCTTACTTTTGGCAAGGCTCTTGTAAACACCTTTCTCTATAATTCCCTTCAATAAGCTATTTTCTTGCTCAAGTGTAACTTGGCTAAGAGAATCATTAGTGGAATCAAGAGAACTACTTGAAGCAACAATATTGGATTTAGCATGATTATTGTTACTACTAGAGGAAGAATCTTTCTTGTTCTTGTTACTAGACTTGACTTGAGGCATGTAAGTGGATAAGAGTAAACGCTTGGCAATGTAAGAAGAACTTTTCTTATGAAGATCATCATTGATTGCTTTTAAGAACTCATGCTCTTGCTCAAGGTTGAGCTTTTCAAAGCGTAATTTCTCATGAGTCCTTAAAAGTTCTCGATGATCTCCTAAGATAGTTTTATGAGCTAACTTAAGAGTGTTTAGTTCTTTAGTTAGAGACTCAATCTTCTCCTTATCATTGCCATTCGTTTTATCTTGATTAGCATGATTAATTGACGTTTCATCACAGTATTCATCACTAGAGTTGTCAACAAATAAATCATCATCACCTAACAAGTCATCTTCATCACTATTGAAATCAACATACTCGGGGTGTGATACCTTTGGGCCTTTAGCCATGAAGCATGTTCCAACTCCTTCATTTGGTGAGTCAAATATGTCGTAGGAGTTGGTTGTCACAAGTGCTAGACCGGCAACACCTTCATCTTGAGTATATTCGGAGTCGGAGTGATAGCTTCTCTCGGAGTGGTTGTCGGAGTCGGAGCCGGATACCCATTCACCAACATGAGCTTGATGTCTTTGTTTTGTGTAGCTCCTTGATGACTTGTCCTTTCTTTCCGAATCCTTGCTTCTCCGTGAGGGTCTTCATTCATAACGATCATCTCTACTCCTTCTTTCTCTAGATGGTGATTCTTCTCTTCTACTTCTTCTCTTGGGAGAATCTTCTCTTCTCTTGTAGGGGGGCGTACACTCATTGGAATAGTGTCCGGGCCTTCCACAATTGTAGCAGTTTCGCTCTCGACTAGAAGATCTTTTGTCATTGTAGGACCTTGACTTGGAGCTTCTCTCTTTGCTTCTACTCTTGTAGAACTTGTTGAAGTTCTTCACCATTAAGCTCAATTCTTCATTGAAGGTTTGTTTCTCACTCGATGATGTGGGGGCTTCACATGAGGCTTTGTAAGCACCACTTGATTTGTTGTGAAGTTCCTCTTTATCCTTGAGTGACATCTCATGAGCAACAATTCTTCCGATGACTTCCGTTGGCTTGAGATCTTTGTAATTTGGCATCATTTGGATCAATGTGCACACGGTATCATATTTTCCATCCAAGGCTCTTAGGATCTTCTTGATGATGAATCTATCTGTCATCTCTTCACTCCCTAAGCCGGCAATCTCATTTGTGATAAGAGCAAGCCTAGAGTACATTTCAGCAACACCTTCACCAACCTTCATTTTGAACTTGTCAAGTTGACTTTGAAGCACATCCAATTTGGATTCCTTGACGGAGTCGGTACCTTCGTGCATATCAATCAAAGTGTCCCAAATTTCCTTTGCATTCTCAAGACGGCTGATTTTGTTGAATTCCTCAGGGCACAATCCGTTGAAGAGGATATCACAAGCTTGAGCGTTGTATTGCAGCATTTTCAACTCTTCCGTGGTGGCTTCACGGTTCGGTTCTTTCCCGTCAAAGAATTCACCTTGCAAGCCAATACACACAATAGCCCAAACGGCGGGGTTATGTCCAAGAATATGCATTTTTATCTTATGCTTCCAACTAGCAAAATTAGTGCCATCAAAGTAAGGACCTCTACGGTGATAATTTCCCTCGCTAGACGCCATACTCTCCTAGGTTGTGAAACCAAGGCTATGACCGCCAAAAGCTATGGAAATCAAAGTAAATGGAGACCAAAGCTCTGATACCACTTGTAGGATCGAAAGTATGTCTAGAGGGGGGGTGATTAGACTACTTGACCAAATAAAAATCTAGCCTTTTCCCAATTTTAGTTCTTGGCAGATTTTAGCTATCTTAGCACAAGTCAAGCAACCTCCACACAATTCAAGCAAGCATGCAAAAGAGTATATGAGCAGCGGAAAGTAAAGCATGCAACTTGCAAGAATGTAAAGGGAAGGGTTTGGAGGATTCAAACGCAATTGGAGACACGGATGTTTTTGTCGTGGTTCCGATAGGTGGTGCTATCGTACATCCACGTTGATGGAGACTTCAACCCACGGAGGGTAACGGTTGCACGAGTCCATGGAGGGCTCCACCCACAAAGGGTCCACGAAGAAGCAACCTTGTCTATTCCATCACGGCCGTCGCCCATGAAGGACTTGCCTCACTAGCGGTATATCTTCACGAAGTAGGCGATCTCCTTGCCCTTACAAACTCCTTGGTTCAACTCCACAATCTTGTCGGAGGCTCCCAAGTGACACCTAGCCAATCTAGGAGACACCACTCTCCAAGAAGTAACAAATGGTGTGTTGATGATGAACTCCTTGCTCTTATGCTTCAAATGATAGTCTCCCCAACACTCAACTCTCTCTCACAGGATTTGGATTTGGTGGAAAGAAGATTTGAGTGGAAAGCAACTTGGGAAGGCTAGAGATCAAGATTCATATGGTTGGAATGGAATATCTTGACCTCAACACAAGTGTAGGTGGTTCTCTCTCAAAAAATGTGTATTGGAAGTGTAGGTATGTTCTGATGGCTCTCTCCATGAATGAAGAGTGGGTGGAGGGGTATATATAGCCTCCACACAAAATCTAACCATTACACACAATTTGCCAAACTCGGTGGGACCGAATGGTTAAACTCGGTCGGACCGATTCAACAAACCTAGTGACCGTTAGGATTTTCGGTGGGACTGAGATGCAACTCGGTAGGACCGATATGGTTAGGGTTAGGGCATAACGTAATCTCGGTGTGACCGATTACACAAACTTGGTAGGACCGATTTTGGTAATAAGCTAACCAGAGAGTTTGCCAGGTAAACTCAGTGGGACCGATTCGCTCATCTCGATGAGACCGAAGTGCTACAAAAGGGAAACAGAGAGTTTACATTGCAATCTCGGTGGGACCGATCGCTCATCTCGGTAATACCGAAACGTTACGAAGGGAAACAGAGAGATTACAATCCCATCTCGGTGAAACCGAGATCCCTATTGGTGAGACCGATTTGCCTAGGGTTTGTGGCAGTGGCTATGAAATTTGAAACTCGGTGGCGCCAGATAGAAAGAATCGGTGGGTCCGAGTTTGACTTTTGGTTTAGGTCATATGTGGATGTGGGAAGGTAGTTGAGGATTTTGGTGCATATCACTAAGCATTTTGAGCAAGCAAGCCATTAAGCAACACCTCATCCCTCCTTGATAGTATTGGCTTTTCCTATAGACTCAATGTGATCTTGGATCACTAAAATATAAAATGTAGAGTCTTGAGCTTCAAGCTTGAGCCAAACTTTTTGTACTTAGAATTTTGAGGGATCCACTTTTCTCATCCATGCCATGCCATTCATTGAGCTTTTCCTGAAATATTAATCTTGGAATAATGTTAGCTCAATGAGCTATATGTTGTTAGGAATTACCAAAACCACCCAGGGATAGTTGCACTTTCACGCCCCGTATTCGGACGAGCGCAGAAGTACAAGGGGCTATATAGTAGCCCCACAGTCAAACTCCTATGGCTAAGTGAAAGTGTTAAAGCAATATAGTCTGATTGCCTCATTCGCTGTGCTACCACCTCCTTCATGGACCAAGATGTTGGATCAAGTGTGAATACGCGTTTTTTGCGAACACCCCCGCATTATATGCGTGGGGGCGGAAGCCGACGACTGCAAACTTTCAAGTTATATACATACATATATATATATACATACATAAACGGCCGCACAAGAGGCATCATAATACTTTCAGGCAAAAGTATAAACACAGCCTTGATAACTCAATAAAACACTGTTCTTACAATGGGAGTACATGTCACTAGAACATAATATTCTTTGAGCACTGAGCCTCTATCGAACGAGCGCCTTCAAGAACTTCTTCAAAGTAGTGCTCGGCAGCCACTCGGCCCACGGCCGAACCCTGTGTTGCAACAGTGGTGGCCTCCATCTCTACCCAGTATGTCTTGACATGGGCAAAGGCCATCCGCGCACCCTCTATGCATGCCGACCTCTTCATAGCATCGATGTGCGGCACAGCACCAAGGAATTGTTGCACTAAACTAAAGTAACTATTCGGCCTTGGCCCTCCCGGCCACAGATGATCCACAACGAACCTCATGGCGAGTCCGGACAACCTATGGAGCTCGGCCCACTCGGCCATTCGCTCATTCAACAGCAGCGGACGCACTGGAGCATGGAACTGTGACCAGAACAACTTTTCCACTTCGCGATCTCTTTGATCCTTGAAGTACTCGGCTGCATCAGCAGCACTTGCCGCCAAATCCACGTAGGTATCCGCAGAACTCCATAGTTGATCAAGAGGAGCATACTTCGGATCTCCGAACTTAGTCCGCAACAAGAAGGGCTTCCCAGCCACGATATCCGCGGCTTGATGCAGCTCCTCCTTCGTCGCTCTGATTTTAGAGCGGGCTTCCTTGGCTACTACCATGGCATTCTCCAGGTCCATCGCCCTCGCTCGGCTTTCTTCTTCAAGAAGCTGGTAACGGTCAGCGGCATCTTTCAACTCAATGGCCATCTTGGCTATCCTTTCCTTGCTCTGGAGATGCGCGGACTGTTCGGCCCTCGGCTCTTCGACCGCCTTAAGAGCGGCCGCATCGCTATTCCTTGCTTGTTCCTTGGCTCGGGCAAGCTCTGCCCGAAGGGTCTCCACGGTGGCAGCTCCATCTGCAGTCACAACATATTAAAGATACTGGCATCATGCTCATCTTACTATGCGTTGATCACCGGAGAAATCACTTACCCTGTTCCTCGTCAAGCCGCTTGTTGACAAGCACGATGTCGGCATCTGCCGCATCAACTTGTCGCTTTAGTTCGGCAAACCCATCAGTCCGGCTAGCCACTGGAGCTTCAGCCACCTGCACATAAAGGCGGTCTGGTTATTACCTGGAACTATGATCCTCTGTTTGCCGCCGTTTTCGACGACAATCAGAGTCTCAGGGGCTACTATCTGCATAGGGCAGACCTAACGTGTGCGGTACTGTCAAAAACATACACTATTTCACGTACCTCAAAGCCTTTCAGCAGACTCATAAAAGCTTCATGCAATCCGCTTTCAGTGGAGGAAATCCTTTCAATTACCGTACCCATTAGCGTACGATGCGCTTCTGAGATGGCCACTTGCTCCAGAAGACCCTTCAGTGCGTCCGACCGCACACTGTACGGTTCCGGACTTTTTCTGTTGCTATCTTTAGGAGCCGAATACTGAGGACTCCTGGTGGCCAAGGGATTACCCCTTGGCCTTGGCAGATCAGGAGAAATCCTCCGCGACGACACTTCAGGGTCGCCCGCCTCATGAGGCGGGGTGGCAGGGGGAGGTGTTTCGCTGGCCGAAATCACTATTCTGACCCTTTGAACGAACTTTGTCACAAAATGAACTCGATGTGAAAGTATTTCACGATCTGACCCTTTTAGCAATGCCACAGCCCGCGATGTTTCTGCCCAACATAGAAATGCCGAGGTAGCTAGCGCTTCTGATCAAAGAAGAAACGCCGAGCTAGCTAACGTTGCGGACCAGGTAGGAAACACCGAAGGCGCTGGCATTTTTGGCCATCATAGAAACGCCAAGGAACCATGGCGTTGCTGCCCTCTTTAGTCATAATTAATTAGACTTATTAATTAGGATGTTCATCCACATTCCACATGCACATGAAAAAGGGCAGCAACGCCATGGTCATTGGCGTTTCAATGATGGGCATCAACGCCAGCGCCTTCGGCGTTTCTTACCTGGTCCGCAACGCTAGCTAGCTCGGCGTTTCTTCTTTGATCAGAAACGCTAACTACCTTGGCGTTTCTATGTTAGGCAGAAACCCCGCGGGCTGTGGCGTTGCTAAAAAGGTCAGATCATGAAATACTATCACGTCGAGTTCATTTTGTGACAAAGTTCGTTCAAAGGGTCAGAATAGTGAAAAAGGCATGTTTCGCTCTCCATCATCCCCGGAAGAAGATCCCCCGAAGACGAACTCTATCGAGAAGGGCTATGACCAGAGCTACAAGATATAAGCTTCGGTTATTGTCTTCAGAAGTAATGTAGGATATTTTCACTACTAAGTACTTTTCGATTACTTACAACTCGGTAGAGGGCTGATTCCCTTGCGGACACTGTGCGGCAAGGGTACCCCCCGAGGCAGGACCCTCTGGCAAAGATTTCTTCTCCCGCTTGGAAACCTCTGTTTCCGGATCTTCAGAGGTGGTCCTCTTCCTTCCTCGGGGAGAGGGAATGTCATATTCTTATCCCTGGTCATCCTCCTTCGCGGAGGCGCTCATTCCCCCGGTTAGGACAAGTAGTGAGTGAGGCTCGCTTTCAGCCTCTTTATCCTCCCCTTTATCGAGGGCACCTGATAAGGCGCTAGTTCCAGCATTCTGTCTAGTACTGGATTGGCCAAGCCCTCGGGAAGGGGGGCCGGACACCTGATCATCTTCGCCTTTGTTAGCCTGTCCTGGTCAAAGAATGAATTTTCAGAATAATGTTATGATAAATAAGAGAAACAGTGTGTTCGGCCATGGGATTACTTACTTGGGTATCCGGGCGATTACAGCTCAGACCCGCATCCTCGGTGGTGTCTGGACACTTTATTTGTGGTCCGAAGAACAGCTTGTACATCTCCTCGAGCGTCATGCTGAGAAAGTGCTGAATTATTCGCGGTCCCTCCGGATTGAACTCCCACAAACGGAAAGGTCTACGTTTGCAAGGCGGGACCTGGCGGACTAGCATGACCTGCATCACCGTGACTAGGTTGACGTCTCTCTCAATGAGATCTCGGATGCGACTCTGCAATATTGGCACATCCTTTACTGGACCCCAGTTTAGCCCCTCGCTGATCCATGATGTCAGTTGTGGTGGGGGGCTCGAGCGAAAGGCAGGGGCGGCTACCCACTTGGCACTCCGGGGAGCTATGATATAAAACCACTCTCGCTGCCACAAACTGGACACCTCCGGGAAGGAACCCTCTGGCCATGGAGCCTCAGCGCTTTTGCTTATTACGGCACCTCCGCACTCTGCGTGCCGCCCCTCGGTCATCTTCGGCTTCACATTGAAGGTCTTGAGCCACAGGCCGAAGTGAGGGGTAATGCGGAGGAAGGCCTCACATACGACGATGAACGACGAGATGTGAAGGAGGGAATCCAGGGTCAGATCATGGAAATCCAACCCATAATAGAACATGAGCCCCCTAACAAAGGGATCCAGAGCGAGGCCTAGTCCTCGGAGGAAGTGAGAGATGAACACAACACTCTCGTTGGGTTTGGGAGTGGGGATGACCTGCCCTCGGGCAGGCAGCCTGTGTGAAATTTCGGCGGTCAGATATCTGGCCTCTCTCAGCTTCTTGATGTCCTCCTCTGTAACAGAGGAAGGCATCCACCGACCTTGGAGGTTGGATCCGGACATGGTTGAAGGTCCGAAGCGCCTGACCTGAGCCTTGGGTGTTGGAACTCGAGGCGGGGGAAGGATTCGTTTGAGTGCGAGAAGAAAAAAGGACAGGTCTTGGCCACTTTATAAAGAGGGTGAATGTCAAGCGTCCTCCTCGCGTCCATTTTGGACTCACCTAAAATCGAGGAGTCATACCAACGGGCACGAGTGGGTTACCCATGTCCGTATTGATGAGAATCTCGTAATAAGGGGGACACGATCTCTGCTTCGACAAGACGTGTCAAGAAAACCGCCTCGCGATATGTGCTGTGCTGGTTGAGAAAAACGGTTCGAATAATGACTGGGCCATGACGTGACGTCGTGCTGTCAAAACGCGTCAGCAGATTAGATTTGTGGAAATATTATTCTCTCTATGATGGTATGTGGAAATTGTTTTGCAGGGCCGGACACTATCCTTGGGTCCAAAATCTTCTATGGAGTATTCGGAAGAGGAACCCGCCTTGCAATGCCGAAGACAATACTGCGCGCTGGACTCATCGTCATTGAAGCCTGGTTCAGGGGCTACTGAGGGAGTCCTGGATTAGGGGGTGTCCGGACAGCCGGACTATATCCTTTGGCCGGACTGTTGGACTATGAAGATACAAGATTGAAGACTTCGTCCCGTGTCCGGATGGGACTGTCCTTGGCGTGGAAGGCAAGCTAGGCAATACGGATATGTAGATATCCTCCCTTGTAACTGACTCTGTGTAACCATAGCCCCCTCCGGTGTCTATATAAACCAGAGGGTTTAGTCCATAGGACAAGATACAATCATACCATAGGCTAGCTTCTAGGGTTTAGCCTCTATGATCTCGTGGTAGATCAACTCTTGTAATACTCATATCATCAAGAACAATCAAGTGGGACGCAGAGTATTACCTCCATCAAGAGGGCCCGAACCTGGGTAAACATCGTGTCCCCTGCCTCCTGTTACCATCCGCCTTAGACGCACAGTTCGGGACCCCCTACCCGAGATCCTCCGGTTTTGACACCGACATCGGCCACGGTGAAATACCTAACGAGAGCAAATGAGAGGGGAAATAGGGGAAAGGCAAGAGGAGATCATGGCGGTGTCAATGCGCCCTAGGGGAAGACATGGGAGCTCGGGGCGGCGCGGATCGAACGGCAATGTCACGGTGGCCCGAGGTTGAGGAAGACGGCAGCGACGTCGATGCGGGGGTGCTGGACTTGATCTCGTTAGCGCAAACGAAGTAGCGAAGGCATTCGGAGCTCCCGACAAGCTCCTAGCCCACAGGGAGGGCAGTGGCCGTGTGGACGGGGTCGGTCATGGTGGCCGTGGCGTCTGACTTCGTCTAAACCGGCGGGATCGAGCGAGCGAGAAGGAGAAGTGGATTTGGGAGGGGCGTCGAGGAGGAGTGAGGCCATGGGGGCAGGGAAGGCAGGGCGTCACCCTTATCCATTCCCCTTCGATGCCAGCGAGGTGGTCCGCGGGTTGGGGAACAGGAGAAGACGACCGCGCGGGGACTGGACGCTGAGCCGGTTCGGTGGCAAGGCCCGGGGGGCAGGGCGAATCCCCTTTTACATCGTCCTTTTGGTTTTTCAATGTATTCTAATCTGTTTCTCCTTTTAACACCGTTTTCTATTTATTCTTATCAACTAATTGATCTCTACTCCTAATGTCTCAGTTGGTAGTCTCCGTTTCGGGTTTATTTTCGTCCCACCTCCCCTGGTTTTTTTCGTCCTCCCTCCCACCTCCCAATTTCTTGTAGGTGCTTCTCAAGCTCGAGGACAACATATTAGTCAAGACATTAGGGATCCTCATTGATGTTTTATCTCTTGTCTGGACTTATTTTGTTTGCTCCAATTCTATATATTCTCATGAGTAGATGAGGTGTAAGCATGTGCAATGTAGTTCCTTTTTCTACATATGGTGATTGATTTCTTCTTTGGTAATCCAACTAACGGATGGTAATCAATCTTCAAATACCAAAACCAAACGTACAAGGCAACAATCAATTCATGTATCACAATCAGATTCTTCTTTAGTACCTAGCTTAACTCATGGATGGTAATCAATCTCCAAACAAAGGAAACAATCACCGTCGTTTACCTCTCGCCAATGTTACATAAGAATAACGCCGAGAATTTAGATGTGTTGTTTGTCATGGAGCTGTGGCTGGCCGATTACATGAAATTAATTCCCTTAGTTGTGGTGGCAAATATAATACACATAATCCATATTGTTATGCAGTAGCGCGTGTGCGTGTGAAATAGATGGATTATGGTCCCGTACCGAATAAGATGGATATGTGTGTGTGTGTTAGAGAGAGAGAGAGAGGGAGGGGGAGAGAGTGGGGAAGAGGGAGAGAGAGGGTGTGTGTGAGAGAATTTAATGGTAAAAAAGGTCGTCAATGTCACTTAATATGTATGAAAATATTAAATGTAATATTAACATAATTGATATTGAACTCTTAAAGTTAATGTGACTCTGTTGCAACGCACGGGCGTTCTTCTAATATGGATAGGAGTAGTGGCATATGTTGCCAAGATGACGGATTCAGACATATTGTTGTAATATTTTGTAAGGTCTTCAAGAATAATCAATAAAGTGGCGCATGCATCTCCCAGATACAGAGGCCAAGGGTCATCCTCCTTTTCTAAAAGAAAGTATTTGGTTAAAATTTACACAGATTACAAAGTGAACCAATAAACCGGGACGAAGGTAGTACATGCTAACACAAACTAACACATATAGAACTTGAACCGATCAGCACTAACTAGTTGGCCCCAAACGCTCACACTTCACACGCTACATATAAAAGAACTTGGGACAAAGATCGTCAAATCTAGGGAACTAATAAGTGCAAGACTTAACCAAATCGAGGACACTAATAAGCAACATCAATCTTAACGAAGCAATCTTCCGGGCCTTCTTCCGCGCTAAATACCAATCAAATCCCGAGATCATCGTCATCGGAGCTAGTGTCCCGGCTCGCCGGCGAAAGCGGTGGCGCCGGCGTGACTCGACGAAGTCGACCGCCGCGGCAGCAAATGGCCGCACAGCAGAGCCGAGCCGCGGCTGCAACTCTGAAGGCGATGTAGGGCCGGCCCTAGGCCATGGCAAAAGGTGTGGCAGCTTATGGGTGTAACACCCTCGATGCGACTATAGCTCCCACGTGTCGAGGCACGACTTAGAGACATAATCGCATTGAAGGCATATGTCGCAAGTTAGGAAATCTTCACAACATCCCATGTAATAATAATAAAAGGGGAGATAACATAGTTGGCTTACACTCGCCACGTCAATCAAGTACATAAATAACATTACATCATCCATACACTCAAGGCCCGACTACGGCGCCAAAATGAAAGAGAACCCAACATGCGACACGGTCCCAATCACCCCCAACTGGGCACCACTACTGATCGTCGGGAAAGGAAACATAGTATCGTTGAGAGTCTTCGTCGAACTCCCACTTGAGCTCGTACACGTCTCCTGGAGCGGAATCATCAGGCCCTGCATCTGGTGTAATAGCAATCTGTGAGCCACAGGGACTCAGCAATCTCGCACCCTCGCGATCAAGACTATTTAAGCTTATAGGTGTGGCAAGGTAAAATATGAGTGGAGCTGCAGCAAGCGACTAGCAAGTGTGGTGGCTAACTTATTCGCAAAAGAGAGCGAGAAGAGGAGGCAAAGCACGAGCGAGAAGCTAGAGAACAACCTACGCAAACATTACTCCAACACCGTGTCCACTTCCCGGACTCCGCCGAGAAGAGGCCATCACGGTAACACACTCAGTTGATTCATTTTAATTTAATTAAGGTTCAAGTTATCTACAACCGGACATTAACAAATTCCCACATGCCCATAACCACGGGCATGGCTTTCGAAAGTTCAATCCCTGCAGGGGAGTCCCAACTTAGCCCATGACAAGCTCTCACGGTCAATGAAGGAATAGACCTCCTCCCAAGACGTTCCGATCAGACTCGGTATCTCGGTTACTCAAGACACTTCGACGGGTTAAAACAAGACCAGCAACACCGCCCGAATGTGCCGACAAATCCCGATAGGAGCTGCACATATCTCGCTCTTAGGGCACACTCAGATGAGACTAGCTACGAGTAAAACCAACCCTCAAGTTTCCCCGAGGTGGCCCCGCAGGCAGCTCAGTTCGGACCAACACTCAGAGGGAGCACTGGCCCGGGGGGGTTAAAATAAGATGACCCTTGGGCTCCGGTAACCCAAGGGAAAAAGAGGCTAGGTGGCGAATGGTAAAACCAAGGTTGGGCATTGCTGGAAAAGCTTTAATCAAGGCGAACTATCAAGGGGTTCCCATTATAACCCAACCGCGTAAGGAACGCAAAATCCGGGAACATAACACCGATATGACGGAAACTAGGGCGGCAAGAGTGGAACAAAACACTAGGCGAGAGGCCGAGCCTTCCACCCTTTACCAAGTATATAGATGCATTCAGATAACATGGCAATATAATGATATCCCAACAAGTAAAAAAAAGATGTTCCAACAAGGAACGACCTCCAATCTTCACCTGCAACTAGCAACGCTATAAGAGGGGCTGAGCAAAGCGGTAACATAGCCAATCAACGGTTTGCTAGGACAATGGTGGGTTAGAGATTTGACATGGCAATTTGGGGAGGCTTGCAAGCAAGTGGTAGGCATCGTAGCATTGGCATAGCAAAGAGCGAGCAAACTAGCATAGCAAAGATAGTAGTGATCTCGAGGGTATGATCATCTTGCCTGCATAGTTGTCAGAGTTGACTGGATCCTTGAAAGCAAACTCAACGGGCTCCTCATTAGCGAACTCGTCTCCCGGCTCTACCCAAACAAGACAAACAAGCAACAAGGATACAATCAACCACGTGCAAACTCAAACGACACGATGCAAAGATGATATGCTATGCGGGATGCGATGCGGGATGCAAAATGCAAGATATGACAGGAAATGCATGAACCTGGCCTCAACTTGGAATTCCAAGGGTGTCACTGGAAAGATGAGATGAAATCACTTGAAAACGATATAAAGAACGCCGGAATCGGAGTTATGGTTTGGAAATGACAAGCGATTCAAAAATGACACCGGTCTGCGATTTACAGCAAGTAGGCATCTAAATGCAACGAAATGAACATGCTACAGCACCCAAACATGACGACAAAATATATGGCAGGGATGCACACAAGATGCTTAACAAAAGTCTATCACTAAGCTACGGCCAATTCATCCATTAGGAGGTTCAAACAAGCATGGCAAAAACGCAAATGGTAAAACAGATCTCAGACTTAGTGAAATTAACACTTGTCTGGAATTTCAGATCATATAGCCCTCTTCGGAGCAACAAATCAACATGCTACAGGACCTGAACATGACAAAGAAAGACATGGCATGGCGCTACTCATCAAGCTTAACAAAAGTCCCTTAGTGACCTTGAGCAAAAAGGGATCACAAAATATATTAACAAGCACACGAACATAGCAAAAAGCATAATCAGTTTTCAGACTTAGTGAAAACTGGGACATGCTGAAATATAACTTACGAAGGCATGTTTACGAGCTCGATGCACTCACCACGGTGCAAGTCATGGCAAGACAAGCATACATCTCTTAAGAAGGCACAAAATACAAGCTAGACATGGCAAGAACAATGGCATAGCATGCACGGATCAACTACAATAACATCGGCAAAATCGCAAACAAGTTGACGATCTGCCCAGATTTGCAACGAAGCAAAAGTAGAGCTCGATTGACTCAAGTTAGGGTGCTCCATAATTGCAAACAAAGACATGGATGGATAGAGCACTATAATATTAACAAAACTCCTTTACTGATCATCCTCAAAAGAGGCACGGATCACTAGGAAACAACATGAACATATGGCATCGTGAACTAAACAATCCCAGGACAGTGAAATCACTAAGTTCCTGAAAACAGAATTAGCAAGTGCACCACTTTACAAGCTTGCACAAGTCACCACACACATCCTAAAAATACATGGGTTGCACCTCTGGAAAGATGACAAAACCTTAACAAAACATATGAAGAACTCACGGGCATAGCATGCACACATTAATCATGGCAAAAATGACAAAAGTGCTAAACGGAGTAATAGATCTGACAATTAACTCAAGTAGCCCTCTTCTAACAGCATTTCGGGCATCAAGATGAGCTCAAATGAAAATGATGCAATGGAATGAAATGATGTACTCTCTGAGATGAACATTTTGATATGCTATATGCATGAATCAGAGCTATGGACGCAAAGTTATGGAGCCGCGAACATAACAACTTGGATCAGGAATCTCCGGGACTTGGCAAAAAAAATCAACCTCTCCTAGGGTTTACTGTAGCTCCGATCCAGATCTGGATCGCACGGAGCCCGAGGATCGACAACCGGAGGAGTCGCCGGAGTTGTGCCGGCCGGAGTCGGGGACGAGGCCGGGGCGGCCGGTGGTGGCGGGCGGCGGCCGCG